>NC_088780.1:59824643-60139920 GCF_958450345.1 Calliphora vicina | reverse complement strand
TTTTTAGAGGCTTATAAATATGGCCATATCTTCATAACGGTTTATGATATCCCCATAATTTTTTTTTTGTATTTATGGAGAAATGCTATATTTTTCGAATATGTTAAAGTTAAATGGTATTATTAGGAAAATTATACATAAATAAACCACTGAGTTGCTTATAAATATAAGTAAATTTTTGCTTAACACCCTTGCATGGACTTTACTTCAATTTTTAAAAAAAAAAAATTCTTAAAACTATCAGTGTACATTTCATCTTTAAACATTTATCTACAAAACTGCATCATTTGATTTTTGAAATTAAATGTTTGAAAAATTGACTTTTTGACACCAAAATCCCTCTGTGCGTTGCACAGTGGGAGAAAACCCTAATTTAGTGGAATTAAATTCGTATCTTCTAAACGCTTGGCCAAATTAATTTCATTTATATGGAAGTATTGCAGGGGTAAGCTAATAAAGTAATGCAAAATGGGTACTGCTATTTCAGTAGAATGAGCGGGACAGGCTGCTAAACTACACTACCTCGGAAGAAATTCTATAATATTTTCAATTTTAAGAAATTATTTTAATATATCTTTCAAACAATTTAAATTTTATAAGTAATTTTATTTATAGCAAGTAACTATTAAAATCTATAGATTTTGGACATTTACCCTATTGCCGGCATAGGTCGAAATATTCATATAAAATTAAACTTTTTTTAGTTTTATTAATAAGTCTATTTTTAAAAACGAATAACAATTACACTGTGCAACAACCAAAATCGTGAAATATTTGGACCCGCTGTCATCAAAAAACTGGAGTCTGATGAATCACTAGGAAGTAATGGATCCAACAAAAGTTGCATAACATCTTTCGATGACGGTTCCACTTTTTTATAGCTTGCAGATGAAGTTCTGGACAATGTGGATATAACACAGCGTTAAAACAAATATATTAATATTGACATAAAACTCTTTGCAAATGTTATATTTTTAATCTAAATAAAGCACTACCATATTTAAAAGGACTCATAATTTTATGTCAAATTTGGTATATGGGCATTTGTTTTTAGCAACTTGTAAGTAGTTAGAATTACATAAATTTAAATTTTATATAATGTAATTACCAATAGCACTTCTTATATACAATCTTGAGAAATAAGGAACAAATTTAGTACGAGATTTTACATCGTCCCAACGATAATAATTTCTTAAAAAAATTATATAAATTCACCTCGCACTTTCTCGCAGCTGAATTTTTCACCAATAGCCTTGATATTGGTAAAAAAAATTAGGACTGCATCTCACAGCATTAGTAACTGGCAACCTTCCGAAATTTCTATTGGTTATCACAAACAGCGGAAAATATATTTTTATTTTTCTGATTTATCAAGCCTCATATTCCATCTACATAAAAAAAAGTAAAAATACAACTTAAAGATAGCATTCGCCAATCCTGCTTAATAACAACTTTGAAAACAATTCTTCATAAAAAAATTTCTGAAAATTTTTTTACATTTAAATAGTTGCCAATACCAAACCACTGAAGCTATTAATTAATATTAAGTATATATTATAGATTGAAACTACATAACAATAAATCAAATATGCCAAAGTTTTATTTTTTTTATTTTGCGCCACTAAATTGTTGATTTCTCCCACAGTGCGTTGCACGGTGATTTATCTCATAGACAAAAATCTAAAAAAAAAATTTGTCTCAAAATATGATCAAATACATATATATTGATCAATATCTAACAACACAACTTAAATCAATTTTTAGGAATTGGTTTTATATGACTCTCCTAGACTTCACCAGAGGTCACTAAATTCAGTTAAATTTAAGAAAAAATTACTGAATAAAAATTGCTTTAAGAAAATAATACTCAAAAATTCATTTTTTAAAAAAGGAGTTTAAATTTTTGTTTTTTTAGTTCTTCGGTATGTTCAAAATTTGACAGTAGTAACATTTTTATAAAACATTTCGACGAAAATATTTTTTTAAAAAAAAAATTACAAAATTTCGTTGAAATTTTTAAAAAAATCGTATAAAATCGTTAATTTTTTTATTTTGTTTTTTCTGAGTATATAGTGTTTTTAAAAGGGCTGTGAAAAGATTAGTGCCAACTTTTTGCCACAACTTAAACCAAAAATGCATTTTAAAATAGGTCTAAATTCACAACCTAAATTTTATGTATTATAGAGTAATAATTAGGGTATTCATTCGACTAATGATCGTTCGATTAATCGAATAATTTCTTACGAATAATTATTCGACCAATTTAAAAATGAAAATTTTCGAATAACGAATAATTATTCGACCAATTTAAAAATGAAAATTTTCGAATAACGAATAATTCGAACAATTTTATGTAGAATAATCGAACAAACGAATAAATGTTCATATATATTTAAATTTATTTAATTGCTTAAAATTTTTCATAATTTCAAATTTAAATAAGTAATAATGACTCACAAAAATTGTATTGTTTCTGAATTTCGACAAATAACTAAAGACAAAGGGACTATTGATCACTGTAGATGAATGTTCCGATAGCTCCTTCTATAAATATATAAATATTACTGCAAGAAGTTACAATTCTAAAAACAAATCTTTCAAAATTTTTAACTTAAGACTTCAACCAATGAAAATAAAAGGTACGGAATAAAATATTTGTTATTTGGCTAAATATTAGAAGAATCACAATTTATAATCAAAATATTAACTTAGATTAAAGTGGAGTTGAATGTGATGGAGAATGTGATTTTGAAACGGTCATCGAAAGTGACATTGAGTATGACATTTATAATGATTACATTGAAATAGATGAAGGTCATTATCTTAAAAATATGTGTATATAAGTGATGCTATTAACCGCGTACGTAAGTGTTGCAAAATATTTAATAAATCGAATGATAAACACAAATATTGCAAACTAACGTTTTGTTGCAAGAAAAGCATGGAGTTCGTCTTATACATGATTTTGAACATCGTTGAACATCTTTGTCTAACATGGTAATAAACTTTTTGCGTATCACGCGCTGCCTGACTTCAAATTAGCCAAGTTCACTGACAATGATATCAAACTTTGGGCAGATTCCCTTTATTATGTAATTCCCAAAACCACTTTATTAAGCAAAGATTCTGCAACGTTGAATGAATAATACGATTTGTTATAAATTGTTTAGAAATAATGAATAATTAATTTACTAAAGAATTAGTTACTAAATTTAAAACCCGAATTAATGAATATTCTATTTGAATTCAGGATCATGTCCAACTAGCTCACATTTTTTAAAGCATAGATCCAAAACGGAAACTATTGGGTTTGCTAGTCAATTGTTTTGTAGATTGTTCGGGAGTTAATCAGATCAGAATATTTCTGTTGAAAATTTAATGATAGACTTTGTTTTCGAATGTTTTTTAACATTATCAATACTTGAATTGTTAACTTTTTGTTTTTCTTTAACAATAAAATATTAAAAAACTGACATCAAAACTTCATTCTTTACTATTTTAAAAAAATTTAAATTATTCGAATAATTCGATTAATTTTAAACGTGTGGTCGAATTATTCGAACAAGTTAAAATCTCTTATTCGAATTATTCGTTTTATTCGAACAAGAGAAAAATCGAATAATTCGAATACCCTAGTAATAATCTTAAAGTAATGCTAAAACCGATATGAAATAATATTAATATCTTAAATTCAATTAAAGAAATAGTGAAAATTTATTATATGGAAGTCAAATGGGGCACCAAATCGTAACCAGAGAGTGCTAATATTATATAATTTTAAGATGAGGTAATATGTTATAACCACCTATTTTTGTGACACATCTCTCTCAATACTTTTCTTATGGATTATTTATGGATACAAAATCAAAAATCTAAAAATTTACAGAATCTTTCCGTTTTGTAATATATTTTTGTGCACTGCATTGCCGACTACTGCATTACCAAAAGAAAACACTACAAGATGAAGAAAATTACTATGAGTTATGTAATTTGAATACATTAATGAGACTAAATATAAGATATACTTATTATATATCAACGTGTAGAATTGTATCTTCTTTTCAAAAATGTATTAAATTAAGAATTAAAAATTTGATAGAAGAATTTTTCCAAAAATATGGGAATCAAAAATGGTAGCTGATTTTTTTTAGAAAATTTTAATTTTTAAAATATATAATAAAAGTTTTGTTTATGAATCGTTTTTATCGAAATTTTACACTTTTTTTTCCAAATGCAAAAATGAGAAAGAAATTTGTGAATTGTTATTGAGAATCTCACAATTCCCAAAAATCCTTTCAAAAAGGTTTTTTTTAAATTTTTGACTTTGTTGACTGTACCGAGGTACGGGCTATAAATTATCTTTCTATTTAAGAACATGTTGGGTCATACAAGAATGGTTTTAATTTTTTAGAGTAAATTTGGCATAAATTTGCAATTTACACATAAAATAGGTCTAATTCGGAAGACTCTGGACCGCGCAGTTATAAACGTTTTCAAATTATTTGTATTTTATAGTACTTCCCAAAATGTTAACTTTGAAAAAAATATAAACACATTATTTTGTTTTTCTTTTCTGTATAACTAAACAATAATATACAGTAGCGAGCATAAAAAATGCAACGCCATGCAATGTGGTTTTGAACAGCACTGATTTTGCTCAAAAAATAGTATGACATGAATAGGCAATAATAGTATGACATTTTGTCCAATATTTTTGTACGTAAGGATAATTATAAAATTTTTAGTAAAAACAGTGGTAATTGTAATTGTACGAGCAAAAAAAAATGCAACTCTAAGAAAATTAACTTGATTTTTAAAATTTTGAAAAAAATAATTATAAAAAATTTATAAAAAACTATAATACTGTTACAATACAGTAATTTACTGTTAATACTAATTAATTCAAGGACATGAAATCTACAAAGGATAACAGAATTAACGAATGATGTATTTTCTGTTCAATATGGTGAATTTTTCGAAAACCAAGAAAATTTTAAGAATTTTTTTATTTATTTCTTTACCAATTTAAAATCTTGCGGATATTCTCTATGAAAGAATTGTGGAAGTAGTTTACTTTTGAAAATAATTTTAATTTAAATGCACATACCTTTTGACTCAGTAAAGATTTTGAAATAATTCTTTTTTTCTGTTACTAATACATAGATTTGTTGGTAATTCAAAAATGTATATTTGAACAAAATAGAGATTTGGATCCACTATCAGCAAAAATCCAGACTAAAGCTATGTACATGTGAAATAAATCTGGCAACAACATGTACAATTTTTCGCATGAAAAAACCATAATTTTTCGCAAATATGACCAAAGAAAAAAAATTTAATTCAAGCAATGTTTTTTGTAGCTATCTTCTCGTAGATTCTACACCTATATAAATATTTCAAATCAGATCAAGGACAAAAATTTGGCATAATTTTTCATATCTTAGTCTTTAAAGTCCAAATTCAAAACATAAACTCAGCTACACCTCCTCTATAGCCGTCGAATTTTGTTAACTTCAGACTGTTGGTTTAGAAGTTACAGATTTGTTTCCACTTTTTTTATTTCCCCCACTGTGCTGGAGAGGACATTTGTACGGGGGCTAGATGAAATCATGAATCGATTATGACCAAAATTAGCGCTAAGTTTGTCCTTGGGTCGAAAATATCATTGAAACATGTTTAAAATTGCGACATATATGTACCTTGATTAACAAATTTACATGGACAGACCGACTGGCGGACGGACAAAATTCAATTTTTCTTAACTAACGTATTTTATATTAGCATACCAAATTTCAAAAGTCTACTACAACTCCTTTTATTTTTGTCCCATGGTTATATGGGGACGATTGAATAGTAAGATATTATTCTCATTTACTCAATTGAATTACTAGATATACAAAATAAAATACATAACAATATGAGCAAATGAGTGTTCTTAATTCACTCAATATAAAAGTAAGAAGTATAAGGTTACAGTAGTTACATAAATTAATCAACGAAATATGAATATGTATATTAGGGTGGAGCAAATTTTCTTTTTTTCGCAATCACTTAGCAATACCTAAATATATAAAATTTCATTTGGTTGATGTTATAGTATATAGAGGTGCCCTCACATCATTATAATAATACATAAATAAATGACTCTAGAAACCGGGGGGAGTGGAAGTCCCCAATGCCCGCCTTATGTTTAGTAGTCTTGAATGTCCTCTATCAGTAAAAAGAAATAACTAAGTGATTAGGCCCACTTTCCTAAGCTACAAGTACGATTTTGTAGATTGGGTATAAAAAACATATATATGAAATATGAATTTAATTTTTTAAGTAAAAATTTAGTTCTTTTATTTATTGACATAAAACATACATCAAAATATTTATATTCAACATAAATTACAGTTTATAAAGCAGTAAGTAAGAAAGTATGGTCGGTCAAGCCCGACAATATAATACACTAAGTAAAAGAGCAAAAACATCTTTTAAAATTTCAATAATTTATATTTTTGAGAGATTTTCGGAAGTGGGCCTTATATGGGGGTGTCGCTGGCTGCGACCTGAGCCTATATGTTGAGGACAGCGAATTTAACAAGTCTCAAATAAATGAACCACAAATTTTCAATTAATGATGCATATACTTGAGCAACCGTTTAATTCGCAGTCTTTATCACCAACAAACTAAATTTTAATTCTAAAGCCAGTTATTACTGAGCCTACAAATTTCTTTTTGTTTATGTACTATTACAACAGTTCATTTCCAAATAAATAAACCACTGAACGAAAATACTGCAGTATAATTTAGGGACAAAAAGTGCGATTAGTTCGTAAACAAATATGAACAAAAGGGAATACAAAACAATATAAAAAATCCTAACGGACAAATGAACCAAACAACAATGATCATACAATTGGTAAATAAGACAATTTAAGTAAACATTAAGGTAGCTCACAACAATAAATATAAACAAACCGAAATAATTCAAAATTAATAAAAATAAAAATCGTAATAAATTTAAATAAATAAATAAATATATGAGACATCGACGACAGGGGGATATGACCGATTATGGACCGATCACCATGAAATTAGGTCGTGTGATTTTTGTCTATATGAAAGTTTACTATGTTGAATTTTGTGAGTATACCAACATTTTTAAGCGATTTATGCACGTTAAAGTGATTTTCGGAAGCGGGACTATATGGGAGCTATGACTAATTATGGACCGATCGTAATAAAATTTCGGAAGGACATTTGTATGGGGGCTAGGTGCAATAATGGACCGATTTCAGCCAGTTTCAATAGGCTTGGTCCTTGATCGAAATATCTTCAAAATTGCTACCTGTACTCTGCGCATAAGGTTTACATGGACAGCCAGCCAACCAACCAGACGGACGGACGGACGGACATCGTTTAATTTTTCTGATCTTCAATTGTGTTGTGAGGTAAGCAATTTTTTGTCTTCAACTACTGACATTTTGCAACAATTAGCATCTCATAATTCAATTATGGCAAAAGTAATAATCTCAAATAAATGCAGCCTTTGCTTCAATCGCTATAGCCATTGATTGTATGGTTCAAAGTCGTATTGGCGTATTGACGTATTCGATTTTTTTTTAAATATCATCTACAGTCACACAGATAATGGTTAAAAATTCTTTAATTTTACAAAAATTGGTGATATTTAAAAAAAGTAAATAAACAAAATAATTTTAAATGATTTTTGATTTCAATATTTAAATTTAATATTAAAAACTTCAATTATATAAAAAAAAACACAAAAATATGTTCGGGTCATTCAGAAATAAAAACCTCAACCACAAAAACGATTTTTTAAAGTCAAAATTTTCTCTTGATTTTTTTATTATTTTATAGTAAAACAGCGGATTTTTTCCCGTTACCACAAATTTTATATATAGATTCGATCTAGGTTGATATATTGATAAAAAACTTATTTGTGGGTGAACTTTTTTGACATCCACGATAAAGTAATACCAATTTTTAAATAACTTTCAATGGTCTATTCGACTATGCTATTTTGCCATATTTAATATTTGCAAAAAATGTAAAAAAGTTATAGCCCTAATGTAGATAGATTTAAGTTTGCTGTGATATGAAGTACATATGTATATATTTTTCACACAAAGGGTTAGTGCTGATGTTTGTAACATACCGAAATATTGTCCCAACACCCACCTTAAAGTATGTATACCAATCTGCTCAGGATCACTTTCTGAGTCGATTTAGCGATGTCCGTCCTTTCATGCAAACTTTGTAATCAAACTACAGGTCACAATTTCAAAGAGAATTCGATAAAATTTGGTACAAGCTTCTTTAATGCCTCAAGGACGAAGCCTATTTGGTTAGAATCGGACCATTATTTCTCCTGGCCCCCATACGATTACCCTATCTGAAAATAGTTAAGCTCTCATAAATACCTTAGTTATATAGATATCCAAACCAAATTCTGCAAAAATGAGTTTTATATAAGTCAAACTAGCCTCACCAAATTCTGTGATGATCGGCCCTAGCTACCATATAGCCCCACTTCCGAAAATCACTTTAACTAGCATAAATCTCTTAAAAATATTAGTATCCTAGTAAAACTCAGCACAAATAATTTGTATATATACAAAGGTCATGTCACTGAATTTTATAACGCTCGGTCCATAATTAGTCATAGCTCCCATATAATGCCCACTTCCGAAAATCATTTTAATGAGTGTAGATTTCTTAAAAATGTTGGTATTCAAATAAAATTCAACACAAATAGGTTTCATATATGCACAAGTTATGCCACCTAATTTTATTGTGATTGATCCATAATTATATTGGTGTAGGGTATCATATGGTCGGGCTTGACCGACTATACTTTCATACTTGTTATGATTTGAAATCGTTTAATTAAATTTGCTAATTGCGTTTTAACACCCATATTCAAAAAGGATTATTAAAAATAATAATGGTTTTTCAATAAAAATTACTGTTTTAAACCTTTGATAACTTTAATAATAGTTTTTGAATGTGGGTATAAGTGTTTCCATATTGTGAACTTTACATTTCAATTTGTCTTCTTAAATAAACAATTTGTGTAGTGTATTGCATTTATGGTCTTAATTAAATTCGATTCTGTGAAATGCATTCATCTCTAAAATAATTTCAAATAATAGTTTCAATATCAAATGTTATTCACAAGATCCATACCATTTGTAGTGCAAGTGTGAATGGGGATTAAGTGAAAAGTGTTTCTTATCCATCTGTATACAATAACTATCAACACAATGAATTAGAAAGACCGACATATAGGCAAATATATGTATGAATGCAATTTCTATTCGTGTACGTTCAATTTTAGACACATTGAATTGTGGTTTATACGTACATATATATGGGGCATTTCATGTCAAGTGAACCAACTTTTGAAATCGATGTCTTCCGATCGGGATGAAATTTGCACCAAGGTTAGCTCTATTGGATAGTAACTCAGACACAATTTTTCAACAACATCGGTCGAGAACTCTCTGAGTTATAGGGGGTAAAATTTTGACAATTTGGTCAAACAAGGGTTTTTTCTTATCCATGTAACTTATTACCTATTGTTCTTAGCAAAATGTGTCCCAAATAGTATAGATAGCTATTTCTTCGATCTTTCGAAAAAAAAATATTTAAAAAAAAAAATAAAAAATTTTTAATATTTTTTTTCCGAAATCAAAAACTTTTTTGACTTTTTTTTAAAATGCGTCCTTTTTTTTTTTTTTTTTTTTTTTTTTTCTTAAAATAAAGTTTAGATATTTTCCTTGAACACCTACTTGGTCGCTTAGTGGGATGCGAGTGGGATATCTATCAAAATAAATATTTTGTAACTCAAAACATAAAATTTTTGACTTTTTCTGCAAAATCAAAAACTTTGTTGACTTTTTTTTTTCAAAATGGACCCTTTTTTAATCTTTTTCTTTAGGTCAAACAAAAGCTTAGATATTATCCTTGAAGACCCTTTTGGTCGCTTAGTGGGATGCGAGTGGGATATCTATCAAAATAAATATTTTTTAACTCAAGACTTACAATTTTTGACTTTTTTTTTTGCAAATACGATTTTTTTTCCAAATGGGCCCTTTTTTTAAAATTTTTTTTGTAGTCAAAAGAAAGCTTAGTTCCATTCCTTTAAGATATTTTTAGTCCCTTAGTGGGATGCGAGTGGGATATCTATCAAAATAAATATTTTGTAACGCAAGACATACAATTTTTTATTTTTTTTTTGCAAAATCAAAATTTTTTTCCAATATGGGCCCTTTTTTAATTTTTTTTTTGCTCAAAAGAAAGCCTAGGTCCATTCCTTTAAGATATTTTTAGTCCCTTAGTGGGATGCGAGTGGGATATCTATCAAAATAAATATTTTGTAACAATTTTTTAATTTTTTTTTGCAAAATCGAAATTTTTTTCCAATATGGGACTTTTTTTAAAATTTTTTTTTGCTCAAAAGAAAGCTTAGGTCTTTTCCTTTAAGACCTATTTTGTCACTTAGGAAGATGTGAGTAGGATATCTATTAAAATAAAAATGTTGTAACTCAAGACATTCAATTATTGACTTTTTTTTTGCAAATTCGAATTTTTTTTCAAAATGGGCCCTTTTTTATTTTTTTTTTTTAGTCAAAAGAAAGCTTAGGTCCATTCCTTTAAGATATTTTAGGTCCCTTAGTGGGATACGAGTGGGATATCTATCAAAATAAATATTTTGTAACTCAAGATATACAATTTTTGATTTTTTGGCAAAATCAAAAACTTTTTTGACTTTTTTTTAAAATGGGCCCTTTTTGTAATTTTTTTTTTGCTATAAAGAAAGCTTAGGCCTATTCCTTTAAGATGGTTTTGATCGCTTAGTGGGATGCGAGTGGGATATATATCAAAATAAATGTTTTGTAACTCAAGACATACAATTTTTGTGTTAAAACATTTATTTTGATAGATATCCCACTCGTATCCCACTAAGCGACCAAAAGGGTCTTCAAGGATAATATCTAAGCTTTTGTTTGACCTAAAAAAAAAGATTAAAAAAGGTATTTGCAAAAAAAAAAGTCAAAAATTGTAAGTCTTGAGTTAAAAAATATTTATTTTGATAGATATCCCACTCGCATCCCACTAAGCGACCAAAAGGGTCTTCAAGGATAATATCTAAGCTTTTGTTTGACCTAAAAAAAAAGATTAAAAAAGGGTCCATTTTGAAAAAAAAAAGTCAACAAAGTTTTTGATTTTGCAAAAAAAGTCAAAAATTTTATGTTTTGAGTTACAAAATATTTATTTTGATAGATATCCCACTCGGATCCCACTAAGCGACCAAGTAGGTGTTCAAGGAAAATATCTAAACTTTATTTTAAGAAAAAAAAAAAAAAAAAAGGACGCATTTTAAAAAAAAGTCAAAAAAGTTTTTGATTTCGGAAAAAAAATATTAAAAATTTTTTATTTTTTTTTTTAAATATTTTTTTTCGAAAGATCGAAGAAATAGCTATCTATACTATTTGGGACACATTTTGCTAAGAACAATAGGTAATAAGTTACATGGATAAGAAAAAACCCCTGTTTGACCAAATTGTCAAAATTTTACCCCCTATAACTCAGAGAGTTCTCGACCGATGTTGTTGAAAAATTGTGTCTGAGTTACTATCCAATAGAGCTAACCTTGGTGCAAATTTCATCCCGATCGGAAGACATCGATTTCAAAAGTTGGTTCACTTGACATGAAATGCCCCATATGTATTTTCTTAGCCTGCCAACAATTGGAAGTAAAATTGTTTATCCATTTACCGAAATGTTACAATTTTGACATTTGCTAGATGTTATTTCACATATATTGTCCATATAGGTTTCTGTCCTTTTAAAGACAATTGTTAATTTAAGCAATATCCGAAAATAAACGCTGAAATTCACTGCATTTTTATTCTACACCAACTAGGTGGATATGATACAATGTGTTTGTGCTGATAGTTGTATGTCCTCTATTTCGGTAAATTTGTTTTCTCTCATCCATGTTTGGTACAGAAAAGCATATTATTATATTCTTGTATGGAATCATATGGTTGGATTATAGTGATGAAGATACTATAATTACAGCTGGAGCATTTGTAGGGCCCATTTTAATAACTTAAGCTCGAATACTCCTTTAGAAAATCGAATACTCCTTACCTACACCCACGTCAAATTTTATCCCGATCGGACCTGCTTTTTAGAAATGCCAGATTTACTTCCAAAAAATTTTGATTCTGCCCCACTGTGAAGAACGATTAGCTCGACCCAAACACTGGAGAAGCCTAATTGTGCACACACGAGGTGAGTATATACTAGACTTATTATCATTGATATCTGGAATTTTTAATGTAATTGAAATCAGACGAGGTAAACTCTTTTCTAAATAGGAGGAGGATCCAATTGTAGGAACAGCGACAAATTCTTTATAGGCTACACCCCTCATCTCCTATGATAAATTATATTATTTAGCAAACGTTCAAAAGGAAGACCTTGTGGTCTTCAGATAAACAAATAATTATGTATATTGGTACCGTCACACATGGCAAATATTTAACTATTCATAAAAGCGTAACCACTTTTTTAGCACAAATTTGTTTGACGTGCATCAACTAAAATAAAACTAAATTTTTAGTTTTGAATTGTCTTAAGCAAAAGAGTTTTTGACAATAAATAAAAGAATTCAAATGTATTTTATTTAATGGTTACGTCTTTTTCGTCAAATATTTGTCATGTGTGACCAAACCTTAAGAATCATGCCAGGTATGCAAAACGTATGTCCTAGAGGAACCTCTGCAACGGCGTCGTTTAGCAGATCATCATGGCGTTCATCCCCAATTCTGTGGAGTTAGATCATTAATTGTTGTCGCCTATGAGGACAATGCACACTTTCACATTTTTTTCAATCTGACGGGCCAACAACCAAAAAATAAAATTGTCATAATTTTTTGATATTTATTACCAAAGTATAACAAGTAGTCCAACTCTCTATTTTTTAAAATTACTCTCTCACATATACGGGTACGGTGTAAATTCAACACCCTTGTGAGAGAATTATACACATCAAAAGTCTCGAGACAAAGTATAACAAGTAGTCCAACTCTTTGACAGCAGTACCTAACTCTATACATGTGTTAGTGAAAAAGTACCTAAGTCTAAATATGTGTTAGTAACAAAAATGTACATGTGTTGGTTCCTTTTTAATTTTCACCAGACACACAGAGTTCTATAAAAATGTTTAAATTTTAATTTATTTAAATTTTGTTCTATTTTCAATACCAAAAATTGAAACTCTGTTCTATATTTTAAACCTACCACAAACAAAATAAAACGTCAAAAATAATAAAAAAAAATATTTTTTAGTTTGTGCGAAATGGACGTGATTCGGAAAAGAAAAAGTGCTAAATGTGTTGAAAAAAATTATAAAATAGTGTGTGTTAGTGAATTTACGTGTATCAAACTATATTTATTCGACAATTTATAGTTAAAATCTCGAGACTTTTGATGTGTATAATTCTCTCACAAGGGTGTTGAATTTACACCGTACCCGTATATGTGAGAGAGTAATTTTAAAAAATAGAGAGTTGGACTACTTGTTATACTTTGTCTCGAGATTTTAACTATAAATTGTCGAATAAATATAGTTTGATACACGTAAATTCACTAACACACACTATTTTATAATTTTTTTCAACACATTTAGCACTTTTTCTTTTCCGAATCACGTCCATTTCGCACAAACTAAAAAATATTTTTTTTTATTATTTTTGACGTTTTATTTTGTTTGTGGTAGGTTTAAAATATAGAACAGAGTTTCAATTTTTGGTATTGAAAATAGAACAAAATTTAAATAAATTAAAATTTAAACATTTTTATAGAACTCTGTGTGTCTGGTGAAAATTAAAAAGGAACCAACACATGTACATTTTTGTTACTAACACATATTTAGACTTAGGTACTTTTTCACTAACACATGTATAGAGTTAGGTACTGCTGTCAAAGAGTTGGACTACTTGTTATACTTTGTTTATTACAATACACTTCTACTAGATTAGAAGCTAGCAAACACTTTACTTACAATTTTAAATGTAACTGCAATTTAACTACTTCATGAATGCATTATTTTGTAGAAAGTCAAATATATATCTAACCGTGAGGTCGCGAGTTCAACCCTCGGCTTGGTTATTATAATTATATTTAATTGTAGTATATTAATTAATTATTTTTAATTAAATTAGAATATAATTTAAAAAAAGGAAATTATGTTGATTTTTATTTGTGTGTGAAAACCAGTTGCTAATGCTTAACAAAATAAGTGTAATGAATAAAGCTAGTCTCTGTTCAAAATTTGGTGCGAAATGCTGTCAAACTACATATGAATTATTTGCGAAATAATTTCGCAAAAGCAGTACACTGTTCTTATTATGATAAACATTTGATATAATCTGACAACCTTATTATTCAACTACGAAATAATAAGTGTGTTTGCATACTTTTAGAGAGTAAAAATAAATTACTCTCAATCTGAAAAATAGCTAAAAAAAAAAGTACGCGAACAACAATTTGTAAAAATAAGTTGTATTTTATTATAAATCAATTTAAAACGATTGTTTTGTGTTATTTTGGCCCAAATTTTGTAAATCACGCCACCAAAGTGATATTTATATGGAAAGCAAAAACAAAATTTTAAAATTTGTTTTTGTTTTATATACAAAATTTTCAAATTATGAAAGGCAAATCAACGCTTGAATTTTTGTGCGTTTGTTCTGTTAAGAATTTGTATATAAAACAAAAACAAATTTTTAAAATTTTGTTTTTGCTTTCCATATAAATATCACTTTGTGAAGTGATTTACAAAATTAGGGCCTTTATTTCTTTTCTTTGCAAAACTTGTAAATTGTATTAATTTTAAACATATTTTTTATGTTGATAATTTTTACTGGACAAAAAATGTCCAGTTAAAAATATCATGTTCTCTATCCACGAACTGTCGGTGGCATGTCATAGTGTCCATTGACATAATGTCCATGGACGTAATGACACTCCAAAAGTGTCATAGTGTCCATGGACATTATGTCATTTCGCGTTGTGTCATAATGGGGGTGATATAATGTTCAAGATATTTAAAAAATAATTTAAGTATTTATATTTTAATTTAACTTCTATCGAATTTAACGTTGTAAATTTAAAGTAGTAATAAGACGATAGCTACGATTTTTTATTTATTATCTGAATTTTGTGGAGTTCAGATGTCACAAATTTAATGTTTAAAAAAGTGAGTCTTATTTTATTTGACAAAAAAAGAAGGTTCATTGAATAAAATAAGGTACATACTTCCAATCCAAAAAAAAATATTTTTTAATCATTTATTTACAAGAAAGGCTTTATTATGGGCGCCGTGAAATAAGGCCATATGAAAATAAAGCCATATCAATGTAAAATTGCTTGTTATAATTACATATATATTTATAAATACAATCATTTGCAAGAAAGGCTTCATTTAGCGAAGCCGCCTTCCGCGTTCCATGGAGGAGAAAGCTCCCAATAGAAAGAAAAACCTTTTTCTGTGAAACATAATGTCCATGAACATAATGACACTCCAAAAGTGACATTATGTCCATGGACATTATGTCGATGGACACTGTGACATGCCACCCGAACTGTCACTTTTAAAACTCTCTTGCTATCTCATTACAAGTTTTTAAAAGTAAACGAACGGAATCCCGTAACTTCCAGTGATAATTTGTACAAATTATTTCAAATTATCAAGTACGAGAACACAACTAATATAAGCAGTAGATTAACAAACATAGTCGTGTTCCAGACAAAAAATTTAGATTTGCGTACATTCCCAGCAAAACCTTGATAATGACTACTTCATACCACCTGCATTACATAGAAGTAGTTTAGTAATGGCTGGCATATAATCTGATACATATGTAAGTACTTGTTTATGAGCTGATTTATGAAATTCAGAATTATTTCATTTGTTGATTAAAATCTAATACAAAACTTCTTGAAAAGTTTCAAATATTTTCAAAAAATGCTCATGTGATATGAATGAGATGAAAAATAATATTTTGTATTTTATACTTATTTAAGTCCCTATTTGTAAGCGAATGTGGTAATGACTTGTTTAACTCCCTATTTGTAAGCGAAGGTGGTAAGTACTTGCCTCCAATGACATCACCATGTTAAAATAATGTGTTAAAATGTATAAGTGGTGAAGAGTAGTTATATTAACTTTATTAGCAATATTCACTATAATAAGATATCTTATAAACATATGTTTGTTAGCTTAAAAAATATGAACTGTTAAAACGAAATAGAAAATAAAAGCCATACAGCTACGAAAAAAATAGCACCACACCCAAAAAAACATCCTTCATGTTTAATGGCTTTCAGGACGTCTGACGTATAAGCGAGAACCTTCTCCACCAAACATGCCAAATTTACTCTCATCTGTCCATAAAATATTCTTCCATTGCTCTCGCGGATCAATCTTTTGGTGTGCTCTCGCGGATCAATCTTTTGTGGGGGTCAGAACTCGTTTTCTTATACATCTTTAAGCCTTTTTTTATAATAAATTGCGTTGTGAATCATTTTGTTAGAAAACCCAACCAATTGACCAACTTATCTATAAGATTTTCCATACGATATTAGTTTTTTGATTATTTCGCGTTTCTCCGCACTGGGGTTTTTCCATGATTAATTTTATTTAAAATATTTGCTTTTCGTTAAACTTTATTATCGAAATAATAAAATTAAAAATCAAATTCTTTAAACACGTGCTTTCCATTAAAGTACTTTTGCGAAACCAAACTGTTTTTATAAAAAATATGTAAGTGGTGCTATTTTATTTTTCGGCATTTTTTTTGTTGTAATTTTTACTTCAAATTGCTAAAAATAAATTACTATAACAATTCCAAGAGAAGTACTACATTTACAATGTAGGGGATATGCTAAGCTATGTATTATTACTAATTATTTTTATTTGGAAATAGTGGTGCTATTATTTTTTTCCCAACTGTATGTATATATTTTTTTTTATTTTTTAAATCGAATAAATCTACTGTTTCCATTAGAAGTTTTAATAAAAAATCTGGAAAATTTCTTATATAATTTTTTTTTTAGTATTCAAAAGTTAAAAAAAAATTAGTATAATAAATGAACCACATTTAAAAAAATGTTTCTAAATCAAATTTTTAGTTTTCTAAAAAAATGGGCGCGACAGGTTCTTACCGCACAATTTATCTATATATATATAATAATATATAGGGACAGCTATAGCAGCTATCAATATTAATATTTAGTACAGAAATGCGCGGACTACCAAAAATATTAAGTAAATGCTAAAATTTGTATGTATACATTTGAAACCCTTATCTATATATATAAAAGTGAATGTGTGTTTGTTTGTTTGTATGATTGTTTGCGTATTTGTAATGGCACTCGACTTACAGTAAGGCAATTAATGAACAATCTAATCGGAGCGACCTTTATAACTGGGAATTATAACTTCGGAAATGCCATTTGATTTTATTCGATTACAGTTTCCTATTTGCTTAGTATTTGCAATGATAATTGATAAAGCTCAACGTCAGTGTTTGCAAGTTTGCGGACTAAATCTAGAAAATCCATGTTTTTCACATGAACAGAAACTAATTTTAGATAGACTAAATATATTGTAAATCTTTACGGTACGGGTAGCGAAGCACACCGGGTTTTAGCTAGTGTATTAATAAAATCAAAATGTGACACTTTTCATGCATGAAATTTATATTAAAAATGTGGGCATATGGGTTAAAAGTGTTTTTTTTTTATAAAAATTAGATCAAATATGTTTTGGAAAAAATATGGCTCCTAAGATTTATGTGGACTGGTAAAATTTTTTGATGAGTTTCAACTTCAAAATGTTATGAATTCTTTACAATTTCATTAGAAAATGTTGGCGGTGCCGTAAATAGCGTAAATATGCACACGATTTTGTTATATGTATAATACACTCGTATTTACATGTCTGTTTACTTTATAATAAAATTTGTATTACATGTTATTCTATGTTACATTTGTTTATACATATATATTTGAATGAATATTGTACGTCGACTTATTTAGTACCCTGCAGTTTTAATATTTACTTAATAAACGTTTTGCTGTCTAATGTTTGCCTGGTGATTCACAAAAGTATAAATGAATTTTTGGGTCATTCTTGAACTTCCAATTCACCTATTTTGGATTTTTGAGGAATTCGTAGTTCAATGAATGAAATGGAATGGAATGTTTCAGCGCAAAGTGGAACATATTATTAAGATCTGTAGCTAAAATTAAAACTTTGGAATTTTAATGTAAGTTTGGTATTGCTGAAAAGCTATACAGTAAAACCTTGATAATCCTGACGTCGATAATCCGGATTATTCGGTAATCCGGACATCAGTTTTCATTGCATTGTGTACTCTATAATCCGGATTAATTGCATCTTTATAACTTTATAATCCGGATTGCATTTGTACAAAGTTTTTTATGTAGTGTTTGTTTTTGGAGTAAAAATTAATAGTGATTTAGTTTTTTTATATATTTTTGCTGCAAAAACAAACTATTTTCTACGCAACTCCATGTTTTTTTCTAAAACATATAAAAGTGCCTTACAATACCTTTTTTATTATTTTCTTCTGAAGTTAAGTATCTGTGCAAGTTTATTGCGAGCAATGGGTGGTACCAAAAATTTTTAAGAGATTTATTATTCGAGGTCTTAAAATTTTTGGTGAAAAATTATTTAGCCGTCCTGATCTACTTTCGCAATTTAAATTATGCGTAAATATAATATATCATAAGATATGTGTTTTAAAAGCATTTTTATACAAGAACAATGCTTTTACATTTGTATTCGGATAATTTGATAATCCGGATTAGGGTCTGAAATCAATAATTCGGATTATCAAGGTTTTACTGTGCTAATAAAAGTATTTTGAAGCTCAAAATTCAATGCACTTTTTTTAATACTTCTACTTAAACTACAAGTACCTATGTGTTATATATTTTATAAAAGAGGAAATATATTAAAAAAATTTATATTTTGAAAATTTCAATTATATCTCCTAGCTCTTAACAAATTTACACACTGTTAACAATGAGTTTGTAATTTGAATGTTATTTTAATTAAGTGCCCAGCAGTGCCCACGGAATCCTTTATCTGTAATATAACGTCATCTTCGATTAAAGATAAAACAGAAAAAATCCTAATTTTCCCAAAAATACTTTTATTAAGTTCTTAAAGTAATATATTTCTTGGAAATTATAAGGATTAGTTAAATTCAGAAATCTATCCACCAATATAAGATTTACCATTCCAAAAATTAAGTCCAATAACCTCATTCTAAACCCACAAAAAACGTAAAAAAATTCTGTTATCAAAGATTATGGATAATCTATATAGAGCAGATGTGCAGGGACTACGATCAAGCAGATAAAGTTAAGATAATGGACATTTTTAGATCATTACTAAAATTACTAAACAAAATTACTAAAACAAATGTTTTAAAAACTTAGAATAATTTTGAACCGGTTATGCCGTTTCTAGTTATTAACTATTTGTGTATTTAACTTAGATTTAGCAAAAGCCGATCACAGAGCTCTTAGAAATTTTCTTGTTAAGAAAAGATGTAAAATACCATAAAATGCATACCATAAATGCATTGTACGCATTCTGCGTACAAGTTTTACATGGATAGCCAGCCAGACGGACGGATGGACATCATTTAATCGACTCAGAAAATGATTCCTACTCTAAGTAAATGAGCAAAAATATTTTTCTTTTAGAATGTCAGTAATTTATGTTCGTGAATGATTTTCGGAAGAATGCCTTATATGGATGCTATGACTAATTATGGACCGATCGCCATGAAATTTGGTCGTGTGATTTTGTATATATGAAAGTTATTTTTATTGAATTTTATGTGTATACCAAAATTTTTAAGAGACCCTATATGGGACCTATGACTAACAAAACATGAATTCCGTATATATAGAACTTATTTGGAGTGAAATTTGTGTAGATATCTATGGACATATTTCAAATAGTCCTTGTTCAAAATTTTATCACAATATCTTAAAAATAGCTACCTGTACTTTGCGCACAAGATTTACATGGACAGCCAGCCATTCAGACGGATGGACATCGTTTAATCAGAAAGCAATTGGCACATTACAAACATCTGCATAAACCTAATATACCCTCTCCACTATGCTGGTGTAGGGTATAACAACTTAGAAACTAAAAATCAAAAGTATAGGAACACAATTAGTCACAGCTTATTTGAACCAGCTACTTTTACGATCTGTTAAATTGGCATCACCTTTCGAGTAACGGTAAATGTCCAAGCATTTTTGTAATTATGTGTTTCGAATTATTTAAATTAACATTAAGGGCATGTATACTAGGGTGGCCCTTAATAAACGAAAGTTGGATTTTGGCCATTCTCACCCCCCCAGTTTGGTGAACATTATTAAAAAAAAATCATCCTGAAAAAATTGTAGGTAAATCGGTTGGTGCTAAGACGTGCCGCAAGCCCTCTGAAGTTTTGAGATGCATTTACAAGGGGGAAAAATGCATTTTTTCTGTTTTTGTAAAAATTTTGCCATTGAAAAATTACGTTTGCAATTTAATTTAAAAGAATGGAAATGTGTACACAATTGTCGTTCTAATGAGGCATAAAAAACAGGAATTGGTCAAACAAAATTAAAGTTATTAAAAATTCCCCAGGCCATTAACGTGTCTCAGGCAACTAAAACAAGAAATGTAGGAACAAATTTAACACATTTTGATAAATATTAAAATAAAAGCTCATTTTTACTTAAAATATATCCATTAGGCCGGTTCGATTTGTATGGAGGATAAAAAAGTAAAAAGTCATATAGCAAAAACGCAATTTACGAAAAATTCAAAGAAAGTTTCCTCAAGAAACTAAAATCAAATCCTATCTTGCGCATTTCGTCTTTTATCCAATAAAAAAAAACTATTAAATAACATAACATAAACTCTAGGGTATATAAAAACAGTACAAGAATGAAAATTAACCCTTAATGGCACTTGGGGTTAAAATCACCCCAAACATTTTTATGGTTTTAGAAGCTTGGAGTCATTTTAATCCCAAGTGCTATATAGAGTTAATTTAAATTTTTCTGCTGTTTTTGTAAATACTAGGCTTTGTTTTATATTTTTGTTAAGTTTCATCAAAATATACGACATTTCGCTATCTTTCCAAGAGAAATTTCAAATATTGAAAAATTTGAGTTTGACCTTCACGATTTAATGTTTAACGTTTTCCAATTTTAGTAAAACTTTCAGAGTATTTATATTTATCTGGACTATAATATTCTGAATAGGTTTTACTAAAAATTCGTAACAGTAAGGAAATAGAGCTCATTCGCCAAAAAATGGCCAAATAATATGTTTTTCTTGAAAATTTCAAAATTTAAATCGCAGGTACCGAAAAACTATAAGAGATATTGTCGTAATTTTCACATTTTTATTCCCTATTATATTATTAAATAATCCCAATGAGATGATTAAAAAATTCTGAAATTTGTTTAACAAAATTTTTAAAAATTTGAAAAATGGAGTTTTGAAACTCTCATTAAAAAATTTTTATTTTTTTGGTCATACCTGCGAATACATTAACGGTGTCTTACGAAGACAAAAACTCATATACAAGTAAATATGGATATATTTTAACTAAAACTGAGCTTTTATTTTAATATTTATCAAAATATGTTAATTTGGTTCCTACATTTCTTGTTCTAGTGGCCTGAGACACGTTAATGGCCTGGCGAATTTTTATAACTTCAACATTTGTTGACCAATTTCTGCTTTTTATGTCTCATTAGAACGACAATTACGTACGCATTTCGATTCTTTTAAATTAAATTGCAAAAGTAATTTTTTAATGGCAAAATTTTTACGAAAACTGAAAAAAATGCATTTTGTCCCCTTGTAAATGCATCTCAAAACTTCAGAATGCTTAACCCCAACCGATTTATCTAAAATTTTTTCAGGATGATTTTTTACTAATGTTCACCAAACTGGGGGGTGAGAATGGCCAAAATCCAACTTTCGTTTATTAAGGCCACCCTAATGTAGACATCCAGTCTAAAAAAAAAAATACATGCATTGCTGTGATAAATGTATTCGAGAAGATATTTAATTCTAGGATTCTTAAAAATTTGTAATGATATGCTTAAATTTTCGTTTTCGGTTAAATGTTTTTACAAAATTACATTACTTAATCAAATGTATAAAGTAAAGGAAATAGTTCCATGGACTTCAGGGTATGCACCATGTTTGTATGTGTTAAGTCCCACACTATTTTCCTTACCACATCCATAGAGTTCATATTACAATAGAGTCTAAACATCATATTGTATTCGTTATAACGTCATCATAATCTTTAACTGGAAATTTTTTGTTCACACATTGCCGCGCTTTTGAATAAAAATGCAACCATGTGCACAGTGCAAATAATAAAATGGGAAAAAAGAAATGAAATAATGTTCTCTGAATGAAGAAGCCGTTGACAATTTTAAAGAAAAGAAATATGTACATGTTTTTCACATTTTATGTTAATCCTCACTAACGCACGTCGTTCCTCTTTATGTCATTCTAGCTTTAAATATACAATTTATTTATTTTTACCGCTTGCATTGATACAGTGAAATGTTATAGAAATTAAGAGTATGATAAACTTCTACACATACTAGTATTTAAATCGCACATACTAGTAAAAAAATCAGAAATATTTATTAAATCTTGATTTTATTAGAAAACAATAAACAGAAACAAAATATTAGGACAGAAACAAAATATTTTTGGAAATAAAAATGTGTGAAATTTAATTAGTATTTAAACAAATCAGGAAATAAGTTTTGAAAAAACAAGGTAAACATTTTTTCAATTGAGGATTTGTGCAAATAAACATTTTTTGTTATGTTGTAAAATATTTATGTATTTATACATTATCAGAATAAAATATTACAGTTATATAGAATTTTTTAGTTCAAAATGCAATACATGAAAAAGTTAATGATTTCCTATTGAAAATCCCAAAAAACTTTTAAAAAATTAATTTTTTTTTTTTACTTTTGTGATTACATATTGGAAACATTTTTATTTCAATTAGATACGATTTATACACACGCCATCTTTAGTGAATCTTCTACAATGATCTTACCGGACAACTAGTATATTCGAATTCTAGAGCATTCGATGTTAATGTTCGAGTTATATTTGAATTCAAGTACAATTTCGTAACAGTATCATTAGAATCTAAAGTACTATATTGTTAAGAAATTGTATTTGAATTCAAATATAACGGTTTTAACGGCTGGTTTAAAGTTGCATAATGCAGCAACAGCAGCGCTTCTCAAACTTAAACATATCTGTGGGTATTATTAATATGGCTGCTAAACATACAACATTGAATAAAAGCTTTGAGTTGAGCATAGTTTGTAAGTATGGCAACACTAAATGATTAATGTTTAACATAGAAAGCTCTAGAATTCGAATATTCTAGTTTGAAGATCATTGTAGAAATAGAGCTTTCTAGATGGTAATGCAGTGTATATAAATTGGCCGTGAAAACACCAAATTAGTCAGTCTAATTTGAAGATCGTTAAGTAAAGACAAATTAACTGAATTTAAGTGTGCTGGATATTCTATACATTGTAAAGTGTGTAATTCTGCGATTTATAAACGTGTATAAAAACACTAGTGACTATTTAAACTGTTGTTGTTGTACATTTGAATAAATAAAGAGTTGTTACAATTTTAAACTACTAAACTGCTTTTATTTGCAATCAAAAGTATCCGGTTTATTTAAAGGAAATAAACCACAGTTTTTAAAAGGTAAAAACGTAAAAATATACATATATACTTTGGGAATTCTCACTCATCTAGGAAAATGTGTCTTTATTATACTGTATATTTATTCGTTGAAATGAAAAAAATTAATCTAAAACTAACATTAAGTCCCCCTTCGAGGAGTTTAACTTACACCTACGCCATAAACATGTTATATGTTGTTTATGGTGATAAACTAGTTTGAGAAACCTGTTTATCCATACAAAACAAAAACAGGTTTGTAAGTAGCTTTTGAGAAAAAATAGTTACAAATAACAATGCAACTCTGTTTTTCAACATTTTTCTGGCAACTCTGGTAACATTTGACATTTGCTGAGAAATAAAAAACAGTTTTCTTTTAAAAAATAGCCAAACTATAAGAAAAAGTTTAAGAAATTTATTAAAAAGTGTTTTTTATATAATCTGGACAACGAAAATGAAAGGTATGTTTATACGTACATATACATATATGTACGTGCAGCAACGTATTTTCTTAACAACGTCCATATTTTTATTAATATTTTTTTTTTATATTGAAGTCAGCTGTTTTATGACTTGTCAAAAATAAACCACTTAACTGTCTAAAATGCTGATGTAAACGGTATTGTTTATGAAAGTAACTTATGATCATAAACTAGTTTGAAAATTACAAGTGTAAATGCACTATTATTCAGTATCAAGTGTGTTTAATTTCATGATTCTAGGTTTATATTCTAAACGTACAATTCCAATAAAGACAAAGTACCAATATGTCTAAAATTGTGAATTCTCACTCATTCATGTGAGTGAGAATTCATTGATAAAAAAAAAATTAAAAAAATACCATTAGAAGGTGCAAAAAGGACCTACAAGTTTGCTAAATATTGTAAGTGACAAAATTAGGAGTCACTATATGTTATCCTAAAAAAAGTAAAAAACAATGTTCATATATTTTTTCAAACTAAAAAACTTTTTTTTGGTACACAAAAAGTAAACAACATTTGTTTGGTGGGCTCTTAGCTAAGTATATTATTGGCAGATATAGTTAAGCGGTATAACCTTGGCAAAAAACTGATGACACCTTTTTTTGAGGCCCCACTGATTTTTAGAATATTTGGAGGCCCATAAAAAAAATGATTACCAAAATCACTAAAATGAGTATTAGTATTGTTCAGCCCGTGTGTTTTTCCTTAAGTCTTCATTTGTTGCACAGTGTAATTGGTCAAATCTCCCATATAAGGACCACAAATATATACATTGATATCGATTTCGAACCAAAATTTTACACAGTTGTGTAACATGAATGCAAAAATTAAACATCCTATATTTGGTCATAGCACCCACATATAATGTTTACTTCTGAAAATCACTTAAATAAGCATAAATCTCTTACAAATACAGTAATCAGCTAATAATCTTCATGTACACAAAAATCGTCAAACCCTTATTTTATGATGATCGGCCTATAATGGTCATAGCTACCATATAAATCCCACATCCGAAAACTATGTACATTTTTGTTATTTTTTGTGTTTTCAATTACGAAAATTACACAGAGGAACAAAATTGACATTTTGGTTTGGTGCCGCGGAAAATGTTTTTGATAAAACATGTATGGGACATTTCATAGTCAAAACTATCTTTAGTTTTTTTTTAGCAGCTCTTGTTTTTAAGATATCGCGGTTTTAATTTTTTTTGTTATTCTGTATTTTTTTCTCTTTTTGTTTGATTATTTCATAAATGGAGACTAAAATTAAAAATTCATTTTTGTACTGGTATTATACACAAAATTATCTTTTCTTTGACATCAATTTTGTTTATCTAAATTTCAGGATATATTGGTGATATCGCAAGGATGTTGAAAATTAACTTTTTTCAGTTTCATCCTTATAAGTTTAACCTATGGTAAAAGGGTTCAAATTTTGTTCACTATATACAATATATAAACTAATTTGTATACAAATATTGAAAATTCGCTGAAAATATACCAAACTATTTGGCAAATAACTCAAAGTTTTATAATATTTTTCATATGTTTTTTGTATTAAAAAATTATAAAAATGTTCATAACTTGAATGTTTTACACCTGCAAGATTATACATAACTAAAGATTTAATCAAAAATGTTTTTTTTTGCTAAATATAATGTCTCTTGTTATATTATTTCATTGTGGCTAGTAAGATGAGATGCTGTGTTAAAGATCCTAATATGTTTTCTTTCATTTGTGGCGAGTATATATTAAAAGATCAGCGAAAATCAATTACATACACTGTTCTCCAATTGTATTCCTGGATATATAATTTAGAAATAAATCTATATGTTTGTAAAAATTAATTTTTTTCTATAAAATGCTAGTGTTTTTAATAAAAATTTTAAGATATTTTCACCAAAAACGCTGTAAATCACGTAAATACAAAATTCGCAATATTTTAAAAACGTCAAATGAAGTATTTATATTGCTGTCTAAAAATTTATTTATAAAAAAAATGGTTTTTTAGGATGTAAAATTTCGGGATATTATCTAAATATTTCATTAAATTTTTAACTAATTATTCATTTTAATTAAAAATTATATTCGCTATAATCCCTTGAATGTGCAGTGATAAATTTATATTTAAAATTTTCATAATGCACAATTTTATTAAGGATAAAGCTAAAAAAGTCAAATTTCAACTTTCCCGAAAGATCAGACAAATATGCCAAAATATCCATTAGAATTATTATACTCAAAAGAAGCATATGTTTATGTAGACCAGTCTCATGCTAAAAAAATTTCACATTCTTAATTGCATTACCCAAAATTTTGAAGAAAAACACCAAAAAATAGGGTATTCAATGAAAATATAAAAACTGCGATATTTCGAAAACGCGAGCTGACTGGAAAAAAACAAGTATAATATAGTAATGATGGTTCATCAGCTTGTACAAAACGTAGTTCAAATCTCGGGCACCAAAATCTCTGTTCCGCAGTGTTATCTATTCAATAATTTTTGTATTTAAAGTTCAACCAATAACGAAAATTGTATATTCAATTGTCAAAATTATTACAGAAATCAGAAAAAAGTTAGAACAAAATGTTCTTCGACAAATGTTTATTGCTAATATGTAACTTGTGTATCGAAAATAGGTTAAATTAATTTAGATTTGGATCAAAATATACGAAAAACTTTATTCGAACCACTAATCATATTTTGATACCGATATTATTTAAATGCATGAATTTAGATATGTGAAATTTATCACTGCACTATCGGGAGAACCAGATCAAGGTTTTTATAAAAAAAAATGCAAAACAATCGGGGATGGGTATTAGGCACAGCCAAATATAACACTCTTATTTGTTAATTTTTTTTAACATTTCTTCTTCGACTCAAATTAGAAATTTCACAAGAAATTGTATCCAACTTTGCTAAAATTTTCAGCATTTGGTTTTTAGATGCCAATAAAAGGTAATCCTAATGTATAACCTGGATCATAAAATAATTGGACAAATGCACAGGAACATAAAAAATACAAAATTTCAAGCGTGATAATTTCAAACAAAAATCACAAGTGAAAGAACCATTTCTCGGACGATTATAAAGAAGATGTGTTTGTTCTGTAAAGGATTTTTTAAATTAGGTTGGTATCTATTTCGAATAAAAATCATCAAAATCAATTTCACCCCCAAACTAAAACAAGTATTGGCTATGCATTCTATAATTAGTTGTAGCACAACTAAATTTTAATTTTCGAGAAGTTTTAATTTCCAAAAGTTTTTTCTTTATTAAAATACAAAGTGCATCTTCGTCTCGTAAATACACAAAGAAACGCTCCAGCATATATTTTTTGAAGTTTACTAATATAAAACATAAAACATTTCTATTTAGTTGGTTACATCCAGTAGCTTAAATTGTTGTTCTCCATACAATGGTGGAGCACTCTAATTTAGATATTTCACCATGCACGTATTCAAATATTCTACCCACATTCATTTGCATGTGCCCCGTTATACATATTTAAATAATCCGCGTGTGGATGTGTGTGATGAAATAGCAAATGTATTTGAACTGAAGTTGAATTTGTATTAAAATGCTTTGTAATTATAATAATTAGTCTCGTATTAGCAGTGTTTATTTTTTTTTTAGAAAATTGTTTTATAATGTAGCAATTACTCATCCGCCAAGCAGACACCGAAATAAGAAATGAATATACATTTTTATCAAAAGAACAAACAATAATTCACTGCTGATGTATGAGATTTGTGTGTTTGTCTCACTCTCTCTCTCGCTTCCTCTGTGAAAGTTTAAACAGATTAAGAAAAATAACAAACGAGAAAGAAAAGGTCCTTGAAAGTTCCGTTTTTATGTGCAAATAAATAATGAGATAAAAGGACTTAAATTTACTAATTTCATTATTAAATTTCTCATGTGCGTGACTGTTGTTGGTTCTTGTTTGTTTTTGTTTTTGAATTTTATATTTCTCTTTGTCTTCTGAAAGACATTACATTGCAACATGTCCACTTTTAAATTACGTTGATTAATGATTTATAAATTCAAGTAAAATGACAAATGATTGATGAAATTAAATCAAAATTTTGTCATTTACAGAAAAATAAACTGTTGTAATTAATAATTATGATAAATGCCATATTTTCAAACATGTCTCTTTAATATTTTAAAAGAACTTACAAGTGAAAAAACTTTAATGTATGAATACGTTACAATTAAATTATTCTGGTAAAATGATTTACAAAATATTTAAATAAATAAACATACATATTAGGCTAGGTCGATTTGTATGGACGATCAAAAAGTAACAAATCGTATAGCAGAAACGCAACCTACGGAAAATTCTAAGAAAGTTGATGAAAATTTCTTAGAATTTTCCGTAGAATGCGTTTCTGCTATACGATTTTTCGTGAAAACAGATTCGTAAAATATAAGATATACATATAATATATCAACGTGTAGGATATTGTGTCTTCTTTTCAAAAATGTATAAAAATGTTAAGAGTTAAAATATTTGTAGAAGACTTTTTGTAATAAAATTTTTGTTTATTGTTATACTAGCTGACCCGGCAAACGTAGTTCTGCCATACAAATTATTTCTAGTTAAATAAAATGTTGGTTGTTAAATAAAATATAACGAATTTATTCTAAGTGAATTTGAAATTATAGGCATTTTTGATGCCAAATGAAGAGAAATACAAACAAAATATTTAAAAAATAAAAATGGTTGGATAGGGACATCCTAATACCTAGCGGTATGAAATATATTTTACTACATATCCTCGTACCTACCAAAAATATATAAAAAATTATATAAAAATAGGTACATATTGATATTTCTATATTGCTCATAATAAATACTAAAATGTCTGACAAAAATTGGGTGGGTGAGGGTTGGTTAATGAAAATTTGGGTTTATAGTTATTTTTTAATGCCAAATAAAAAAAAATGCAAAAAAAAGTTTTTGGTAAAAAAAATTGTAAAAACAAATTCTGGATAGTGACATGTCCAAGCGGTATAAAATATACTTTACGACCTACTCTCATAGCTCCCACATATATATTTCATAAAAATTGGTTTAGCCGTTTCGGAGGAGTTCAAACACAAACATTGTGACATGAGATTGGTCAAAATACAAACTGAAAAAGAAATTTGTGATTTGTTATTGAGAATGCCACAATTCCTAAAAAAAAACTTTTCAAAAATTCTAAAAATGGATTTTTTAGATTTTTGTCTCTGTAGACGGTACCAAGTTCGGAGCTAAAAATTCCCTTTGCTAAATATGTACATTAGATTTAATTTAAAAAATTTCACTCCTTGTGGTGGTTCAAAGCACCTAAAGACGCGAATTTTGAGCACAATTTTCTGTAGAGCAAAAATGGTTGAATATAGCAAATATGATTTCACTAGTCGATTCTGCATCAAAATTGAATACAATTGATGTTTTTTGAATCCTTAAAAATAGTTCCAGGGGCCGCAAATCTCATAAAAAATAAAAAAAGTATTTTAGATTTTTTAAACATGCACGATGAAAAGGCTTATCAAAACGGTACCAATATTTCCTTTCTACCACAACCCGTTAAAAGTTATGTGGCTTTAAAAATGTTTTGTTAAGGCAAACCAATAAAAAATGTCTAAACTTGTTTTTACCAATTACACTGTACATAACTGTTAGCTAGTTATTTTTATAGTATTCGAAATTTTATCGGAAATATTGGAGATATTTTAAAAAAACAATTCCAAACCACAGTAGGTCTGACATATCTAAAAAACTAAAAAAAGATAGTACAAAAAAAAAAGTGACCTAAAAGTGATATTTTACATATGTATATACATTTTTTTTTGTAGATCTTCTCTAGGACTATTTATATTTTAAATATCAGCTCATTCGGATCATAAATAGGTTTCGACTGGAAAAGTTTCTACTCTACAGAAAAATGTGCTCAAAATGCGCATCTTTAGGTGCGTTGAAAATTAGGTGAAGTGAAAATTTTTAAAAAAAAGTACGCCATTATTTTTATTTATGCAAAAACCTTCAGAAAAATGATGATACCCGCCACAGATTATTACAGATAAGAGACCATTGACAGCTGTCAAACAAGTAATTTCGAACCGTATGGTTTTGTTTACATTTTTTTTAACATTTTTTCAATTCCGCCATTAAGGCAGATCTTAGAGCGAGAGAAAAAATAAAATGCAGCAATAAATCGATGAGTGTGTGAGACGAGATATAGAAAGATAAATTTATATGTTTGTCCCTCTTTTAAATCTACCGTGGTTTATTATACATTTTCTTTTGTTAATTTTTCGTAAATTTTTTTTGTTTGCCTCCGCCATGTTGCTAAAAACAGCTGATTCGGGTCTATGTTAGTCTATGATACCCGCTAATCAAATTTTTGCTTGAGCTTGATCATTTTAAAATTACATTTATATTATTTTGGAAGCAAATGAGAAATAAAAAACGGTGCAATTAGAGTTTTTTAAAAATTTATTGAAAAAAGTGTTTTTTTAAGTCGTCCTATAAGAGGGCATTGGGGTCACAACAACAAAACTAAAACGCAATAAAGAAACATTCATGCACATAACAATCAAGCTATTCTTCATAAATATAAATTCCAAAAAAATATAGTATTTATTCAATTGTAAATATACAAAAATTTACTTTCCGTACAAACGAGATATGTCCATAATGACTGAATATGGGCATTATGAAAATATCTCAAATTAAAAATTCAATAACTCAAAAAAAGTAGCAAAAAATAATGCGATCACACAATCTCCCCTGAGGTATTGGTGAGTACTAAGTATGTCAACAAAAAAATGGTATTTTGATAAACGTGACTTATCCTATAAACAAGAACTACGTGTAGTACAGTCGGCATATCTGGGCTAATATAGATAGATTAATATTTAACAAAAGCCGTTTAACCGTTTTTTTAAGGCAATAATTAAAACTGGTTTTTTCAATAACACACTTTTTTCGGTTAAACCGGAAACCGAGTTTTCATATTTCATATTTGACAATATGACATGATAAGAGACCTTGTGAATTGACCAAATGTATTTGCTGATTTGGATAGAATTTAAAATAATTTTTTGTACTTTGCCAATATTTTTTCATCTTTAAAGTGACAATTTCAAATACTTAAGGAGAAAATTATTAATCTTCCTGATAACGATTTTTAACAAAAATAGTATAACTGTCTAAATCTTCTCAACACACCCAAAAACTTGATCATAACAATAAAATTAATTTTTACAATTGACTTTTCACTAATACCTACCTCGGAGTTGATAATAGCATAGATATGGAATTGTTTCGTTTTAATCTGAATTATATTTGGTATGGAATTACAGTAAAATTATTGCCATTTGGTATGATTTTTAAAAATGGTTACATCGATTTTAATGTGAATTGGATTCCGTCAAAAAAAAAAAATTTAATTATTGCGATTGTTATGGACCTCTGCATATATGTATATGCAATCTTTTAATAAGTCCCAAAATGGAATTTTATAGAATTTCGACAATAAGTCCACTTTTGTATTCGAAATTGTAATTTTTTGGTAGTTTTAAATGTATAATAAATATTCTAAGTTCTTAAATATTCTTGTTCATAGTGTTTTTATCCATAACCAGGGAAACCAAAATATAGAAATGCATGCTTTTTCTGGTGGGTCTAATGGGCACATGGATAAGATATTTACACGTTTCAGAACTATTTAAGAATTTTGGCATCGATTTGTTAGTGCATATTTTATCCTTAAATGCATATTTTTGCATATATTTGTTTTAGGTGCATATTTATGTCATATTTTTGCGTTTTAGAGCATATTTTACTGTTTAATAGCATATTTTCACTTTATCAAAAACAAATTTTGTATTACAGGTTTTTACTTCCTTTGTTTGAAATTCAAAATTGAAAAATATGTGACTTTTTTTTAATATAAAATAAGCACTATTTTAATAATAGCGCTACCTAAATATCATATTTTAGTTCTAATTCAAACTTAACTATTCTAAGTGTTAAAGAAATATTATCTTTTAAATTTGCTCCTATAACATCAATTAATGTCGAAAGAACATTTTCTATGTATAAAAATGTTTTCAGATCCAATAGACAACGATTTTTATTTGAAAATTTAGGTCAACATTTTGTAATTTATTGCAATAATAACCTTAATTGAAGAAGTGATTTTATATTTATATAAAATATCATCAAAAAATACCTCTTTAGGCCTTTTCATAACTTAAATTCCTATTGTTTTTATGTTATATTTATTTTTTGTTATACTTGTTTTAGTTCTTCTTATTTTTGTTTATTTTATGTTACTTTACCTCTTTAGAAATGAATTGTATTGAGTTTTTTAAATAAAAGTATATTTTTTGGTTAAAAATTATGTAAAAGTTTGTTTTTTTAAGAGCATATTTTTAAATTTTAAGAGGATATTTTAAAGTTTTTACTGCATATTTAAAGCGCTTAAAACGAGCATATTTTCGGTTTCCCTGTCCATAACCACCTCTTGGTTTTTGAAAACGAATTTTTCTATATTATTCTACTGATGTAACTTCATATTCAATATCAATTATTTTCAAGAAAAATTCAAATACTTCGCTTGATTTAAAACTTTAATAAAGGTTTCATTACGATTATAAAATATGTTCGTAACATTATGCGACACCATGTTAAATATAAATGTGAATATGTGATAATTTTCACACATTATAAAACGTTACATTTAGCCGCCATTATAACGCAGATAGAAACACAATCTGTACACAATTTTAGTTCATAAACAAGTAGACTTCCAAAGAAAATGTGGCCTTAAACTGACGAAAAATCAGCATAACGGAATACGAGTATGTATATATTCGACCAAATTTTACTTTTTTTGTGTAAAGAAACACAAACCGCAAATGAACATTGTTTTATTGCTAGAAAAACATTTATAATGTAGACTTTCAGTTATCATCATAATTTGTGTACAGAGATTATAAAGATTTTATTCATTAAATAATGGAGTAGTTGGATTTAATTTAACACAATGAACTATATTTAAATTCGACCTACCTGGCCCATAATAGGTTAATCGATTATTCCACATGTTCGGGAAACTAGTTTTCAAATATATGAGAAAAATATAAAACGCTAATGGAAAACACTAGAAAAAAATTGTAAATTTTATTAAACAAATAAAACAATAAACCTGGTGACTAAAAATTAAAACTATGAATTCATTCAATTTTGAACCAAAAATCAATTTGATGCATTAACTTGTAAAATATGTGCTATCCGTTATAACCAGTGTTGCCAAAACATTATTGGGAAAAAATGCTAGATTTTTCTCAAAAAAATGCTAAAAAAAAAGTGCTAACAAAAATAAATAAAAACCAAGTAAGAAAGTATGGTCGGTCAAGCCCGACCATATAATACCCTACACTAAGTAAAAGAGCAAAAACATTTTTCTTTTAAAATTTCAATAATTTATATTTTTGAGTGATTTTCGGAAGTGGGCCTTATATGGGGGCTATGACCAATTATGGACCGATCACCATGAAATTAGGTCGTGTGATTTATGTCTACATGAAAGTTTACTATGTTGAATTTTCTGAGTATACCAACATTTTTAAGCGATTTATGCACGTTAAAGTGATTTTCGGAAGCGGATCTATATGGGAGCTATGACTAATTATGGACCGATCGTAACAAAATTTGGTGACATGAATTTTGTGTATATAAAACTTATTTGGAGCGGATTTTGTGGAGATACATATCTAAATAAAACATTTATGACCGATAAAGTCCAATTTCGGGAGGACATTTGTATAGGTGAAATAATGGACCGATTTCAGCCAGTTTCAATAGGCTTGGTCCTTGGGCCGAAAAAATAATATGTACCAAATTTAGTCGAAATATCTTCAAAATTGCGACCTGTACTCTGCGTACAAGGTTTACATGGACAGCCAGCCAGCCGACCAGACGGACGGACGGACATCGGACTTTAAGGTGGGTGTTAGACTATTTTTGGGCGTTACAAACATCTGCACAAACGCATTATACCCTCCCCAATATGGTGGTGTAGGGTATAAAAATTGGCTTCATAGTAAACTATGAGATCTGTATTTCTTTAAAATTCATTTTCATACTTAAATATGAATATAGAAATTGAAAATACATCTTTTCTTAAAAAAAATCAAAAATAAAATGTTTAATTAATTTTTAAAAACAAAAATCGAAAGCAAATTCTTAAAAAAATAAAAAGTCTTTAAATTACTATTTAAAAATTAACTTTTAAAATTCATATTTTATCACAAAGTTTTAAGATCACGAAAATAATTTGATGAATTTAAAAATTCCAGTCATTATCGTATCTAAAATGTCATTAAATTATATCATAAAATTAAGAAATCAAAATTTAACAATAAAGTCCTACCTAATTGATAAAACAGAATTTACTGTCTGTAGATGTAATCGGTTTGTTATATTTGTCTTTACGATGTTCATTTGACTGAACACACGTTCAACGTCCGTATTAGACTCGAATCTCTTGTTCCCACCATAGCTGTAAATTGTGAATATTTTTATTCAAAATATTTCCAAAAACTTAATTATTTTTGAATTTTAGTTATATTTGAAAAAATAAATTTATATTGAAATCATTCTATATTATTCAAAATAGCATACTAATTAATATATATCTATTTAGAATATAAAGCATTAAATATTATTTGATTTAAATAGAATACGATATTAAATATATTATACTGAAAAGTTTTGAATAAACATTCATAAAATTATACTAATATTATTTGTATTTTAGTAACAATAAGTTGTATTTTATTTATTATATAATGAATAGATTTTAAAATATTTTAATCAATATGAAAATATGTAATTATTTGCAAATTATATTTTTATAGTAAAAATTAAATATTAATTTAGTTTATTCAACTAGTTATAAATGAAATATTATTTTATTTATTCGAAAATTTGTTGATAGATTTTATTCAAAGCAATTTTCTTTGAATAATCTTATTTCTCCAAAAAAAAGAAAAATATTTAAATATTCAACAAAAAAATTTAGAATACTTTTATTCATAGAAATTTTCTTCGAATAATTTTATTTGTGAAAATAAAGTCAAATATTTTAACAACAAATTTTTGAACAGTTTTGTAAAAAAAAATTTTTGTGTGTGAAAATGAGCTCGGACGATGAAGATTTTTCATCCGATGATTATGAAACAGATCCTTCGTTTTCTATGAAAAAACAAAAACAATGCTCAAAAATAATTCAACGATAAATAGCCCTAGGAGGAATGCCATGTCAGACGATCATTTTGAACAATTAGTTACTTTAAAAAAAGTTTTCAAAAATAATTCATGAATTTTGTTCTTCACAATTTAAATTAATAATAAACCTCCAATTGAAACCATAAATCTGTGTTCATATTCAAGTAATAATCAATGAGAATTAGGGTCTGAAAAAATTTGTAATTATTTTTGAAAATAACTTTTTCAACTCAGAATGCAATCAGAAGACATTTTACATCAGTATTATTGTGAAATAAAAATATTCTTTAACATTTATTAAAATTATTTCTATTCAGTAATTTTTGGAAAAATAAATTTATTTGTTTCAAATTTGTGAGAAATAAAAATATTTCTAAAGTTTTATTAGAATTATTTCTATTCAATCATTTTTTGTTTGAATAATTTTAGTTTTTTGTGTTTTGTTTGAATAAATATTCCAAAGAAATTAGTTGATTTTTTTGTATCTAAATGAAATAAATTTAAATTTTATTCAACTTTGTTTTATTTGAATATATAAAATTTTACTATTTTCTAAAAAAATATCAATATAATTTAATTAAACTAATATAAAATGATTATATTTATAATTTATTTGGTTTTAAAAGATATAAATATGGATAAATTTAACTGTAAATATTATTAATAAATTAGACAAATACTTTATTTAACTAATAAATAATTTGGAAAATAAATATTTATAATTGGAAACAAAAACTAAAATAATATAAAAAATATTTATATTTTGTATTTTATTCACAAGTTACAGCTATGGTTCCCACCGGCATCTCTTTTGCTTTTACCTCTGCCCAGAAAGATACTGTGTTATTATTAATCCATTTTATATATTGAATGTTGGAATATTGGTCAATTATTTTTCCAATTTGTTCCTCGCTAATACAAAATAATTTTAAAATTGGTAAAATTTCGCCTTTTTGTTAACTTAAAACGTTTTGGACCGAAAAAAAATCTACAATTTGTAAAACTTTTATATTGTCTGGTAATCTTAAATAAAGAAGGGGTTAGTGTATGTATTTTTTATGCATATTTATATGTATTTAGCTTACCTTTGGTTTAATTGGGTTATTAATCCAACAACGAAGTTGATGCAATTATTCCTAATTTCTTGTACTTTATTTTTTCGAATTTTACCTTAGTTTCACATGCATTTCGAATTCATGACCAAGACTACAGCTGTACAAAATTTGATCTTCGAAATCTTCGTATAATATTAATAATTAATATAATATTTTCGTTATCCAATATCTGTTTTTTAAAGAAAGTTAATTAATAGTTATTTTTTTTTAAATAACAAAACATTTTTGTGGAAAAATAATTAAAATTAATTACAAAATTATTAAAATACACAGACAAAATTTTCAACATAAATATTATGATTGCATTTCATTGATTTCAATTCATAACATTTATAAATAGTTTCTTAAATAGTATGATTTTTTTCATATTCTAGGTTTTCAAAAAAAAATCTAGAAGGCTTGAAAAATATTATTTCAATTTCATATATTATTGCATATATTTTTATGTTGTTTAAAAATGTTTGAAATTTTTTTATGATTTTCAGCTACAAAATGAGAAAATATGAGCGAAATTCACTATATTTAGTAAAGCGGATGAAATGTCTTAATATTTATGGATGTTTTATTATGATTAATGATATTTTTTAAGTTTCAGAAATTTATATTCATCTTAAAATATTGGCCAATATATGGCTGTTATGCAATTTTTTTTTTTAAATAATTCGATAATATAATTATAAGGCAATTTATTATAAAATAGCGTACAATTTACATAAAAAATTCCGTCATGTACAATTTTTTTAATATTTATGAACATGTTCTTATTCTGAATGAAAGTACATAGTTTGGGAAAAAAGTCATGCTCGATTAATAATATTTATTACAAAATTCATTATAATTATGAATTTTTTTTTCTGTGTACCAAAAATTTAAAAAAATGACAAAAAATGCTAAAAAAAAATTTAAAAGTGCTAAAAAAAGTGCTTTTGGTGCTAAATGAGTTTAAAAAGTGCTAGATCTAGCACTAAAATTGCTAAATTGTCAACACTGCTTATAACAGTAGTATATTGGATAACGACTATAATCTGTGATAATTTTTATTACCCACAGACATTTGATTTTTTATATGAAAACCTGAAATAGACTCTAGCGCCTTTCAACAATTTACGATATTATGTGATCATTCCCAACAAACCAAAACTATTTAGAAATAACTTGTAACAAGCTTACCAACATAAGCCTTAAGCTTAGAAAAGTGTTGTGATTACTATTGCAAAAGTCTTATTAAAAATTATTTAATAATGAAAACTGAATACTTGCGATAATATTACTTGTCTGTAGTACATAATAAGCTTATATTCGTAATATTTTTGTAAGCATGGGAATATAATCCAATAATATCTCTACTCGTTTTTCATTTGTACTTAATTTTTCAGAAATTTATTTATAAATTATTAAATTTTATTATTTTATTAATTACTTTTCTAAATGTTTTAAACTTTTTAAAACACTTCACTTTCTTCACTTCTTTGAACAAAAACTAAGACTAAAAACTTCAACAAATAATGCTAAATGCACGCACGAGTCATATAACGGGACATAATTCTCAACAACACTTACAAAACTATTGCGTACATAAGTCATTTGCAATCATATTTGTTAAATTGTTAACTTTTTCTCTTATGATAAGCTTATTCTACAATTTTGTTACATTTTGCTTATGAAATGGTCTGTTGGGATTTATACAGATTTTCGGCACGCAAACGGCAACTTTGTTATTCTTCTGCTCATTAAACTCATATTTGGAACCCATGGTACATTTGATTCAACTGAATGGATGAAATATGTCTCAAACGCGGATATAAATTATTCTGTAAACGAACCACGTTTCGACATTTGTGGTGTGAAATGTCCGCAAACGCCACATAAATTGTTTATATTGCAAGGCATGTCAAAAATGTTATTGAATTAATTTTTTTTAAGTTACATAAAACAAAATGTATTCACATTGCATTTACTCTAAGACGAGAAAGTTGCCCCTCCATACAGATAAATAATATCAAAATTCTAGAACAGAGCCATGTGAGATATCTCGGTATCCATCTTGATCGCCGTTTAACATGGTCCCACCATATTGAAGCCAAGGTTACACAAATATAATTAAAGTCAGTTCAATTGTACTGGCTAATTGGCCCACGGTCTGCTCTAGACTTGGAATATAAAGGGCTTTTGTACAAAACAATTATAAAACCGATATTGCTATACGGCATTCAGCCATGGGGAACAGCCTCCTCATCTAACGTTGAAAAAATGCAAAGAAAGCTGTCAGCATTGTTAAGGACAATACCAGGTGCCCCATGGTACATTCGTAATAGTAATATCCATAGGGATCTCAATGTCCCCATAATGTGCGAGGAGTTCAAACTCTCCAGTCTAAAATACATTTCAAAACTAATGGATCATCCAAATCCCCTTGCCAGGGAGTTGCTGTCATTTGAGCGATTGGAAACACTGGATCTGGCCAGATAATCATTTAACGAGCACTCATGTTGGACATTGCAGCGGCAATAACAACTTTAGTTTTAGTTTAGGTTCAGAATTTAATACTTATTGTAAATAAAAGAAAAAAAATAATTAAACTTATTTAAAAATTAATTTTTACTTTATCACAAAAATTGGCTTTTCTCTTTTCAAATATGAATATGTTTATGATATCAAAAGGTAACGGCAAGTTGATTTCAGAAAACATGTAAATATTTTCCAAAATTGCTAATAGAGTGTCTGCAAAAAACAAAAGCAATTAAAACCACAAAAAGTATACAAATGGTTTAATTTAGGCTATACATTAACAAAACTCAATTTTTAAAACCCTTTAGGGATTTGGTCTACTGATTGTCTACATAAAATTCCCGTTGGTCTCATTCGGGAATGATTCGATACCCAAAATTTGATGCGTACATAACGATAAAGATCTATAAATATCACATTTGCAATATATCGTCATATAATATAATCCAAAAGCTCTAAAGGATTTTCTGTCCTCCAAATATATTGGTATATAGAAAAGGTACCAAAACAGAGGAATATCAAATACTGACGCATATTGCATCTTTCCACAATTACAGTCTCCACAATAAAAGCAAAGAATAGGGTTTTCTTTGCAAGGCTGGCAAAAAATTTAAGAGATTTCCAACCAAGGAGAGATCATAAAAATAAAGTTGTAATATCATGTTAGTGTAAGTTTCTGATTTGATTGCTGGTTGTTTTCAAGTATTGTATTTTTTAAATGTACTTATTATATTAAGTCAATTTAGTATTTAATTTTCCTTTCTTTCCATATAATAAAACATCCTTCAAAAATAAATATCTTCATTTTATATATAGTGTGGTTTATTTAATATGAAAAATGTTTTATTTACAATATATACTTCAGCCGTGTATCTGTAACTTTACATACACTGCCGCTCACTTGATTAGGTTCATAAATTTTTTTAATTTTTACTCCAATTTCTCTTAAAATATACCTCAAGAGAACAATTCATTTAAACTAAAATTGAGAGACCTATTGTATAATAATAATTTAGAAAAAAAAAATTAACGGTAAAATTAACAGTTTTTGTTATTTTTTGCTTTTATTTTAGCTCACTTGATTAGGTTACGAATAAAATCAGTTTACCTTTGACAATAGCTAAAATTTAATTTTTTTTTCCTGGTTGTCAATATTTGTAATATTAAAATAATTAAAATAATAAAAAAAAATTTAAATGGGACGCAAAAAGCCGCTAACTGAAGAAGAAAAAGGCAAAATTAAGGCATTTATTGAATGTGGCTTAAGTCATAGGAATATTGCAAAAAAAAATTGGTCGAAGTCAAAATGTTGTGAGTAATTTTATTAGAAACCAGTCTGATTACGGAAAAAACATGAAAGGACGTACGCATAGAGTCACAACAAAAGCGGACAGAGGAGCTATCATAAGAGCTGCCTCCAATTCTAGTAATTCTGCTGCAAAAATTAAGAAAAAAACGGGTGTTACAGCAAGTCTAGCAACTGTAAAACGTATTATACGAAGTGCTAAGCATTTAAAAAGATTAAAAATTCAGAAAAAGCCATCTCTAAATGCCACTCGTAGATCAAAACGGCTTCAGTTTGCCCGTGAACACATGTCTTATAAAAAGGAATGGCAACGTATTGTGTTTTCGGATGAAAAGAAATTTAATTTGGAAGGTCCAGATGGTTATAATTATTATTTCCATGATTTGCGAAAACAAGAACGTTATCTGAGTCGTCTGCATAGCTGTGAGGGTAGTGTGATGGTGTGGTGTGCAATTTCATACTATGTGACATGTGAGCTTCAATTTCTATCATCTAGAATGAACGCGAATAATTACAAATCCGTTCTTGAAAAGGCGTTTCCCCATTTTCTACAGTCTTTGGACCCATTCCATGGATATTTCAACAAAATAATGCCCCAACCCACACTGCAAGAGTTGTAAAGAATGGATACGAAGCCATGAGTGGCCACCATACTCTCCTGACCTGAATATTATAGAAAATGTTTTGGATTACTTTCTCGCAAAGTGTATGAGTCGGGCAGACAATATGAAACTAAAGAAGCCTTAATTGAAGGAATACAAAAATCATGGGCCGAAATTTCCTTACCATTAATAGAAACACTTTATAACTCCCTCCCAAATCGTATTTTTGAAGTTATATCGAATAAAGGAGGATATACACATTATTAAATCTTTATAAAAATATTATAAAAAATCTTTAAAAATAAAAAAAATACATAACAATTATTTGTTGTTGGTTTTTTTTTGAATTAATGACGATGAACCTATTCAAATGTGCCAAAAAAATTAGGTTACAAAACGTAGTATTTTGAAAAAAAATATATAAAAAACTAGTTATTTGTTATTGCTGCCATTTTTGCTGTTTTATTTATATATATTGCAATACTTTAAAATTTATAAATGCAATATTCCCAATTACTTTATTATTTTTATGGAAATGAATGTGAAACAAGTTGTGAACCTATTCTAGTGAGCGGCAGTGTATTTTCAATGGTTTTCCACATAAAATATGTATGTTTAACCCAAGTTTTTATTTCACCAAAAAAATTAGTTTGACATCAAATTTTTTAACCATATTATTTTCATTAATAAAATTTTTTTCTGCAAAAAAATATTTTCAATCTTTATTTCAACAATATTTTAGTTATGGCGTATAATGATTTTTACACTAATTACACTGTGGGATCAAACTGAAATGGCAAAGAAGAACAACCAGGCACACAAGACGAAAACGGCTCTACCTACAACAACTCCAAAGCAACGATACTAAGAACACGCTATCGGCGAAAATTCGTGAACAGCTACCAATAAACCAACACCAGTCATGGGAAGATATCCCAGCTACATATAACCGAGTCGCAGAAGAAACATTGGGTATAGCGCAACCACAAAGAAAGGCTTGGTTATCAGACGACTCTTGGAACCTGGTTTCTCAAAGAAGGAAACTCAAGCTGCAGTTAAACAACAACAACACTTTGAGACTGGCAAAGCAAGTAAAGAAAGCTGCAAGACGATACAAAAGAAAGTTCCTAGAACTGCTTGCAATGTCGGCAGAAGAAGCGGCTAGCCAGAACAACATGAGAAAACTACACCAGACGATAAACTGTCTCACCAATCGAAAGTGTAACAGGAACCAACCAGTCGCTGATCGTAGCGGTGCGCTATTAACAAACAATGATGCACAGACACAAAGGTGTAGAGAACATTTCGAAGAAATTAGTAATATCACATCGGATGCAACTACTAATGACAACGAAATTGAAGACAACAGCCATGCAGAAAATATCCTAAGAATATCAAGCAGCCCCCCAGTAATGTGGTGACTTGAAAGATTGCAACAACTGGAGAGGAATTACTCTGCTTAACACCATATACAAGATACTAGCAGTCATAATACAGGAAAGGCTTCAAATTAAAATGGAGAACATTTTACGTGATGAACAGGCAGGTTTCCGGCCAAACAGGAGCTGCGTAGATCAGGCCAACATTCTACGTATTATAATAGAACAATCTCTAGAATGGCACACTCCCCTGTACCTACTGTTCGTAGATTTCAAGAAAGCCTTCGATACCATCAGACGGACTGCCATATGGAAAGCATTGAGAAGAAAAGGAGTACCCCAGAAAATAACTCGAATCATCAGAGCTATGTACGAAGATGCAGAACTATCAGTTCTTCACAACGGAAATATAAGTCAACCTATCACCTCCGCTATTCACTATAGTGCTGGATGACATCATGAGCAAAGTCTGTTCAGAGAGAAGAGGAATAACGTAAAGCCTTTCACGTCAACTCGAAGATTTGACGCATAAGATCTCCAACATGCAAGCAAAGATAGATGATTTGGAAAGATTAGCACGCAATGTTGGACTTGAGATAAATATCAAGAAAACCAAAGCTATGAGAATCAACAACGTTAGCACCGATAACATCATGCTACAAGGCCAACCAGTGGAATTCGTAGAAAGCTTCTTCTATCTAGGCAGCACAGTATCAAAAAATGGCGGCGCTGAAACAAACGTAAATAACAGGCTCAATAAAGCGAGAGCGGCATTAGGAAGACTACAACCAGTATGGAGAAACTCAGATATCCAGACGTACCAAGCTTAGAATATACAACGCATGTATAAAGTCTACTCTGCTGTACGGAAGTGAAACTTGGTTAGTATCATTAACAAGTGCCTCAGAATCATATGCAGAATATTCTGGCCAAACAACATCAGCAATACGGATCTCTGGAACCTCACAAACGAGGAACCCATACTAACACAAATAAAACGTAGGAAATGGAGGTGGATCGGCCATAATATCAGACAGAATCCTGACAGTATAACAAGGATGGCGCTAGAGTGGAACCCTCAAGGTTCAAGAAGCCGTGGTCGTCCAAAGAATACATGGAGATCCTATACTCCAAGATCTAGGAAGATGCGAAAACAACTGCAACAATTCGTGTAAGATGGAGATGCTTTGTGGAAAAAAACACTGTGGAACAGCCAAAATTGGTAGGGGTTCTGTCTATCCGGAAAAGTTATATCGGTCAAAAAAAGAGTTAAGTAGTCCCGGTTATAAAAGTAATATAGTTCCCTTTTAATTGAACACTTTGATAATGATTTTAATTTAGTTTTGTTCGATAACTTAAGAAAGAATGATAAAAAAAATTATTTTTCACCCACTAAAAATGTCGCTTTTTTTATTGATGGTCAAAATGCACTAATCATTACAATTTCCGCTATACGATACTTCCTAACTTCAAATCGATTTATTCCTAGACCTGGCCCAGCGAAACGCCCAATGTAACTTTTCCCGGTAAGCAGAACCCCCGCCGATCACTGACCCCTACCATTTGTCGGATAGTGTTATAGTAGGAGAAAAGTTGCCACTATAAATGCAGTAAATTTAGTGGAGAAGTTATTAAATTTTTTCTCAAAAATGGCTTTTTAATGTGAAATCAAATCAGCTTTACAAAATATTCCAAATGAGTTAATTCCTTTACATATTTTTTAACTCTTTGTTTCGCCAGACTTTGTGCTATTATTATTATTTTTTTTTTTAATTTTCTTTTCCAGCATTATTGTCAAGTATGTCATTGTCATCAGAAAATAATGACAGAGCGAGCATCCACCTCGTAAATCAGTATACAAGTTGGCAAGTGCCTCATTTGCATTACGGTTGATGTCCGTTATACTGGTTTCATACTTCCGTGCTGTCATGTAATTTACATCACTCGTCAAGTACGTTGTGTGGTGGCACAACTTGCCAGCTGGTTAAGCAAGAGTTAGGTGGGTTGGTACATTTATTTAACTAATATTGTTTTACAAATTTTATAACTAAGAGAACAATGTGCGTAATTGTCTTTTTGTGTCTGCAGAACGGAATCTAAAACTCACACTTAAAGTGACTTGTTCACAGTGATGCCAACTCGCACGGTCCCCATATAACGATGGGACAAAAATAGAAGGAGTTGACTTTTGAAATTTTGACAAATAAAAAATGTGGCTATATTAATAAACTGTTATCGTCAAAACATGGTCGATTTTTCTATTACTAAAAATAAAAACAAATATGCAAAGCTGTTTTCGTTCCTGAATGTATTTCAAAATGTTGAGCTAAATTCAAAGAAAAATATGTAAAAGCGCTAAAGTGAAATAAATTTATTTTCAAGTCAAAATAAAACAAGAATATTTTATCATCCTCACCGAACGACTAATCCTCACAAAAGTTGGTTGCAAGATTTATTTTCATATAAAACTAACTTATTTATGTCCAATTTCATCACGATAAGACAATTATGTTCAAGTAATTTTCTGAAGGAGCTTTGTATGGGGACTAGGGACAAATGTTGCCCCATTTTCGCCATATTTTACAGTGTAATTTCAGAGTACTTAAAACTAATTTGTGTAAAATTTTGTTACGATTGCCGCATAATCCACATAATTGTGACTGCACAAATAGTATTCCGGGGGGTCATTTGTGTGGCGACTAGGTGAAATCATGACCCGATATTTCTCATTTTCAATACCAAACAAACCTCATCAACAGAGAGTATTTGTGGAAAATTTCAGCCAGCTAGCTTCTTTCGTTTGGGCCCTATCGCGTTTTCAACAGACATACACAGTTAGATCGTCTTAGAATCTTATGAGGACCCAGAATATATACATATATACTTATTTGCGACAAATAGGTTGATGTGTTATAAACGGAATGACAAACCTAAAATATTTTTTTTGGACAAAACTATTTCAAAGAAATAAGTTGGTTATATTGAAAATTGTATTAGAAACGACTTTATACATTAATTGATCTCATTTTGTTGCTATTATGTATATGTGGTTTTGCGATAAAGCAATAAACTTAAACAATTTCAGCTATTTTCGATTTTTCATGACTTTTTATAGCAACAAAATTTGCTGTATTTTCTTCAATTTGTTATTATAACTCCGAAACTACTGAGCCGATTGAAACGCAATATATAAACGGATTAAATGTTATGCAAATTTAAATAAATTTTTCTAAATTTATTTTAATAACATCTGATTAACACTTTGTGAGTTATCATTAATTATGTGGAGAAACGTCTAACAAAATTTATAATTTTACTTATATTTTTTTTTTTAAAAATCTATCCATACACACACACAGAAAACAGATTGGTCGGAATTCGGTATTCATTATAAAAATTTAATAACGTAAACTGAAAATTCATTTTAATTATTAAAAAAGTTTACATTTTACACTTTTTCTATGTTTAGAATTGAAAAATCATAATTATAATTGAAAATAGCAACTGTAAAAAATTAATATTTAATCAGTGTGTGCCTTCACTAAGCTTTATTCGAAAGATTCGGAAATGACAATCGAATTAAATCAACCATATTAATGATTGTGATCGAAAAATTCGATTAAGACGCAAGAAACCCAAATTCGGTGTTCTCTACCGATATAAAATAAAAAATGGTAAATTGTTTTGACATTTGTTCAAAATAAATATTAAACTATTGGGGGATTCAAACGGTCTGCTATTAGGTCGTATTGTCATAATGTCCTAAAATAATTTTTTTTGTTTAAACAAATTTTTGTTGCGTTACCTTCATCCTTTATGTATGGACACCTGGAACGTACTATCAAGTTATAATGTACCAATATGTATTAAATCATATTTTGTGTTTCTTTATATTTTAAATAAATTTAAATAAACGGAATGAAATGAAATGGAAAACTAATTGATTATAGCCACTAATATTTTCAGTTCTTTTCACAGAATTTTGTTTGAATACAGTTCCGTGTACTATATAATTCAGTTATTTCAATCGAATTAAGAGATAGTAATTGCAACCGACAAAATTCGATTGGCGACAAATTCACAATACAATTCTATATAGTAGTTAGTCAAGCGATTTTCTGCTGTTGACCTGTGTTATAATTTTGTATTTTTATGCATTATTAATAAACAAATTATTACAAATTTTCTGATTTCCTCGAATAATCAAGGAAATTTTAAAATTTACGCGAATAATACACAAATTGTAAACTTTTATTCGAATAATTGACAACCATAGTATATACCAAGTAGTTTTACAAGTAGACAATGTATTCATTTCCCAGCAGTTCTGGGTAACCAAATAGTCAGTATAAAAGACATCTCCTAGTATTCAAACCAAAAGACAGTCTGTTTTTAGTAAACTCATTCTCAGGGAACTCACGTCTTTGTTACAAAGAAACAGTCAAATAACCGCTTTCATGTAAATAAAATGTCCGCCGACTACTAAGTATATGACTACAATGGGACTAATCTTCCAAAAGGAGACCGTCAAAATTGTTTTTCAAAAAATACAAATATTGTTGATTAATAATATTGTCTAAATTAATTGTTGTGTAAACTTTGTTCAGATAAGAATCTTTTGATTGGTTCTTTTTATTTACCGATATTCTTTATAAATCATTTATTGTAAAAATTTATTTTGTTCAATTTGAGATACAACGTGATTAGGAAAAGATTTGTCTGAACTTCAAAAGGATCAGATTGGAGGATTTTTCGAACATGAATTGGAGATACGAAAATTACACAATTTTTTTTAAAAATTAGCGAAAAAGGCGGTAGAAACAAAATTTCTGGTCGACCATATTCCTTTTATTGGGCGAAATTCGCAAAATTATAAGAAAGGCTTTAAAAATTTTATTTTTATACAGTTTGTTAATTAACTTTAGCATTTAGTGAAGATTTCTAGTGTGTTTGACTGAAAAACGAGACGTTTTTTGGAAATAAATCTGGCATTTCTAAACGGCTCGGGATACAATTTGACATGGGCGTAGCCAAGGAGTATTCGAGTTTAAGTTATTATATTTTTGATGGTCTGAGTTTTTGCGATATTCATTTTTTTTGTAAGACCAAAAATTAACTTATCTAAACAAAAAAATTTGTTCGGAATAAATGTGGATCAAATTGTTCCTAATATTTGCAATCCTATTAAAATTTTGATACAAATTTTAGTTTTAGAAACTCTATAAACATGTAATATGTAATAAAATCTTTATTTATTAACGAAACTCAACGAAATTCTCAACATTTTTTAAGTTTGTCATTCTTGTCAAAAGGTTAAAGGGAATCCCGCAATTCCTAAAAATTGGAGCAAAAATCCCCAAAATGGTTTGTTTTTTATACCAAAATGTTCTCCGTAAAGAAACTTTATAGAAAAACATAAAATTGTTATAAGTTATTAAAGAATGTTGTTTTTTAATAAAAAAAAAGAGTTAAGTCACCTTTTTGTCCAAAAACAGCAAAAATCTACTATTTTTAAAATTTTTAAATTGAAAATCGGTTATTTTTGGATTCGTAATTGATATTGCTCTGAAATCTTTTGAATGTTATTGGTAATTTAGTTGTCTAACTAACAAAAAAAGTCCATTCGGTCCAAAAGTGCGCCCTATATTTTTAAAAAAAGCAGACCAAGGTATGGCAAAATTTTAAAATTTCAATTTTGAAATGCCTATAACTCGGAAATTATAAGAGATAAATAGCACACGCAAGCATGTTTCAAGACCTAGCCAAGCGCTTTCCAAAAATATAAAATTCTTTGAAATCGGATGGGAAACAAAAAATGGCATGTGACTCGAATAATCCTTGGCTACGCCCATGTCAAATTTTATCCCGATCGGACCAGTCGTTTAGAAATACCAGATTTATTTCCAAAAAATTTCGATTCTGCCCCACTGTGCACCAATCGAAGCCATTATTTGTTTGTGCATATTTATTAATTTATATGTTTATTTTAAAACCATTGTTAACCCTACCATAGGGGATCCTGCATCCCAGGCGAAATTTGACAAATCGTCAAAAACACAATTTACGCTTTATTTAAATAAGATAATGTCCGATTGGTAGTTTTAAGTATTTTTTGTTTATCACCAGCTGTTTTGGGTAAGTTCAATGAGTGTATTGATTTTTATTGCAATTAGTATCGGTTAGTTATCCGATAAAAAAAAACTGTGTTTAAAGAAATGCTACCGATGGGATATTAAGTCCCAATCAGTGTCGTGTAAATAACCCAGTGGGACATATTATCCCCGGACATAGATTTCCGCTGAAGGATAGAATTTTTTAAAAACAAATTCTATAAATTTTGTTTATATTTAATTCTCAGTATTAAATATAAACAAAAAAAACCTAGCTATACAAAAACTCACAGCTTGTAGAACGGTAGTGAAAGGGTTAACTTACGATAAAATAACTTGTACATGGAGCAGTGACTAAGAAGCTAGAATTTCAAACACAAAAAAATAAACAATCAGCATGCCGGTTCGATTCCCACACAAGGCAATATTTTTTTAGCTCCATATTCTTGGGGTGAATGTAATAACATTTGTAAGAGAGACCCATGCATTTCAAAATATAAGTAGTTATACTCTGTAAAATATATGTATATGTGCAACATTTTTTTTTTCAATTATTATTTAAAACCTCCCAGCAAAAAATAATCTGGATTTGGAAGCTAAAATAAATATGATTACTGCATCTTCTACTGCTACATTAATTGCATCCTAAAATTATTGCCTTACAAAAATGATTTTGGAAGGCATACATTAAGCTATTCGTATATGTGGTGAAGAACTTAGAAAAAATCAGCGCTTCTTGTTAGGCAATCACTGGGTCTGTAAGATTTTATTGCTTCTTAGCAGCTCTAAAATCTATGTGCACAATTGTTTACACATATTTAGTTTGATGAAATCAGGTTAATTTTAAAGCTGTGAAATATGCTTATTTTGGATTCCATATGCAGAGCCTCTACGCGAGGAATCCCATATAAAAAGCTTGTAATCTTTCATGCGAAATACAAGTGCTCTCTGCCTTACAAACCTGCTTCCGAGGAAGCACCATTTTTTGCTGGGCTAAAGGTAAATTAATATTGACTTTATATTTTCTTTGCTTATATTGAGTCCCTCTTAATCACATGTTTATTTCTTCTTTGGACTTCATTTGTGATTCCGTTATCTTAGATTATAATTTTGAAGGTTGCAATTCTATAGAAAATTGTGTATATGAGTATTGATTGGTTTTCGCGTTTTTAATACTAAAAGATAGAAAACTTAATTGCTTTTTTTTGTTTTATAAAAGGTATAATCTGAGGTAAATAAATACGACTTTTTCAAAAAAAAGAAAGAAACAAATTATTCGCAGTATTGCTTCCAGTTTAAAATGCCATGTGGAACCAAACTTTCAGATGAACAGCGCAGAAAAATTGTAGGAATGAAACTAGCTGGAGCAAAAATTGCTGAAATCGCAGCTACAGTAGGTCGACACCGTAATACCATTTCGAATTGTTTAAAAGTTCCCGAAAACTATGGCAGTATTAAACGAAGTCGACGCATTCCAACTGTATATCATAGAACAAAGCGGCACATTCGCCATTTAGCCACCAACGAAAATATGAGTTGCAGGCAAATAAAGGTTGAATTAGATTTAGAAGTAACGAGACAGCGTATACAGCAACTGTTGAAAAATTATATGGGTCTTTCATAAGGGAATAAAATACCAAAACCACGTTTAACACAACGACATAAAATTGATCGTATAGCATTTGCAGAAAAATACAAATTTTGGGAATAAGAATTTGAAAATGTCATATTTAGTGACGAAAAAAAATTCAATTTGGATGGGCCTAATGGTCACCACAAATATTGGAGAGATCTCCGCGTTCCTCGCCAAACATGTTTCAAGCGAAACCATGGTGGGGGATCACTCATGGTTTGGGCTGGATTTTGGGTTACGAGGAAAGTCCAGAATATGCTTTCTGCTGGAGAATAATTTGCTAGATTTTGCTGCTGAATTATATAATGATGATTAGACATTTCAGCAAAACAACGCTCCGATCCATGTCGCTCGGTTGACAAAAGCATTTTTTAACTAGCATATTATACCGGTATTGGAGTGCCCAGCCCGACCTAAACCCAATTGAAGACCTCTGGGGCATCCTGTCAGCGAAGGTATTTTCTATGTCAAAACAATATAAGACTCTCAAAGAACTGAAGCTATCAATTCTGGAGCAATGGGAACAAATTGATACGGCAATCTTAAAAAGCTTGGCAGGTTCCATGACCCGAAGACTGCAGCACGTTTTAATAAACATGGGCAACACAATCAATTACTAATAACATAATAAATTGGATTAATACTAAGAATAATACCGCGCTGTCCATTATACACATATAAATATTTTCTATGACGTAGATGTAAATTAGTTTTATTTTTCTTTTAGTAAATGAAATAAAAACAATTTTTTTTATAAATTTAGAATAAATATTATCCTATATGTAAAACAAATATTAAAAAAATTTTGTTTTCTAAGTTTTAATTGAATATAATACCTGGCACATATACATAAATATTTTACTGAGTTTGCAATACATGGTATTACTTGTTAATAGGGGGGTCACACGGCATGTATTGCATGTTTTTTGACATTGGGACTTTTTCCACATGTAAACATGTACATACCGTGTGATCCATATGAAACTTTGTGTATGTAAAATGCACAATAAAAAATAAGAGCATGTTCTATTTTCGTGTGTTAAACATGTGTATTTTGAAAAAACACAAAACAAAAATAACAAAATAAATTTCATCAAATTAAATATATTTATTGTGATTTAAAAATGTATTAAATACATAGATATATAGTTAAAAACAACAATTCTATAAACTAATAGAGGTTATAAATTTAATTTGCTATTAATAAATAAAATAATAATAATAGAGGTTATGTTACACGTACATAATTTTGTTGAAAAAATTTGATATTTCCGTTTTTGGGAATATATGAAATCGATCGGAATCTGAAGAACGTAAAACAAAAACGATTGTATTTGCAAATTCCGATTGGAATGTGTGAAATGCGTGATAATCATATTTATATTTAAAGACTAGCTACTTTACACACCACTAATATTATCTGACTGTAAATTTATACAATATACTGACATCTGCTTAGAACACACACATCATGGCGAATTCATACAAGGTGGTGGCAGTTCTACAAAAACAACAATTGGTCTTAACAAATGTCAAAAAACAAAAATGAAAAATTAAACAAATAGGTATTAAAACTAAATATAGTGCAGATAATTGATTAATGTGGGTTTACTTATTTATGTAAAAAATAAATATTTTCTTAATAAGCTTAGAATATATATGTAGATATTTAAATATAAAAACAAGCTTTGACCATTGTTAGAAACAAAAAGCGAAAAAAAAGGTTATCAGCTGTTTGACTGACTCCACCTTGTATAAATTCGCCTTGACACACAAGTTAAAGTAAATAGTCACGTAGGTTATTATGTAAATAGTGGTGACCCTAAATGATAGGTAAAATCACTAGTTGTTAACAGTCAGCCAGAACTGCCGGGTAATTATGCGCGCTTATTTTAGAGTGAGTATTTACATATAATTTACTGTATGTTGTATGAAGAGGGTTAATCCATGTCAAACCATTTTGCAGATGAATTTCGCAAATCCGATTTCAATGAAACTTATCGCACTTGGAGCGAAACACGAGTAAGAAAGTTTATGATCGAACTGAATAAAGAATTGCAATGTATAATATTTAACACAAATATATTCTGGATCCTTATAGATAGCGGAGTCGATTAAGCCATGTCCGTCTGTCTGTCTGTCTGTCTGTCTGTCTGTCTGTCCGTCTGTCTGTCTGTCTGTCTGTCTGTTGAAATCAGTTTTCTGAAGACCCCAGATATCTTCGGGATCCAAATCTTCAATAATTCGGTCAGACATGCTTTCGAGAATTTTGCTATTTAAAATCAGCAAAATCGGTCCACAAATGGCTGAGATATGAGGAAAAAACCAAGACAACCTCTATTTTTGACCTATTTTTTACCTATATCTGGATTACTAAGACATTAATATAGACAATATGGATATCTAATGATAGATATTTCAAAGACATTTGCAACGACGTATATAAGACCATAGTAAGTTGGACCTACAATGGGTCAAAATCGGGAAAAAAATTTTGAACCCGAATTTTTTTTTTTTTTTAAAAAAATTGAAAAAACAAAAAAAAAAATTTTAAAATTTAAAAAAAAAAAAAATTTTAAATTTAAAAAAAAAAAATTTTTTAAATTTAAAAAAAAAAATTTAAATTTAAAAAAAAAAAATAATTAAATTTAAAATAACAATCGAAAAATTTTTTTTTTCAAAAAATTCAAAAAACAACTGGAAAAAAAATTAAATTTTGTTTACCTAAAAATATTTAAAATTTTGAAGTATAATTTGGTGAAGGGTATATAAGATTCGGCACAGCCGAATATAGCACTCTTACTTGTTTTTCTTTTAGTAAATGAAATAAAAACAATTTTTTTTATAAATTTAAAATAAATATTATCCTATATGTAAAACAAAAATTAAAAAAAGTTTTATTTTCTAAGTTTTAATTGAATATAATACCTTGCACATATACATAAATATTTTACTGAGTTTGCAATACATGGTATTACTTGGTAATAGGGGGGTCACACCATATGTATTTGAACATGTATTCGATACCAAAATATATAACATTTTGGTATCGAATATATATAACATTTCACTATTTTTTCATTAGAAATTCCAAATATTGAAAAATTTGACCTTTGACCTTCACGATTTAAAGGTTAAAGTTACCCGATTGCAGTAAAACTTTCATACTATATTTAAAATTACCAGGGCTATAATATTATGAATAGATTTTACTTAAAATGTATAACAGTATGAAAATTTTGCAGTCAGCCAGAACTGCTGGGTAATTATGCGCGCTTATTTTAGAGTGAGTATTTACATACAATTTACTGTATGTTGTATGAAGAGGGTTAATCCATGTCAAACCATTTTGCAGATGAATTTCGCAAATCCGATTTCAATGAAACTTATCGCACACGAGTAAGAAAGTTTATGATCGAACTGAATAAAGAATTGCAATGTATAATATTTAACACAAATATTTTTTGTAATCTGAATTGACAAACTTAAAAGTACTGTTATCTGTTCATTTTGACATGGATTCTCCTTAAAGTGGTAAGTAAAATGTTTGTGTTCGCGTTCAGTCGTTGTTGAAGTGACTTAATGAAGTCCCTAGTTTTTTCTCAATATTTGCTTCAACAATGCGCTATTTTTTTTTATGATGTCCAGCATCAAAAAGAACGAACGAAAAACACAATGTGTTGAGATGAATGGTAATATATCAGCGATACAATAATGAACCAGTAAGAGTGTTTGTCTGCATGGCTATGTGTGTGAATATGTTTTGATTTCTATGATGAGGATACTGGGATCGGAATTTGTTTTCTCTATTACAGTTCTAATTAACATAAAAAATTTTCGGTCTCTTGTTATTTTACTGTTTTCTTTTTCGGATTTTGCTTGCGTTTTTTGAGAGACGTTAGCAAAATATGCGCATTTCATTAATTGCAAAACCATAAAGCGTAGACATTTTTCGGCATTTTCTTTCTTTTATGTTTGTTTTTGGAAAAATTATCCAAACAAGTATTGGCTGTAATTAAAACATAAACTTTGGTATAATAAGAAACTGATTGCATTATAATTCAATAACGATGTCTTTGGCAAATTGGCCAATAAAATATGTCAATCCCAAAACATTCATTTAACTTGATTGCACAAAATGTGTAAAATGATTGTAACACAAATAATCCAATTTCTTTTAATAAAATAAATTCCTATGAGCTTAAGTGATTTATTTTGCATTTAAGGTATAATAACACGTCCAACAGAATTTTTGGAACAGAATAGCGACCCTATAATTCTGAAAGGGCATGTTGAGTAAATCATTTTTGCAGAATAAACTTATAGTCCAGCTGGTCTGAATTTTTTTTACAGTGGGTAAAAGTTTTAATATTTTGTTCGAAGGTAGCATTATAGGTAGTAATTGAAAAAAATATTGTAAGTTAATATCTGAGAAAATTCTTATTATCAGAGTTATATTGTGGAATTTTAAGGGAATAATTTTTGTGGAAGATCTTAACCCTCTATCTTCGCCTGGGTGACGATCTTGAAGCGATGCGAGGGCTTATATACACTCTGTGGTCTTGACCTCCTTTGTGATTGAGCATGTTCTCCTGGCACTTTCGCAAAGGAGGTCGCGACTTCAAAGGAGCGTATTAACTAAAGGTTACTCATCTTGTCAAGTTATTGGGGCGATAGTGTGTCCCATAGCTGTCCCGTCAAATATTATGACATATATCCTCTCGTGATATCCACACTTGAGTTCGCCACTTGTATAGTAGAGGCTTTACCTGGGGTACCACGAAAAATATACACTTTTAAGGTCAAGGTGAGTGGTATCAGTGCCGAGGACCTGGATGGTTAGTTAGTGTAGAAATAAACTAGCCGCTAACAGCTCCCCTCAGCCTCAGGGTAATACGCTGTTGTAAGTAGTTGCCTAGTCCACGCACGCCGTCACTGCGTGGATGGTCCGTTGTTTTACGTGCCTATTCGTGGGAACAAAATTGAGAACACAAATATTTTAAAACCAACAACTACTGAGGAGACTTCCGATTTCAGGGATACTAAGGAATCGGAAGGAGGGGTTTCGGACAGCACCCTAGAAAGTGATTTAACCCTGACGGAGTTCATGCTCGGATTCTGGAGCATGAAGGACAGGTGTTAAAACTAGATGTGGATGGTCTTTTGGGACTGTCGAAAGACTCCTTTGGGGAAACTAGTGCCACTCAGAGGTTGGAGGAGTTGGTTCTGTTATCTGATGATGGGCATGAAATCACTATGATTGCTGCTCAGAATCAGATAACGGGGAGCCGATCGGCAGAAGACGATCCACATGGCGCTAAGGTCGCCAATCTTGTTCGGCAGGTCGCCGTGGAGGAGTTGCCTAATGCCACTCCACGAGATACTGAAAAGCCAGGCCGAACGAAAGAAAATAGGGCAAAAAATGGCACAAGGAAATCTCTATCCTTTCTGACAAAGATGGGAAAGAGAGATCCTGGGTCATTAACTGCAATGGAGAAGTACCTTTTCAAGAAACATAGACAGGATGTCGCTAGATTTGAAAGAATCTACGGCCCTGTAAGTGTACTCTTGGGGGAGTCTTCTCCTGTTGAGCAGCAAGTGGTAGCTGCTGTCGATCTGGCTGACACCCAAAAGGGTATAAGGTCGACAGCATCCAACCATCGGTAAAATCTAAGGAGGGGGCTCTTCTACCATTATACAAATCAGTGCTTCGGCTAGAGCTGTGGATAGTAGCAAGAAACCACCCATAAAGGTGTCAGGTGCGAAGGGAGTAAAGAATCCTCCGGCCGATTCTCTTAACGGTGCTCGTATGGGTAGTATTAAGGGAAACGGATCAGATGGTCCCCAAACCTCGTCATCAAAGGCACCAGGATGCAGCAAAGCTTCGGGGAATGCTGGTGTAACGCCATCTAGCACTCTTAAGGGTACCCAAAAGGAGACCATTAAGAGGGCTAGATCTGGTGACGACCAGCCTACCTCGTCAACAAAGAAGGTTAAGAAGTCCTTGAGTCAGGACGTATATCTTCAGGCAGCGATAATTGATCGGAATGATCCGGATGGGAAGATCAGTACCGATCAATGGCAGCTGCTTGAAGCTAGACTCCTGGACGAGATGGCCTTCCATAGTGGTAGCTCTGAAGACGTATCTTTTAAAGGTACTGACTGGGCTAAGGAGTCAAGGTCATAAACTGCGGAAATAAAAATTCTTTTGAATTTTTAAGGACCGTAGTTGGGAAACTTGGCGACCTTAATCCAGCCTTAAAACTTGAAGTGATACGCGCTTCGGAACTACCATTAAGGTCAATAGTGACAGTATGGATTCCTCCACCCGTAAGACCGGTGGAAACCATACTGGCACTATTGAAAAAACAGAACGTTGATCTCCCTATAGACCAATGGAAGGCGGTAGCCTCTATGGTGTGTAAGGACAACAACGGGGGGGATTTCCGGTTCGCAGTGGATCGTAAATCCCTCGAGATTTTGGACAAGGTGAAAGGGGTCGTCAATTTTGGTTTTGGCATTGTCAGGTTTCGGTACTCGAAACATAATACTACCAAAGAGGCTGCTAGTGGTGCAGATAAACCTGCATCATTGTGAAGCGGCCTCAACAGAATTGGCAAACTTTCTCACCAAATCCCAGACAGACGTGGCCCTGATCCAAGAACCTTGGATCAATCAAAATAAGGTTTGCGGGTTAGGGATAGCGGGATACACGTTATTTATCCCGTTTACTGAGGACAAGGTAAGAACGTGTATCCTGGCAAGGAGAGAACTCAAACTAATAATTTCTCATTCCTTTAGGTGCGGTGACATCACTGTCGTAAATAGGAAACCAGGGGTGAGCGGACGCTGACTTTGGCTTCGGTGTATATGCCGTATGATGCAGCAGATCCACCAGGCAATGAGGTGTTGGAGCTAACGGCGTATACAAAAATGAGAGGTGCTATCCTGGTTATGGGATGTGATGCAAATGCTCATCACAGCCAATGGGCAGTGCTGATATTAATAAAAGAGGTGAGTGCGTCTATGATTTCATAACTGTCAATAATCTAGTTATCTGTAACAAGGGCAATATGCCCACGTTTAGGATCAAGGATAGGCAGGCGGTTATAGACATGACTTTGACGAACCAATATGATAATTTCGTTAGAGTTTGGAGGGTATCCACGGACTGTTCCTATTCGGATCATAGTAGGATTACCTTCACCTTGAATTTCAACTCGTCCTTAAGGGTACCATTTAGGGATCCTAAGCGGACAAACTGGGGAACCTTTTATGTACGTACTGGGTTGGAACAGTTTACTTTATGTGAACTGATACCATCCAATTTGGAAAAAACGGTGAACAATTTCACCCGTTTACTAAATGAGAGCTATGAGTCATCATGCCCAATAAAATTTCCCGGTAGGCGTAAACAGCCAAAATGGTGGAATAAGGAACTTCAAGTTCAGAGATCGACGGTTAGGAAATCTTTTAATAGGGCGAAGCTCACTGGATTACAAGGAGACTGGAACAACTACAAGGTGTGCTTCAATAAATACAAGGGAGATCTGAAAAGAGCGAAGCGGATTTCATGGAGGAATTATTGTGAATCCGTTGATAGCGTCAATGAGATGTCAAGGTTTCGGAGAATTTTATCCAAAGACCCAAAGGTCATAGGGTATATTCAAAGAGCTGACAACTCATGGACGGAATCTAGCTCGGAAACACTCTCCCTGCTTATGGAAACACACTTTCCTGGTTGTACAGGAACTAGGGCTGACGATCAGGGGGCTAATATGCCTGAGGGTACTAGTCATGACTCTGGACAAATTGAGGGAATAGTCACTAGGGAAAAACTAGCCTGGGCGGTGAAATCTTTCGACCCGTATAAATCACCGGGTCCGGATGGCGTATTTCCGGCGATGCTATGTAATATCCCGGATACGGCACTATTCCTTTTGGCGGATATCTTCAAGGCCTGTCTCAGTAGGAAGTATCTGCCGTGCGGGTGGAGAGAGAGCAAGGTTGTTTTCATACCTAAGGCCGGTAAGGCGGCGTTAATAGAAATGTGCACATTTTTTTATGAGCTGGGTGATATTTTTGGGACCAGGATAGTGGAGAACGCAGTAATTGATGAAAGCCTATCTATCGAAATTATAGACTGCACAGATGCATACAACGAAGAAAGTTTGTCATCAAACAGTTTACCTATCGAGGTCGAAAATGTAGCTTCCACTAGCAAAAAAGGAATATATTCAAGAACAGCTTTGTCTGATATTTTGGAAATGCAGTCAAAAATGCTGAGTTTTAAAAAAGAAAGAGCCGAAAAAGAATATAATTTAAAGGAAAAAGAAATTACAATAAAGGAAAGAGAAATAGAACTGCGTGAAAAGGAAATTAAAAGCAACGAGCTTATTAAAGTAATGGAGTTGGAAATGAAGGATAGGTTAGCAATGGAGGAGCTAAAGCTGAAATATAAATAATAAGTGTTGAAAAGTGTGTGTAAAGTTCCTGAGTGGAAGTTTTTTTTTTTGCTTGTGAAAGCTACATTTTCAATTTTAATAAATTATTTAATGGCAAACTGAATTACATAGATTTTCACTGACAAATTTAAATATTGGATTTTAAAATTGTTAAGTCAGTTTGTGTTAAATTAAATTTATTAAAAAATATATATGTGGACTTTTGACAAAACAACTTAAGTAACATTTTCATATTGAAGTCCACAGATATGCAATTGCGTGCTAAAAAATATCAAAACTCTACATAATATATAAAAAACTACTTAGTACAAACTATGTGAATATTAATTTTTTTTGTTTTGTGTATATAAGTATGTACATATATAGCTTTTATTTATATGAATTACTGTTTTTTTTTTTGTTTTTATTTATAAGTTAAATTGAAATACATAAATTAAATATTTTGGTTTTGTATAAAATGAAGCAAACTTTTTCGAGTATTACTTATTGGAGGTAAATTTATTTGTGGTGTAAGTATTTCGCTATTATTTTCATTTTCGTCATTAAATTTTATCAAGACGTTATGCAAAATGCAACAAACCATGATGCAGTTGTTGCATTTTATTTTATTCTCATTTGAGTTCATTCGACATTTGAGTTCTTTTAAACTATTAAATTTCTCCTTTAAAATACCAAAACAATTCTCAATGCGAACTCGATATTTAGAAAAGTGTTTGTTGTAGAGATCACTTTCAGCTTTGGAATGTTCGATGCTGTTTCCTCTAAAAGGCGTCAACAAAAATGACTTTATGGGTGGTGGTGAAAAAAATCGTTCAGGGTGTTTTACTAGGGGAGAGTTCAAAAAAATTGTTGCGTCATGTACGCTACCTGGATAACCTATTGTTAGTTGTCTTATTCGTAATTTGTAGTCACAAACTGCTTGAACTTTAACGGCATATTGACGTTTTCGCGAAAAAAAAATAGTTCGTGCTTCAGGTGCTTCAGATAATTTTATTTCAGAGCCGTCTATATACCCTACGCAACCAGGCATTTCGTCTTTAGTTGCCAACAAAATTTGTTGTCTTTCTTCTGCATTAGGCCAGTTTAAGAATTTGTCTTTCATATTTAAAATTGCTTTAAAAACACGCTTTGTGACCTTTTGAATTGTGCCTCCGTCACCCACTCCAAAGAGGATAGCTACTTTGCGTGTTGAAAGTCCATCGCCTGAGGATCCTAACAGAAAAAGTACGATTTTTAACTGCATATTGGAAGCTGTGCTGTTTTTGGACTTGTGTTAAATACATCATCGTCTTTAATCAAGTTCAGTATATGCAAAAATCATTTGATTAAACCGGCTGTCGTCAAACTTTTTTAATACGTTTTGGTGCCACTTATTGGATTTCGGAACTCCAAGGTGGATGCTTCTGCGGTTTGTGAGCAAACTAGCGACGTTTGATAAGAACATTTCATTTATTTGTTCTTCATCGTCATCATCACCTTGAAAAAAATTTATTTACTTGAATGTAAACTTGTAATTATTTTTTTATTTTCTTGAATCAGCCATTACAACGTCCAATATGTATTTTTCGCACAAACCGGCTATTATTTCAAATTTTTGACTTGTTTTTGGCATTTTTTATTAAAAATATTTGTAATTGTTTATAATTGTCTTTTTCTTTTATCAGCTGACTCAAATTTGAAATATCACACTAACTTATGAGGGTTGCTCACAGCAGTCATATTTTTTCGTGTTATTATTTTATGACATACGACTTTATGACTACCGTGTGAATACCCCAATTGGGTGAAACATGAAACCAAAATCCCTCATGAACGTACTACTTATTCATTGCATACATTTACGGCCCTGTATTTTCAATCGAAAAATGTTGAATGCATTTTTTAGTAGCAACTATCATAGAATTATTCTATGCTATAAGTTTATAAATTTGAAAAAAAAAAATTTATAAGCTAGATTGGTAATTTTTCCCACAGTGCGGAGGTTCGAAATTTTTTTTTAAATATCATCTGTATTTGCGACAAAATTTCGAATACAATAAAAATAACTTGCTAACTCATCCCCATTTTTTACATTTTTTCCAAAACACATTTTGCGTGGAACGTACAAAAAAAATGTTAAAATTTTTCAACATGGAGCAAGGTTTGTGGAGCTCCTGATAAATTAATATAAGCTTTTTATATATGTAGTTGGTATTGTAGAAAACTTGAGGACTTGAGGCTTAATAGTTTAGTGAAAGGATATAATTTTATGAATTTTTCACCTTAGAAGTGTCGATCCAAATGTCCTTAAATCAACGGCATCATAATTGTTGACAATTATTTTCAAATACCAAAATTCCTAAAACGGGGAAAATGTGTTCCAAAAACTGAGTTTTTTTGGAAAAGACCCTACTGCGACGTTATTTACGGTGTAATAGTAAAATAGCTTTGTACGTATTTAAATAAGATATAGGGCTATACAAGCATGGAGCTTTTTGAGTATTGGTGCTTTGCCTTTTTAGATTTTTTTACTCTAAGCTAAATTTTTTTTTTAAATTGGCAAAGTTTGGATAGGTCTTGAGGCGACTATGTCCGCTGAAGTGTGCCAAGTTTTACTTAACACGATTTTACATTAGGGTTTCTTTTCGGATGATATACAAATTTTATATAGTCCCGAAGAACATTTTTTTCTACAAAAGAAAAAATATAGGGACTTTTTTGGGAAAAAACATAAAAATTGCGGCCATTTTTACATGTGCCAAATTTTAATGCATATAACTTTTTATAGGTACGAGATAACTTTTAGAAAGTTATTTTTAGGCCATATCTAAAAAACCAAAAAAAGATCGAGCAGAATTGAAATAAAATAAATAAACCTAAATATCTCTTGAACTAAAAGAGATAACTTATATATTTATGCAGATGTAGATCTCCTTAAAAACTATTTATATTTTAAATTTCAGCTCATTCGGATCAAACTTGCATTTTTTGAGATAATTTTAAAAAATGTGAGACCCGAGATGGCTTGTAATTTTGCTTATTAAGCGTAAAGCGCTCTTTTTACTACTTTTGTATCTTTGGTGACCCCACTTAGATTTTCCGGCAAAAATGTTCTATCAAAAAATTAAAATTTTGACCCACTGTAAAAAAAATTCTGACCAGCTGGACTATAAATTTATTCCACAAAAATTATCTACTCAACATTTGTTGGACAGTGTATTTATGTGCTTAAATAAGAAATAATTACACTATGCAACAAATGAAGACTTTTGGAAAAACACACGATCATGACAGTATACGTTCGACTTTACTACCAAAGGGTAGTAAAACCCTATATCTACTCAGTTTGTCCATTTTGGTGACAAATTTTTTTATGGGCCCCAAAATTTCTGAAAATGGTGTCATCAGTTTTTAGCCTACAGCTAATTCAGAATTGGTGATACCGCTTAACTTTATATGGCAATAATATAGCTAAGAGTCCGCCAAACAATTTTTGTTAATATTTTTCTCCAAAAAATAACTTTTCGTGCACTTTTTTTGAAAAAATATAGGAAAAAAAAAAATTTTTCACTTTTTTTTACAATAACTACCAGGGACTCCTAATTTTTCACTAACAATATTTATCAAATTTTTAACAATATTTATCAAATTATAAAATAAAACAAAGAATTTTTGTTAAAAATGTATGTGTGTATACTTCTCTATTGTGCTGAAATAAAGAAGAATGGGCAATTCAATATTGGTATGATCCGGGCCCATCACGTTTCCCAATCTTGATCACGCAAGACCTTCTTGATGCAAAATATGAAAAAACGTTAAAATTTTTTAAAGTGGGCAAGGTTTGTGGAGCTTCTGATGAGTAAATATAAGCTTTTTATATAAGATTCTGATATCGGTGGAAACCTTATGACTTGAAGATTGACATTTTAGTGACCTTCTAAAGGACTATATATGTTATAAATTTCAGCTCATTCGAATCATAAATGGCTTTTTGGCGATTTTTTTTTAAAATGTGTGACTTTGAGGGTCACACACTGATCCCCATTCCGAACACCTCAGCCGAATAAATAATACAGCACAACATAGAAGTGTGGACTTGATCATAGCATTTTAACAAAAAATCGTTGTTTTAGCGTCAAAAAATTTTAAAAACGAAAATTGTTAAGGTACAAAGTTATCTTTATGCACTAAAAATTTTCTTCCTAAATTTTTTCATAAAGAGTGCACGAAAAAGCTATTTTTTGGTACAAATTTTTAACAAAATTTGTTTGGCGAACTCTTAGCTATTGTCTGAATTAGCTGTTGGCCAAAAACTGATGACACCGTTTTTTGAGTTCCCACAGATTTTCAGAATCTTTGAGGGCCCATAAAAAAAAATTATTCACCAAAATGGACAAACTGAGTATAGGGTTTTACTACCCTTTGGCAGTAGAGTCGAACGTTTTTGTGTTTTTTGCACTGTTGCACTGTGTTATCAATGAGTTATTTAAGTAATTTCTTACTTGTAACTAGTTTTAACCGAATAAAGCTAAAACTCGATTAATTATTTGCTCGATTAACCGATTAAACCAGAAACCCGATTAATTGAATACCCTACTATCTACCTATTGTTCCACAATTTTACTGACACGACAACCGTTGTTTAATCTGCAGCTGCTCTAATTGCCAAAAATGTCACGAGTAATACACATGTATTTTACATACACAAAGTTTCATATGGATCACACGGTATGTATATGTTTACATGTGGAAAAATGTCCCAATACATGGCACAAAACACAAGGAATACATGCCGTCTGAACCCCCTTTAAGCAAATAAAATTTGTCACATACGTTTTATATGTATTCGCAGAGTTGCAAAATGCTTTTCCGAAAAATTAAAAAATCTTGCTTTAGTAATTTGCCTCTAACTCAAGCAGTTCTTAACGGATTTGAATCTAATTACATGCATTATTAAATGATTCATAAAGCAACATTGCCATTTTGTTCGATGGTTTTTTATTCATAGCATTACAAATTCTGATTTTTAAATACGAACTTATAATTTTTTATTTTTGCTTACCTTTTTTAAATAAAAATTTAACTAACATTATTCCATAAATGCAGTACGGTTGGAAATTTTAAAATAAAGATTTTGGTGTAAATAACAGTATCATTATGTTAAGAATAACTGGACTTCCCGTTCAATAATATTTAATTGTTATCAAAGAATATAAATTATTATTTATATTTTTTTTGTTATAAACCAAAATTCATGGTTTTAGATTAGGTTAAGAAAATCGATGTTCATGAAGGAATTTCGAAAAAAATGGAAACTAATACGGTCTAGTATGCATATTATGGGCCCTTATTAGTATTAGGAAGGAGAATCTGAATCATTTTTAGCTTCGTTAAAAATGATTTCATTTGTTTTCTTTCCTGTATTAAGGTCTACGTATCATCGGATATCCAATATTTACGATAGTTAAAACCTAGGTGATTCGTTTCTCATGAGAAGCAAATGTGTATTTCTAAACGGTGAGGCTGAAAATAAAAGTGTTAACAAAAAGTGTAACTACAAACCAATGAAACCGCCAAACCAATTGAGTAAGCGCGGTCCTGTTCCCTCGTGATACAATTACATGAGAATAATATTACACACCAGGGACGGCAAAGTTGGTACAATTTTGGTTTGGTTTCAGAGTTAATCATGTTTATAAACATGTCACACATGTAATTTAAGTGTGTGCAGTTTATTGATCAACTAGTTGATCTACTACGCGCAATGTTAATGACTGGTGAATTTAACATGGGGATGTCATTGCAGGTACATATAATCTCCTCATCAAGCACTATAAAAAACCATACAATTATTTCTTATAACTTTGGAGATATTCGCAATTGAAAATTAAATTTTCAACAGTTTTACCCACCCTACTCCAGTTTTTTGATAACAGCGGATCCAAATATTTCCCGATTTTCTACAGTTTTCCATTACTAGACTAACAACACATGTATATGTTGAATAGTTTTATATGTATATGTTCAAAATAATTGTTTAAAAATAATGACTAAGTCCAAAGTAATATGCATTTGAATTTAAAAAAGTGATTTTCGCAAATTTTTGGGAAAAAAGTACTTTTTTACTTTTGAAGTATCAGAAAGAATTTCTAAGAAGATGTAAAAAATTGTTGATACCGAAGGAACGTCTATTTTCTATCTAAAATTCAAATTTAAAGCAACAATTCTCAGATCGCATATTCGATATCAAAATATAGTAACCGATTTTAGATAGCCCTATATATTTTTAATTATTTTGTAAAGGGTTTTGATAACCCCGACCCTGGTGTGGATATTATAAAAACATAAGACATGTTATAAATCAATGGATAGAGGATTTTGGCTTCTTTTCAAAAATGTATATAACTTTTGACAATTAAAAAATTCATGGAATACTTTTTTGAAAAATATTACAAAAAATAATTTTTATTGAATTTTTCATAGAAACAAATTTTTCAAATTGAAATTAAATTTTTGTTTATGAATAGTTTTTAGTGAAATTTCACAGTTATACAGAATTTTCTATTTAAAATGGAAAAATAAAAACAAATTTTGAAATTTATTTACAGCAATTTCCAAAAAATTGTTGAAAAATGGGAATTTTTAGTTTTTTGGCTATAATATCCATACCAGAGTCGGGGTGGTCGGCACCCATTACAAAAAATTAAAAACATATTGGGCCATCTAAAATCGGTTACTATATTTTGATATCGAATATGCGATTTGAGAATTTTTACACTAAATTTTAATTTTACATAAAAAATAGAAATTATTTTAAAGGACCTGGTCCCCTCAGTATCAACAATTTTAATTTTTTTTTTTCATTTGAAATATTTTATGCAAAGTTAGCTTTTCATAAAATATAAATTCATTATACATCCTCTTACAAATTTTATGCGATAACTTAAAAAGGAAAAAAGTAATTTTTTCCCAAAAAATTTGAGTTTAAAACAATTTAATAAGGCGATTTATTAAATTGTTTTAAATTCGAATGAATATAACTTTGGACTTAGTCATTATTTTTAAACAATTATTTTCCTATTTGACACATACATGTGTTGTTACTCCAATAAAGAAAAATTTAAGAAAATCAGGAAATATTTGGATCCACTGTTATCAAAAACCTGGAGTAGGGTGTGCAAAAGTGTTGAAAATTTAATTTTCAAATGCGAATTGAGGTCCAAGCGCAAAACTTAAACTCGAACACTTCCTCTTTGTTCATGTGAAATTTCATTCAAATCGGACTTACCGTTTAGAAGTTACATATTTATTTCCCTCTAGTTTTTTCTATACCACTGTGCGGTGTATAGTATATTTCCAAACTCACATTGTGCGGCTAACGTGCGCAACCGCACAGCCCATTCATTTGTAGTTTCACACGGTGTCTTAGTTGCGGAATAATATTTAAAACGTTCCGCAAATCCACATGATGGTGCTTTGAAATGCTGTTGTGGCTACAAAATTTTAGAAGTGGTAACCAAAGTTTGGTTGCTTAATCCGAAATTCTTCTTTGTCCACTGATTTTCTGTTGCTAGAACCGAAAAATTCTATGTGTGCAACCGAATCATTCGATTGGCAACAAATTCGGTTGCTATTACGAATCTGTTTTCTCTATGTGTGATGTATTCGACTCAGTCTTTATTTCAAAAATGTGATTTCACTTAATTGTAATTCATATAAGTAATCGATATATATAATACTGGGTACTACTAATATAAGTAAGTAGTACGTACAGTAAATCTACGTTTAGGGTATCTCTGATACATATACCACAGATTCAAAAAGGCTTAAGAATTTAATAGCAGTTTTAAATTTGTTTGCTATAAAATACAATTTTTAAGCGGGACAGAACGAATCACTAAACAAAATCCTTAACTGATTTTATCTCTAACAGTAACTAGACATGATTTTTCTCATTATTTTAAATAATTAAATTAAATTTTAAATTTCACTAACCTACAAAAGTTTGAAGTGTAGTTAAAGAATTACAAATATATGTATTTTATAGCTTGCTATATGAAAGTAGTAAAATATTGTAAAAATAAAAAACTAAATATACAAACCAATCTTTAATTTGGATGGTTAAAACTTCATAGTATACAAGTTGAAAAAAAAGAGCTAACTGATTTCAGTGGGTGGGCACGACATCTTGCCACAATGTTTGTATTTTTTTGACATACTTTTGAATTCTTCATAACTATTTATGTTCATATGTATGTGAATAAATGTTTATAAGAAAATATTTAAGTTAGAAGGAATTTTGTTTTTCTGTTAGAAACAAAAATACAAGAAAAGAACAAACAACTATAACAACTGACGCCGAAATTTATAGTCAACAACAAACTAAAAAGCAATAAGAAAATAATTTCTAACACCACAAAGTTGCCATAGATTCAAATTCGAGTGCTCATACTTAAGTGTTATTCATTGTATATTTGTATGTAAATACACAAAAAGAAAAGCTTTTATTAAGTTAAAGAAATAAAATCATTGAAATAGGAAAAGTTTGATAATATTTAAACGTTTTATTTAAATATGAGGGTATTTGAAACGTTTGCAAACTATGTATGTATGACTATGTAGGTTAGGTTAGGTTCCATGGGTAGCCACTCTTCAAGCAGCTCACTTGGGTCCATTCAAAACTGATCCCATTGTGATACCCAAGGGGTAAACATCTTGGTATTAATTATACGTCCGTTGTTTCCAGGCTAAACCAACCAGATTCTCTGATGAAAGAGTAGATTCGTCTAAGACTTATCCTTGATAGCTCATCTAAGCATGATAGGAATGGTGTTCCGAAGATGCGTTCCCTCAGATTTATCAGAGCCGGGCATTGACAGAATAGGTGTGACACCGTCTCATCCTCTTCTTCATTATGGCAGCTCCTACAGTAGTCATTATACCGTAGGCCCAATCTCCTAGCATGTGTCCCAATTATACAGTGTCCTGTAATGAAGGAGACAATTAGCCTTATTTGCTCACGACGAAATTCCATAAGTAGATTCGTCCTGCTGGCATCATATACGGGCCAAGTAGACCTCGTTGTAACACAGGAAGACTCATTGGTCCACCTGCTTTGTGCAGATTCATATAGTGTCCGCTGAACAGCCATCTTGCATATAGCAAGGGAAATACCAGAAAAGGGGTCGATCTCATCATCATCCATCATCGCCCCCATTTTGGCCAGTTCGTCAGCTATACAATTACCCTGATTACCATCGTGGCCAGGGACCCATATAAGCGTTATCCTAGAATGTCTCGCTATCTCATTAAGGGATACCCGGCATTCCTCGGTTAACCTAGATGTCGTAAAGACACCCGCTATTCCTTTAACGGCAGCCTTGCTATCGGTAAATATACATATATCACCAGATATTTGATAAAACCTCAGCCAGTTGGATGCACGTTTAATGGCCGTAATTTCCGCCTGAAGAGCCGTACAGAAGTTAGGTAGCCTGAAATAGGATTTAATCCCATAGTTCTCAATAAAGAAACCACCACCGACCCTATTGCCCCTCTTTGAGCCATCAGTAAATACCCTTATGACATCATCAGGGGGTAAGAGTCCGCGCTGCCATGAATCCCTATTCGGGATCTTAATATGGAAATGCATATCGAAAAATGGTTTTGCGATGCAGTAATCGACATTACTATGTAAGTACCCATAGTAGTTCAGTATCTTAGAGTGCCCATGATCTTTACCATACCACGAACATCCAGCATTTAGTCTCACAGCAGAGTTGAGAGCCATTTGTATCACCATCAAATCAACTGGTAACCAGTTCAGGATAGTAAAAAGTGCCTTAGAGGGGGTAGTCCTTATAGCGCCTGTAATCAGTATCGCAATAGTCCTGAGAACTCGTTCCACAGCCTTACGGTGAGTAGCATTATCCAAGGCGTGCCACCACACCAACACTCCATAGAACAAGATGGGTTTAACAACTGCTTTGAAGATCCAACTGATACCCTTCGGCATAATACCCCAGTTTGTACCAATTGCCTTCTTACAGGAGTAGATGGCTACATAAGCCTTGTTAATCCTGTTTTGAATATTCAAATTCCAGGACAATCTTTTATCTAGAATGATGCCAAGATACTTCGCATTATCTCTAATCTCAAGACTGATTCCATTCAGTCTAGGTGGTCTGAAGTCATCGATCTTATACCTCCTAGTGAAGAGAACCAGTTCCGTTTTTTGTGGGTTCACACTAAGTCCACATGAAATACTCCACTCACTCAGTGTACTTAATGCTGATTCCATACAACTGGATATTGTATCCAGAAATTTACTAGATATAAAAACTGCAACATCGTCAGCATATGCGACTGTCTTGATCCTTCTGTTGTCCATCCTGATCAACAGGGAATTCATAGCCAAATTCCACAGAAGTGGTGATAAAACGCCCCCCTGCGGGGTTCCACGATTGGCCACTTTTAAAACACTTACACCACCTAAAGTAGCACAAATGACTCGAACAAATGACGGCGAACGCATAGATCAATTCCCAGTTCATCCATCGCAGATAGGATGGCATCGGGCCTGACATTATTAAAAGCTCCTTCAATATCGAGAAAGGCAACAAGTGAATACTCCTTATGTATTAGCGACTCCTCAATGGAGCCAACTAGCGAATGTAGAGCTGTTTCCACAGATCTGCCTTTGGTGTAGGCATGTTGGGATTTAGAGATGAGTTCCGACGGAATGGTCATTCTCAGATATACGTCAATCACCCTTTCTAGGGTTTTCAGCAGGAAGGATGCAAGGCTAATTGGCCTATAATCCTTTGGTTTAGTGTGAGTCGCCTTACCACCTTTAGGAATGAAGACTACTCTGCATCTCGTCCACCATGTGGGGATATAGGTCCATCTAATACACGCTGTGTATATGCTAATGAGCCATGGTACAACTATTTCTTCGTTCTTTTGAAGATCAGCAGGAATAATGCCATCCGGCCCAGGAGATTTAAACGGGTCGAAGCTTTTGATTGCCCATTGGATTCTATCCCTGTTTATCGGAACAGAGTTATCACCCGGAGCAACAGAATCGGCAGCCCCATTCATAGTCTCATCATCGACTGGAAGGCAACCTGGAAAATGAGTATCTAATAGGACCTCAAGTGTTTCCTTACTATTCAGAGTCCATCTACCACAGGGTTTCTGGATATAGCTTGTATTATCATTCCTATAAGTTACACTGATATTGAAATCAATATATAGATGATCAGAAAAAGAGCAGTCGTCGGAGACAGCCCAATTGTTAATCATACTGTGGTGCTCAGCACTCACAAGTGTTAAGTCTAGTACCTCACTTCTGTTTGAAACAATGAAGGTAGGTTCTGAACCTCTATTAACTACTTCCAAACTACTATTAAGTATGAAACTGAAAAGACTCTCACCTCTTGTGTTGGTGTCGCTGCTACCCCATACAATGTGGTGCGAGTTAGCGTCAGCACAGATAACCAATGGTATCCTGGACTCATTCGCCTTTTTCACAGCACTACGGATATCATCGTTTGGTGGATGCTCCCCGTGGTCATGCGCCATGTAGCTGGATATCAGCCATAACAAACAGCCTTCATTAGTTTCCCATGAGACTGCTACTGTATCTTCATTACTGTAATCAGACAGAATGAAGATTTTCAAAGAGCTTTTAGCCAATATACAGGATCTAATTTTACCTGCGCCTTTAGCGAAGTAGAGCTTATAGCCCTTCAAACATAGTCCACAGATACGGTCCTGATGGACCCAAGGTTCCTGGACCATGACTAGCTCCTCCCCGTTCTGAGCAATTCGGAGGAGCAGTGCAGCTGATGCTGCTTTAGAGTGGTGAAGGTTTATCTGGGTCACCCTCACCATGCTCCATTTTTACAATGGTGACGTCGGCGTCCTCCTGGTCAGAATTCAGGAGGGCGTCCTCGTCCACCACCTCATCCATCCGTTCAAAGAATGTACCAACTAGTTCGGAGACTGAGTTGGTATCTTCAGTGTCGGCTGGATCAGTGGCGTCATTGCAATCCATGCCCTCTTCCGAGAGCATGGGCTTTACATCACCTGAGGATGTATCGCCTTTGTTGTCGCTACGGTAGACACGCAGGATGATCGTACCAAATCCATAGTAGACCTTCCCTTGTGCCTTCCTTAGCGGCCCCAAAGAGTCCTTATTCAGGACAACGATCGCTTTCCTTGAAGAGCCCTCAGCTTCCGTAACCTTAACAACTTTCCAGTCTTGAGTTGGAAGCTGTGGGTTACAGCACTGAAGGATCTCCAAGATCTCCTCCGGGCTAGATGGCTCAGCTGGTATTTTAGCTATGGATCTAGGCTTTCGGGGTATCTCACTCACAGATACCACCTCAAGCCACCAGGACAATCTACACAAGACATAAGTTTTACGTGACCCTGGTACCAACCAGCGTCATCGCATTGTGGAGGAGTGCCTGGGTTCTCTTTGAGAACTTTCCAAAACACCCCTACCAGTTTTTGCTTCACCATATCCCAATTCAATTGAGATATGATATGATATGATAACCGCCCTAACAAGACTGTCTTTGACAATCTCGCTAAAGGATTTAGCTAACGACCTTTGTGCCGCTTTGGGACGTTTAGGTCCCGGTTGCTGGCTCTTGGTCGCTGTATCCTCCTCTGAACGTTGCCGTTTAGGCCCCGCTGGTAATTCAGCAGAAGGAGGAGCGGTCTTGAGACCAGCAATATAGGCTTTCGCCCAGGAAAGCGAAGCTTGTTGCTCCTTAGTGAGGTCCTCGACTTTTTTCGAGCCAAGTGCCTCAACAAAGCGGTAAGCGGAACGCCTGGTGGTAGCAGCCCTTCTAGCAGGGTTTTTATGCCTGGGGTTAGTTTCAGAGCCGGGATTGGCCAGGGGTGATGCGTCTTCAGGACAGGAGGATTCCTTCACAAGACCTGAGCGCACAGTTGGCATATGGGAAGCATCCGTGAGGGGCGACTTAGTCGCTTCCCCCTTAGAGGCACCCGAAACAGGGGATTTAGCCGCCTTGACGACTTGGGCTTTCGCGGCTTTGGAGGTACTTGGAGAGAAGTCCAGAGGTACCTCGCCGCTTAGGTCACTACCACCTATTGCCTTGGATTTTTTACAATCAGCCAATCTGGGTATGCCAGATTGACCTCTTGCTACACCAGTAGCATGCAGACTAGTCTGGCCCGGTGTGATCACCTGACTAGCCTGAGTTGCAGTAGCATTCGACTCACCACAGCCCGAAACCATCGCTGTGGGAGTAGGGTCCCCGGAGATTATGAAGCCCCCGACCGGGTACATGGGGCATGCCTTATCCTCTTCCATGTGTCCTGATGGACAATTACTTGCATTTTATACCTGCTGCCAGGTGTTGAGATAACTGCCGCCCCATTGGAGAAACAGACGCAGACCACCAGCCGCCCAGTATGGGAAACAGACGCTGGTGGATTTCGGACGGACATTAAAGAGTCCTTACGGACCAGCCGGACTATCCACCTTAACTACCCCTCTCAATGAGGGGAAAATGGTTCGATGGAAATAACATCTGATAGCCGCCCCAGAGGAGAACAGACGCTATCAGACAAAGGGAGGGTAGTTCTTAGTATCATGCTCAACGCGTGCCCTTCTGCCAGAGACAGCCAACTCAAGTTAAACTGTCCCCTCCAGCATGGCCAACGCGAATCATCGCACTTAAGCCTCTACATCGCGTCAAGATGACTACCCATCGTAGAGGGACTATGTATACATATTTCATTATTTAAAGTATGTTCTGAACAAATATTTATAATGATAAAGAAATTAAATAAATATTTATTATCCACAGTGCAAATTTTCCTGGACGGTTCACGTTGGGTTCAAATGGTATAAAAGTGGCGATTAATTGAAATTTAGGAATAAATTTTGGTATAGTGTAAAAGTAGATAAAATTCTATATCAGCTGTAAAAATAAATCAACTAAGTTGTTTACTTTCTTTTCAGTGAGCGGTCAAAGTTAGCAAATTATTGCTGTTTTTTAAAAAAGTGAAAAATTGGAAATTTTTACAATCCAAGCGATTATTGTTAGTGTTAAATCTATTAAAAGTCAATCTTTTATAATGGAAACTTACACACCAGGTATTAGAGTATATAGTATTTTTTTTTATATAAAAGTTATGTGTATATATTTTTAATAATATTTTTAAAAAAGGTCTGAAATTGGGATAATTTCCGCATTTAATGGGCCACAATTATTAAGTTAGTAATAGTTGAAATTAGTTTTATAGATTTTAGAACAGTATAGGATATCAGGTTATATTTAAGATAAAAAAAGTCCAGACAATGCCCGGCCATTTTTTTTTCATTTTTGTAAAAACTCTGTTTGTCATTTATTTAACAAGACCAGTAAATGATAACAACGATGAAGATAGTGATGATGATAATGATGAAGAAGATTATAATATTGATGATGAAGATGATGATTATAATGAAGCTTATGATAATTGGGATATTTGTGGTGAATTTGAGAGTGCAGAATAATACAAATATTTTAATATATTTTTTATTAAGAAGGTAAAACGAAACGAAAAAGATCCCCAATACTTTTAAGTTTTAATTTTTACATTTACTGAATTTAGTGAAAGAAAAACTGGATACAAATTTATACTAATAGGAATACATATTAACTTATTCTTTAAATTTATTTTGATTTCAAAATTACAGCGAAAATTTTATTTTTCGAAACGCCCAACAGGTTAACATTTTTTTTCCATTTTTTTAAAGCTATGATTTTATATATTTATGATTATTCATTACAAAAATTTTTAATATTCTCTTTTGTGACTTTTTTGAAAAAAATTTTACATTTATAAAATTTTGTGAAAAACAAAAATTAAAATTTAAATTAAATTTATACTAATATAAATAAATATAATAAATTTATTATTTGAATTTTTTAATAGCACATTAGTATGCTTTAATTTCCAATTTGATTTATTAATTTATCGCTTTCCATTCCTAAGTTATAGCATAAATTGTAAGCTAAGGACTTCTTTTTCCAAAAAAACAATAATGCACTTAACGGGTTAAACATTTTTTTTTTACTTTTTTTTCTAAAATGCTATGTTTTTATGTATTTATTAGGGTATTCAATTAATCGGGTTTCTGTATTAATCGGTTAATCGAGCAAATAATTAATCGGGGTTTAGATTTAATCGGTTAATATTAAATTATTTGATTAACCGAATAATTTCTATTTTAATTTTAAATTGAAAAGAAAAACACGAATTTTGTATACTTATATATGCATTTTCTTACTAAAAAGAACAAAAACATAAAAAACAAACAAAACATAATAATTCAACAAAGCAATAAATAAAAATATACACATGTGAGTTCCTTTTTTAGATTTTAAGGAGATCTTCTAAAATAATCTTTTAAAAAAAGAATGTAATTTAAATGCTTCAATATTAAACGATTTTTTTAAGTTTTAATTAAACTTGACTTGTAAAAACTACCTCACTGATTGTAGATTTGGAAAAATAGAAAATAAGGCACAATAAAAAGTATCCAATTTCTCAGTTCTTTTTTTAGTTTTTTCCAAGCATATTTTTTTAGATTTTGAATACTTTAATAGTGTCGTTAAGTTCTGATTAAAGACTCGTTTCAGTAATGTCTTTAGTTTCGTCTATTACCATGTCGTCCTTCAACTCATTATCACAAAGTTCATCATAGAATATTCTAGAAAAAATGTCATTTCCAAATTCCTTAGTTTCAGTTTCCGTACTATACTTCGAATAACTATTGCTAGAAGGGAATTTTCACGAGTTAAGAAATTAAATTTTAAAAAATAATTCTGTATAAAGTGCAAAAAAGAGACATTTCGGTTAATCGGTTAATCGACACAAATTAATCGGTTTATTCGTTATTTGAAAATCGTCAATTTTAAATTATTCGAAAAGTTAACCGACAAAAATTAATCGGTTAACCGATTAACGGTTAATCGATTGAATACCCTAGTATTTATAATTATTCATTACTAAAAAATTATAATATTCTCTTTTGTGACTTTTTTGAAAAAAATGTTTAATTTTACACAATTTTGTGTAAAACAAAAATTGGATTTAAAAATTAAATTTAAACTAATATAAATATATGTATAGAATAAATTTATAACTTAATTTTTTTAATAGCACATTAATATACTTTAATTTCCAATTTTATTCAATAATTTATCGCTTTCCATTCCAAAGTTACAGCATAAATTGTGAACAAAGGTCTCTTTTTTACCTTTTTTTCTAAAATGCTGTGTTTTTATGTGCTTATAATAACTCATCAATAACAAAATATAATATTTTAAAACTACGGTTTCTATGAATTAATCGCCACTTTGGTTACCATCGAACCCACTGTGCGGTTGTTTGAAACAAGTGCAGAAACTCACCAAACCACTTCACCAACCAGTGCATGTGTTGTTTGGTCTGTTTATAATAACACTGTGCACGAAATTGACACTTTTTTCTGTCAAGAAGGGCACCAGTGCGTTAAACTAACTCGGGTATGCTGAATTCAGTGGTGATAGCCTTTTTTTTGATTAGTATTTTCGAGATATACCGTTATTTCGAAAATGGAGGAGGTTGCACAACACGGTTTAGTTTCTTGAATAAACCGAAATTCCGCAATAAAATTACCTTTAAGCAAGGCTTAACATGTTTTTAATCTTCGCAGTCGTTTTAGAAATATATTTTTTTTTGGCAAAAAAAAATTTGTTAGAAAATAACGTTAATTTACATTCCATATCATACGACTACACTATTTTAAGCATAAAGGACCTGTGTTCGTTTGGATAGCATCAAATATATGATGTCACCTTCCATGGATCAGGTAACACAACTACTTCAATGTCTAACCTTTTAGTTTTATTTCAATAAAATCCATTTCAAAACTAGCCATTAAAATCATTTTGACACTCTAATCATAACACAATTCTTAATTATAAATATATTTTTATAGCGGAATAGGAGCATGGCGTTTTTTGGATAAAATGTTTATCCTTTTGAAATGATGGTAATGCAACATATTTATAAATATTTTTTTCAAAATTTAAAAATTAAGTAAATTTCCGTCATGAGTGAATAAGTCAGGCCTTGTATTTTTAAATATCTAGATTTTTTAAAAAAAGGTCCAAAAATCGTACGTATACTTTAGTAACTGTGTGTATGTATGCAAAGCAACCTTAAAAAGTCGAGCGATTGTTAACGCAACCGTGTAAACTTTGATAATGTTTCATATCGGAAAATGTATGAAAAAGTAAAAACAGGCAGTATGATGAGTTTTTTTTAAATTTTAACTACGCGTTTGCATGCTTTGTCTTGATAAAGATAAGACTGCATTGCATACATACATTTTGGAATTCACCCTTTTTTTTGTTAGTAAAACAGTGCTATATGCATATGAAATATACGTGTATATAATAAAATATTAAAAGTGTTTTTTTATAAAATGTAATATATATTAAACCGTACGACACTTAATATTAGACACGAACCGGATGATATAGGTCTAAAACTATAAATTAAATGGAGAAAAACTGCGTTTTCAGTTTTTCATTTCGTGATCCTGTTTCCTTTTAAAAGGACTTCAAATTTTCAGAGAAGTAAATTTTTGAAAACATGTTTTAAAATACTTCTGATCATCCTACTATGCCAAATTTGATGTCAAATGATCAGGAAGGGTTGTAAAATATTTCGTATTATTTTCATTTTATCCTGTCAGGATCAAAAGATGTTAAAAATGTCCTTTCAAATTTTTATCCTTGAATATCCTTTTAGATTTCCAATAATATTTTTTCAAAAAATAGTGAGTTAAAGATCCATATATTGAATACCACATGCCAAAATTTCATCCTTCTATCTTCACTACTTAAGTGTTAAATAATATTTAAAATTTGCATTATTTGATTTTTTATATTTTATTTTAATATTGCATTCGAAAAAATATAACAAAAACCGTTGTGAAAAGAAACGAAGAATAATAAACAACGATCAACCAACAAAATGAATTCCCTGCAGCCTACATTTGAAACGTTTTGGAGTATGTCCTGAGTAAGTAAGCAAATTTTTTTTAAAGACCCACGTAGCACAGCTTCCTACAAAAAGAAATTCTGTGGAAAATTCTAGGAAGCTGATTAGCTATATGTATAAATTTTCTTACAACTACGAAGTTCTTCACGTATGTAAAACTATGTCCTATTCAACTAAGCAAATATTAAAAACTAGTGTTATAGAGCCCATACACTACACCATCATGAATGTGCAATCAAGTGATTGTGCCAGCTGATTGGCCGTGTATGAGCTTGTAGTGTGATTGTACCAGCTGCTGGGGCTTTATCAAAAATAATTTGATATTTTTTTGATTGTACCAGTATGATACATAATAAAAGTTAAATAAAACCTAGCTTTCCTTTGTTTCTAGCAATTTCTTTATCCAAACGCGTTTTTTTAGTCCTTTTTCGTTTTAGGATAATAGCAATAATAAATGCATTACAAATTTTATCGTTATTCATTACAAACTTTTCCACACAATTTTTGGTAAAAAATGTATTTTGTACCAGCATGCTAGTTGTAGTGTGTGTGTCCAGCTTAATTGCACAATCACTTGATGACACACCATTGATGGTGTTGTGTATGAGCCCTATTACTTACATAATAACCTACATTAAAGCTCATTTTTATTTTTGTTCAAATAGTGCTATCTGCTTATTTCACTGTTAAAAATTAAAAATTACCAATTTTTAATGCCGTTTTTAAATCCTAAAATTTCGAAATTTTGCTAAAAAATAAATTTTTGTTTGTCAAAAAAAAAATTATATTTCTAAAACGACTGTGAAGATTAGAAACGTGTTAAGCCTTTCTTTATTGCTGAATTTCTGCTTTTTTCAGATTATTCAAGAAACTAAATAGTTTTTGAGTTACGCGAATATATGTTGTGCAACCTCCTCCATTTTCGAAATAACGGTATATCGAGCTAATTCTAATAACCACTATATAGATTTGATGCATCATTACCTAAGTAAAAAAATGGTAAAAGTTTTGAATTCTATGGATAGATTATTTTTTTGTAAAATTGCGAATTTTTGTAGATGTTTCTCCATATAATTTATGATAACTCAAAAAGTGTTAGTCCGATATTATTGAAGTAAACTTAAAAAAGTTCCAATTTACATAACCTTTAATGGATACTTTTACATACAAAATATATTTTTTGCTTCAATTTGTTATTATAACTCCGAAACTACTGAGCCGATTAAAACGCAATATATAAGCAGATTAAAAGTTATGTAAATTTTTTGAAAGTTTATTTCAATAATATCGGACTAAAGCTTTTTGATTTATCATAAATTATGTGGAGAAACATCTACAAAAATTAGCAATTTTAGAAAAAAAGAATTTAAAAAAAAACTACTTCATATAATTTAAAATTTCAACCATATTTGTACTACTGGAACCACAATACATTAAAATTGTGTAGTGGTTTAAAATCCTCTAAAATGTTTTGGTTTTGTTGCCCTGTGTAATATAATACTATCTAACCTAAAAAAACGCTTAGCATCACTGAATGCAGCTTACCCTAGTTAGCTTAACCCACCGGGTGCCTCGCTTGAAAGTTTTTTCAACTAGCATGCTCAAAATTAATCTGGTAAATTTAAATTAAATTTTCCTTTCTGTGTAAAAGAAAAACCTAAAAATAATAAACTGTTTGCCCTAATGACTTTCCTATGGGAGGTATTTGTTTGTTGATTTTTTGTCGTCGTCGTTGTTGTCTCATCGCCATCATCCTCATCCTTTTCATCTTTGGATTAACATTGTAAAATAAGTTTAATGGTGAGTGAGTAGTTAATTTATGTGACTTGTCCTACTACTTTAAGGAACCTTAAAGTCTGCCAGACTATTGTTGTCTTTCTTCAGCCTCGGTGCTCCGTGTAGTTAAACTGTCCGTTTGTATTCCCTGCTGCGTTGGAAACATGAATGTAGTACAATTTTTTTTTTTTAAATTGCACGAACAACTTTTACTTTATATTATACATTACACTAGGCTATGTGTTGGCGTCTCCTTTGGTTTTCTTTTTTTGTTGTTTTGCTCCATTCAAGTTCCTTTGGTTTTCATAGAACGTGGTAGCTTCGTCTTTCGTTGTTTATGGAGTGTATCTATTCCTAATGAAGGATACACAGCAAAAATATTTAATGAAGCGGAAACTACTCATTTTGAACACCCAAAAGTGATGAAAAATGTTAAAGGAATATAAACCAGAAAAACAAAGCAATATAACTGCTAAATAGATAAAAAAATGAATTGTAACGATTAAAAAGTCTAAAAGAAATAGAAATTAATAATGGCTTAATTATGAAAAGTTGAATTCCCTTGAAAAACATGATGCGAATATTGTAGATGATGTTTCCAAAATGAGGTTAATTAATATAAAATGTGTACGAACACAAAGGAATATTTAGTAAATCAAACAAATTATGGTGCTGATTGATAATACTCCCATTAAAAATCAGTCTTTATATTATATTGTACGTATTGGCTAGATCTAGCCCTTTTATTTTGTGCTAGCCTTTTTTATTTTACGCTTTTCTTGAACATTTTTGAAATTTTTTAAAAATGAAACTATATTTTTCATCAAATGACAATGGAACAATCTTTTTTAAAAAAATCGTTTATCAATGATTTGATGAGATTATTATTGGTTTTATGAAAACAGGTTCCAAAATTGTTTCCAAAGCAAACATATCAGACATATTCAAAAATTTTTTAATTGCAACCTTGTATATAAGTACTTAATACATATGCACGCAGAATTACGAATTAATAACGGTATTTAAAAGATATTTACGTCTATTTAAGTGATTTTGGAAGTATGCCCTATATGGAGGCAATGGCAAAATATTGACAGATCTACAAAAAAAAATTACCTTGTGATTTCTTTTTACACGAAACTTAGTTTTGCTGACTTTTGTATGAATACCATTATTTTATAGGAATTTCCATATTCTATAGAGCCATAGATACAAATAAAGCAGCAACACCAACAACAGCTGCAAAAGGATGCCAACAATAACTTGTTTTTAATTTTAACTGTATTTAAGTCTTTTAAGTATAAATTCTTAATGTGCGTTATTAGAATACTTTTATACAATTAAGCTAAATTATATTAAAGGTAATTTTTTAAAAGAAAACACAAGATTATCCTATTAACTATTCATTTTCAATAGCAGATTTCTGATATTTTAAAAATATTTAATTCACATAGTGACAAATGAAAATGTGTTGGGAAACAACAATAATGGATGCAGGACTATATAAGATTCACTTGAGCCTAATCTGAAGCCAACATGAGCTCTAAACAAATGTATGTATTTAACATGGATATAATATTTAAAAAAGTGCTACTACACAAATTCATTAGGGTGGTCTCAATTGTATTGGGACAAACAAATAGTCAATGAAAATTTTAGTTTATTTAATTTTTATATATATTTTCTCAAAATGTTTAATCTAGCATTAGCCGCTCATCAAATTTTTAAATAAGTTAAACCGTAATGTATATTGCGTACTAATTTATTACGAGTAATAAGCTTATATTAAAATATAAAAATTAGTATGTAATTATACCGAAATTTTTTTTTCTACTTTTTCCAAATCAGCATAGAAGAAACATTCTGAGAAATAAAATAAGTAAATTTTGTTTGAGCACTCCAAATGTACATATGGATGTATATGACCGAACATATAGTACTTATGTTCTTACTTATATACGAGACTGCTTTGTATATTTAATACCTATTAATATATTAAGAGATTGCGTTTTTCTTTATCAAAACGTGTACTAACTCGAAGTGGATTTCACGAATATTTGTATGTGCACCAGTGTTGCCAGCGTTAATTAGAAAAAGTTACATATTTAAATCTGAAATTTTAAATTTATACGTAAAATATTAATTCATTTACTATAATGAGGGCTTATTATAGTCCTTGAAATTTTAACTGAATAAAAATCTTTAATGAAATTGTTTAATTAAAGTGAACTTACTCATTTAATGTTTAACCTTACATTGTTCCTTGGAATATGAACCAAAAGGAAACTGGCTAAAAAAATTGCTAATGCCGAATCTAACCAATTGTCTAATGAAAACATCTGGAACAACCAATTGCCACATAGCAGGAAAAATATCCTGTAAGGACAAAATACCCTAAATGGAAAATAAAGTAATGCTTTATGATGGTATCTGCTAGGGTATTCAATTAATCGGGTTTCTGGTTTAATCGGTTAATCGAGCAAATAATTAATCGAGGTTTAGATTTAATCGGTTAATAATCGGTTAATTTAAAATTATTCGATTAACCGAATAATTTATATTTTCATTTCAAATTGAAAATACAACAACGAATTTTGTATACAAAAACATAAAAAATGGCAAATAAGGTATTTGAGATAATTTTTGTAAACATATCGCCTATTTGCTGCAACAACATCATTATTCAAAATCCGTGTTTATTGAAGTGTGTAATACAAAATATGCGCTGTTCTATAATCTTTCATATAGTTTTATCAGGTTAGAAAGATATTAAAATCTCCTATTTAAATTTGTATGACTTGTTTAAGAAATGACTTGTTTAAGAAATAGTAAAATGTCATAAAATATTCAAAGATATTTTTCTCGAAACGACTTTTTTTGAGTTATAACGTTGTTGCAGCAACGAGTTTTTTATAGTTTTAGTGAGATCTTCTGAAATAATCTTTTATAAAAAGAATATAATTTAAACGATTTTTTCTTTAGATTTAATAAAACTTTTCTTGGAATAAACTGTCTCGATTGTATATTTTGGAGAAATCAAGAATATTCCTTTTTGGATTGTTTTAGATATTGATTAATTTAATAGTTTCTTTCAGTTATGATAAAAGACTCATTTCAAAAAAAAGTTTACGTGTAAATTAAATATGTCAGTTGTTATACATACTCACTAAACATGTTTATTGGATGTTCAAAAAATATCTAATTTTAATTTGAAATTTGTATTTGAATTAAAATGGAAAAATAAATACAAAATAAAATTTTAAGTGCAAAAAAAGGAATTTCGGTTAATCGGTTAATCGACACAAATTAATCGGTTTATTTGTTATTTGAAAATCGGCAATTTCAAATTATTCGAACAGTTAACCGTCCAAAATTAATCGGTTAACCGATTAACGGTTAATCGATTGAATACCCTAGTATCTGCAGAACCTGCCATATTGAAGAAGAGTATTATAACCCTTTATATGGCAACATGTCATTTTAAGTACAAAAATTTATTTTTCTATTACTAATACTAAAATAAAAACACATATTTATTCAGAAATTTAAAAAAAATATTTTTTACTTGTTAATTTAAAAAAAAACTGGTGTGTTACAGAAATGTTACATTGCCTGAAAAGTTATAAATGTTTTATGATAGATGCAACACCACATTTTTCGCATAAAATTTGTGACACGCCTTAGCAATTTGGCATTTTGAACCGTATTCTCTTTTCCGCAAAGACTGGCCAATAACCAACCTGGTCTAGACGTACAGCTTGTGGTGAGGCATGTTGAGCTGGTCCTTTGGACTTTTTTTCTTATAAATAAGTTCAATTGATCTCGTTCTTTTTGTACAATAAAACCATGAGCTTTGTCGTATCTCTTTACTGGAGGTTTTGGGATTTCACCAATGAAAGTCTTTTATTATGAAAGTCATATTTAATTGTATATAAGTTTTTATCTTCAGTTAACCAAAAAAAATATTTTTTTAACGGCAGTTTCATAATAGGGAATAAAAATGTGAAAAAAGTATGTCAATACCTCCTATAGTTTTTCCGTACCTGCGATATAAATTTTGCTATTTTTTTGGCCATATTTTGGCGAATGAGTCCAATTTCCTTACTGTTATTAATTTTAAGTAAAATCTGTTCAGAATATTATAGTCCAGGTAATTTTAAATATACTCTGAAAGATTTCCTAAAATCGGAAAACGGAAGGTCAAATTTTTCAATATTTGGAATTTCTAATGGAAAGATAGCGAAATATAATATATTTTTGGACCTTTTTTAATGAAACTTAAGAAAAATATAAAATGAAGTCTAGTATTTACAATAACAGCTTAAAAATGGAAGTGCATTTTTGTAAATGCACCTCAAAACTATATCGAAAGTCGGCACGGGTTGCCCTTCTTAGAACAAGCTAACATTTTTTTGGTGGTATTTTAGGTCATTACGAACGTTTTCAGCGGGTACCATTTCAACATTTCAAAAAATTTAATTCTAAGGGATACTCTAATGTATATAGATTAAAAATATTGTTTCAAGTCTATTACTTGTTACTATTAATACTTTTAGGAAACTGCATTTTTAAAACTTGAAGGGATTCTCATGTAGCATTTCATAGAGTACGGAATTAATTACAGTTGTTTGAGATCATTTCGTTTTAGTGAAATAACGGTAAATATGTTCTCTTGGAACTAATTTTAAAATTGTTTCTTTTGTTTGACTGAAAAAGATTAGTAAAATTCGATTGGAAAATCGATTAAACTGTAGTTTAACCCTCCATTACTCGCAACTGATCTAGTTGATACAGGCAAAATTTTTTTAAACACCTTAATTTTTAAGCTATTTTTTGATAAAAAATATATTTATACTGCAATTTTATTTGTACTATTCTATTAAATACTTTGAATTTGTATTGTTTTTATGTTTTCGAAATAAAAAGTGAAGAGATTATTTTCAAACGCGCCTTTCTTTTATTGATATCAATTTGATACATTGCGACTAGTCTCGATTAAAAATGATTACGACTAACGGAGGGTTAAAGGATGCTACCCTACCATAGTGGGAGGGTACATTATTGCTCATGTGTGTAACGTATACCAATCTGCTCAGGATCATCTCGATAAAGCGATGCTCGTCCATTTAAACCTTGAAATCAAACTACATACAAGTCACAATTTTAAAGCCTATCGGTCGATTATTTCTCCTAGCACCCATAAGATTGTCCTATCTGATAATAGTTAATATCTTAGTTACATAGATATCCAACCCAAATTCAGCACAAATAAGTTTTATATAAGCCGAACCACCAAATTTTGTGACGATCGGTCCATAAATAGTCATAGCTCCCATATAAGACCCACTTCCGAAAACCACTTTAACTAGCAAAAATTGTTGGTAGTCCAATAAAATTAAATACAAATAGGTTATTTATATACAAAAGTCATGTCACCAAATTTTATAACGATCAGTGTACAATTAGTCATAGCTCCGATATAAATTTTAAATCATATTCTCAGTGTAGGGTATCATATGATCGGGCTTGGCAGACTATACTTTATTACTTGTTATGCTACGAAAAAGTCGAAGCATAACTCATTCATTCTTTAATCGATTTGTAGTCACTTACATGTTTTGGGAAGTAACTTTAGTATTCCTTTAAAAAAAATTAAAAAATTAAACCGTAATTCAGCCATTTTATAACCGATTTTCAAATCTTAAAAAACATATCGCTGGCTTAACATGCAAAGGCTCTAAGTCCACTTAGAAATTGAGATTTTAATGCAGTAATGTGAATAAGTAAAAATACATTGATTACAATGAAAAAAATTGGAGTTATCTCGCTTTTTGTTGTTGTTTTGTAGTGATGAGCAAAAGCGCTTAGTCCAATTTATCACAAGAAAAGATATTGATGTATGAATCGTGTATGTAAGTTATTTGGTGGCTTCGGAAAGTTGATTTCAACATACAGACGGACATGGCTTAATCGACTCCGATATCTATAAGGATCCAGAATATATGTACTTTATAGGGTCGGAAATGAAAAATGAAGAAATTACAAACGGAATGACAAACTTATATAAACCCTTTTCACGAAGGTGAGGGGTATAACAAAAGCCTATGAAGTTTCCATTAAGACATAAGTTGAACGCAAAACTGAATTTCGTCGTTTTTTCCACCCATAACACACTATTTTTATTCGGATATGTAAAGTGCACCCCATAGTTTAAATCAGTACTACCAGTGCTAAGGCCTGCTTTCAAAAATAATATTTTTTTTTGGGAAAACAAGTTGAAATTTTGTAAAAAGAAATCGTATTTGTTGTAAGAGTTAATTTAAGCAATTTTAATTATGTCCATATATTCTCATACCGGATAACTAAACTGAGCTAGTTAAAAAACTGTCAAGCGGAGCACCCAACGAGTTAATATAATTCGGGTACGCTGAATCCAATGGTGCTAACCGAGTTTTATGTTAGCTCTTGTTTTCGAGATATACCGTTATTTCGACAATTGAGGAGGATGCACAACATATATTCCCGTAACTCAAAAACAGTTCAGTTCAGCTAAAAAAACCGAAATTCCGCAATAAAATTACCTTTAAGAAAGACTAAAACTTGTTTTTAACTGTAAGCACCAGTGCATTAACCGTATCCGAATTAGGTTAGCCCGTCGGGTGCCCCGCTTGACAGAAAAAAGTATAAAATTCATGCACAGTGTTATTATTGAAGATATTTAAGAATTTGTGGGCTCAGTGATGCATTTGACCATGAAGGCAAATTTCTTGCGATTGGTTTTATAGAATTAGACCTTAAAGGATCTTGAATTAAACGGACGAACGTCGCGACGTTCGTCCGTTTGTCTGGCTCGCTGTTAGTGTTTATAAACCGGTTAACCGAAAAACCGGTTTTTCTTCGAAATCTCGGTTTTTTGCGAACCGGTTAATTTAAAATGTTGATTTTCGGTTAACCGGTTTATCCGGTTTTTATCACTCGGTTAACCGGTTTTTAAAATGATGGTCTAAAATTAGGAAATCTCATGGTTTTGTGCATTTTTTATATTAATTTGAATTTGATGTGCACCTTCTTTCAATCAATTCGTTAGCTTAGTGTACGAAGTCCTTTCAGAAATATTACAGAAGAGACAAAAAATGTTCTAAAATCTGTGATTTGAAATATTTATGAAATCTGATATGATATGATTAATAATGACAAACAAGTACAGCTAAGAAGTGCGTCTGCATCTTATAGGTCCTTTTTTGGGATTTGTAATATTTTCTGTTTCATATCAGAAAGTCGAGGTGATAATAAATTTCAAAATTGTCAAATATTTAATTAAAAAATTAATTTACATTTTTTGGTTGAAATTTAATGAATAAACCAATAATTAAAACAACTATTATATAGTTAGTAACATATTTATAATCAATTTCATTTGACTGAGATAATAATTTTGAAATTTTTATGGACTTAGCACTTTAGTATATTCATTATTTAATATTAACCATTTCTGACTACTGAACATTTTATGTTTTATTGGACATTTTATGTTTCCTACACATATATGACGGTTAACCGGTTTAACCGGTTTTTTCGATGTCGGTTAATCGAAAAACCGGTTTTCTTAAAAAGGCCAATTTTCGGTTAACCGACAAACCGGTTTTGTAAAAAGTCGGTTTTTTATAAACACTACTCGCTGTCCATGTAAACATTGTACGCATAATACAGGTCGCAATTTTGAAGATATTTCAATAAAATTTGATACGTACATTTGTTTCAGCCAAGGACGACGCCTATTTAAATTGTCTTAAATCGGTCCATTATTTTACCTAGTCCCCATAACTGTTTAATATACATATATAGGTATCTATAATAGTTTCGCTCCAAATAAGTTTTATATATACAGAATTCAGTCACTAAATCTCATCAGAGCATAAATCTCTTAAAAATGTTGGTATCCACATAAAATTCAACAGAAATAATATAAATATAAGGCCAAATTCATTCACGAAAATAAATTATTGAAATTATACAAAAAAAAAGATTTTTGCTCATTTACTCAGTGTAGGGTATTATATGGTCGGTAGAGAGCACAAACGTATGATTCCCATTCCACTATGGTGGTGTGGGGTATAAATATGTACTAAATTTAGCTGCTAAGATAGCCACACTTCTTAGGATACATCGTCTATATCAAGTACATTGCTAGTGTTACACGGTGGATTAAAAATGTACGAAAAATATAACAAAATGGCAACTCTGATGAGTATTTCTTGTATCTATGAACCTGTATTATGAACGTACTTCTTTATCTATTAAGAAATTAAATGCATGATTTTAATGTATTCATGTATGTATAGTGTATTTTAATATAATCACACAAATTCATACATATACAAAAGTTTAATACAAACATGATGGCAACAAATGATACATTCACACGGAAGTCAAATTATGTCACGCGATGTGTTGCGGTAATTACATTTGTTAAACATAATTACTGTCAACTCGCATTTCGGATGTCAGATGTTAAGACAATATGATATATATTTATAAAATTTTCACACTAAAAGACACACACACATACAATCACATACCAAAAGGATTAAAATTAAAAAATAAAGCGAGAAATAAATCTTATTGAATTAAATGAAATCACATAAATTAAATTTACACGATGAACAGTGCTTTTTTTTTCATATAATCAATGAATAAAAATAAGAGGAGTTATCGTAGTCAAATAAAATTAGGTTAACTATTACATTTTGGAAATACCGTATAATTTTGAATAAAATCTACAGTAATCTGAATGTTATAAAATTGGTTTATTATCAATATAATAAAGTTATTAATGCTTGAAAGACTTGAATAACCACTATATAGATTTAATGCACCATGACTCCCTAAGTAGAAAAATGGTAAATTTTTTCAATTCTGTGGAGAGATTTTTTTTTTAATTTTTTTAGACGTTTCTCCACATAATTAATGATAACTCAAAAAGGGTTAGTCCGAAATTATTAAAACATACTTAGACAAATTTTAATGTATGTACATAATCTTTAATCCGTTTATATATTGCGTTTGAAGCGTATAAGTAGTTTCGGAGTTATAATAACAAATGAAGCAAAATATATATTTTTTACATAAAAACAGCAAATTTTTTATTTTAAAAAACTCATGAAAAATCGAAAATGACAAAAATTGTTCAGATTTATTGCTGTATCGCAAAGCCATATGAAATAGGAACAAAATAAGACATCGGTCATAAATATCGATTGATTCTTTTCGAATCAATTCACAATTAAGTGAACTCGCCATTTTCACAAAATTTTGCAAATATTTTCCCCATGATATGTATAAATTATCACATATATATTGCATTTCAATCGGCTCAGTAGTTTCGAATTTATAATAACAAATTGAAGCAAAAAATATATTTTTTACGTGAAAATAGCTAATTTCTTGTTTTAAAAAATCATGAAAAATCGAAATCGGCTGAAACTGTTCAGATTTATTGCTTTATCGCAATGCCATTTGTATTAGGAACAAAATGAGATACATTCATATTTACTAGGGTATTCATTCCAGTAATGATCGTTCGATTAATCGAATAATTTCTTACGAATAATTATTCGAACATTTCCGAATAACGAATATTTCGAACAATTTTATGTAGAATAATCGAATAAATGTACATATATACATTAGGGTGGCCCTTAATAAACGAAAGTTGGATTTGGACATTCTCACCCCCCAGTTTGGTGAACATTAGTAAAACAAATCATCCTAAAAAAATGTAGGTAAATCGGTTGGGGTTAAGACGTGCCGCAACCCCTCTGAAGTCTTGAGATGCATTTACAAGGTGAAAAAATGCATTTTTTTCAGTTTTTGTAAAAGTTTTGTCATTTAGAAATTAGTTTTACAATTTAATTTAAAATAATTGAAATGTGTACGCAATTGTCGTTCTAATGAGACATAAAAACAGAAATTGGTCAAAAAATTTTAAAGTCATTAAAAATTCGCCAGGCCATTAACGTGTCTCAGGCAACTATAAGAAGAAATGTAGGAACAAAATTTACATATTTTGATAAATATTAAAATAAAAACTTAAAATATATCCATATTTACTTGTATATTAGTTTTTGTCTTCATAGGATACCGTTAACCTATTCGCAGGTATGACCAACAAATTTTAAAATTTTTACGTCAGTTTCAAAACTCCATTTTCAAATTTTTAAAAATTTTGTTAAACAAATTTCAGAATTTTTTTATTTAAAAAAATTTTTAAAATTTGAATAAGGAGGTTTGGTGTCCTTAACGGTGTCCTACGAAGACAAAAACTCATATACAAGTAAATATGGATATATTATAAGTAAAAATGAGTTTTTATTTTAGTATTTTCGTTTATTAAGGGCCACCCTAATATACATATTTAATTTTATTAAATTGCTTAAAATTTTTCATAATTCCAAATTTAAATAAATAATTCCAAATTTTAATAACTAAATATAATGGGAGTCTTTCGATTACTATGGATGAGTGGTCCGATAGCTACTTCTATAAATATACAATGTTGGAAAAAAATAATAGAATGCTTTTTTTGAAACTTTGTAATTATATTAGTTTAGTTTTGTTAAAGAAAATTTATATGCAGTTTTGTTTATCAGACATACAGCATAAGAAAAATCATAATCATTCCTATTTTCATTTATATTTTAATACATTATATGACTAACAACGTAGAGAGTCAATATTTTTACTGGAAAAAATAATAGAAACGAGTAAACGGATTCAACTTTTACATTTTTTGTTAAAAAACTATCTTATATTAATATTTTGTTGCTCTACCTTTGTTTTGCACAACTTCGTTGCATCTGCGGCTCATGGAATCAACCAATTTCTATGTAAACGTCCTTGTCATTGTCAAATCACTCTTCCTGGATTTGTTCCCATAATTCGTCCTTATTTTCAGACTGAAACCCTCTAGCTTCCTCTTGAGCACTCCCCCAAGGTGTTCCATTGGGTTAAGGTCCGGTGACTGCGAAGGCCATTCCATAAGATGTACTTTGTTGACAGCAAACCAGTATTTTGCCAATTTTGAGGAGTGCTTCTGACCATTGTCCTGCTGAAATTCCCATCTGAAGGGCATCTCTTCCTCAGAAATTGGAAGCATTATGATTTGCAATATATTTATTTAGTGCATATTAATCCAATATATTGGACCGACACTAGAAGAGGAGAAACACTCCCATATCATGATGGATCCACCGCCATCGTGATATGGGTTGTTTACGGTCTTCTTGGGCTGTGGTCATACGAAACAAAGATAAATTTGTATGGATTCGATGGGAAACATTATGTTAGGCGCCCAGACAACAAGGCATATGATCGAAAATAGACCAAGAAGACCGTAAAACAAGGCAGTGGATTCATAGAAAAAGCACGGTATTATTTTTTTGCGGTTGTTAAAAAAGTTCACGCACCAAACGCAATAAAGTTTTTCATTCAATATTTTCAATTATTTTGAAAAACAATATATTTTATTTCAATAATAGCTGCGAATATACTTAAAAAGATAATTTTTAAATAAGGGAAGTATCCCTCACACTCATTATTTATACAATTATTTATACAACATTGGCCATCACGTGGTGGTATGCCAAAATTTTCGCCAAAATTAGTTATATACCTAATGCGCATCCATTGAAGAACGCTTATAGCTGGCATTGTATGATAATGAAGTGGAATTACCTAGAGCTAAACCAAATTAAATTAATGAATACATTCTATCCAAATTTGCTATCGAAGTTAAAATAATAGAGATATTAGTGAGTTTTAGTTAAATTTGAAAAAAAAAATTTCTTGCTAAATTTTTGGGGTACTTTAAAATAAAATTCTTAATAAATGCGAAATTAACCCTAAGCTCTTTTCTGACTTTCTGGTTGATTTTTCCGTTTTGGTGTATTCAGGGACTTATAGTAAAATTTCACGGATAATAGTTTTGCGGAACATTTTATCCCATTAAATCCCTGTTTTAATGGAGTTTCTTGCTCTTTTTTAAAAGAAGGACAAAAAAGACCCATGCCTTGAGGATTTAGAGGGTTAACATATTCTACAAAAATGTTCTCCGTATACATTTTATACCTAAAATATTCTTTAAAATAAAATTCTTAATAAATTCGAAATTAACCCTAGGCTCTCTTTTGTTATGTCATATTTCTGACTTTCTGGTTGAATTTTCCGTTTTGATGTATTCAGGGATTTATAGTAAAATTTCACGGATAATATTTTTGCGGAACATGTTAACCCCTTAAATCCATGTTTAAATGGTGTTTGTTGATCTTTTTTTAAAAAAAGGAAAAAAAGACCCATACAAAAATGTTCTCCGTAACATTTTACATAAATTAGCTGAATACATCTTATACCTAAAATGTAAGGATCACATGGTTTCTTATGACGATTAATAATAAGAATGTGCCAGAGTTGGGAAACTTCAACAAAACCCACCCCCCCCCCAAATAAAATTCAGATGTAAACTTTCAAAACGCCGATACACGTGTCTTTTTTTTATCTCCTTTATCAAAAATTATTGGTCGGACCTTTTAATTTTTTTTGTGTTGTACAGTGTAATTAATAAAACTCCATTATCAGATTTTTAAAATATAACGGGTTGTGATAGAAAGGAAATAGTGGTACCGTTTTGATAAGCATAAAATGCCTTTTCATCGCCCATGTTTAAAAAATCTAATTTTTGTTTTTTAATTTTTTATGAGATTTGCGCCCCCTGTTGTGGGTTTTTGGAACTATTTTTAAGGATTTAAAAACATCAATTGTATTAGTTTTTGATGCAGATTCGACTGGTGAAATCAGATTTTTACTATAATCAACCGTTTTTGCTCTACAAAAAATGTGCTCAAAACAAGGATTGAAAATTTTCCAAAAAAAGGACGCCATTATTTTTATTTACGCAAAAACTTTCAGAAAATTTATGATACCCGAAAAACAAATGAAGTGAAATGGTCACAATACGAACTCTAATGTAGATGTATGTATTCTTACATATATCAAAAGAATTTCCTAAATGTAATATCTAAATAGCATTTCTATTGCATATAATTTTCCTTTTTCACAATAAGACTTGCAATTTGCTGTAAGTCTCTTAAGAGTATTTAAAATTGTCGGATGTTACATATTTAAGGGAAACTTGAATTAAATGGCTTCACATTAAATTAGTTTAACATCAAAAAAATCGTCTTTGTACAAACAATTCTTTGTGAAATACCAAGAAATGTTCCTTCAAGACAAAATCATTAAATGAATACAACATACCGTATGAATACATGTGGATTCGTGTAGTTGCTGCCGTATTATTCTCGGAACATCCTTTTTAGGGCAGAAGATAGAAGATACGAATACAACAACTGTGTTGCGAATTGTACAGGAATCTGGATTCAAACATTCAATTATGTTTGTCGGAATAGTCTCATTCATTCGTAATACTCCTATGTACAAATGTAAAAGGAAAACAACATCCACATTAACAAGAACAAGAATTACGCAGCAAATATGAATTTATCCTGGGGCTTATTTAAGCAATTCCACTGAAATTCAAATATAACGCCAGACAAACAAACACGTTCATACTATCTATCAAACAAATGTAGAGTTAGTGCTTGCAAAAGTCTATACATATTTATACATAAGCGTATTTATTAATGTGTGTAAATATGCGAGGCAAATGTGCTATTATACATCACAATGCGCTTGTATCCCCAAAATGTATGGATGAGTATAGGTAGTTAAATGTTAACATTGGGGGAGAGTACTGCGGACCAAATAGTACTAGTAATTATTGTAACGTGGGTAGAGATCCCAATCGGGACTGATTTTTGAAAATCCCGAGGTTTGGGATTTGGCAAAGACCCCGTTTCAGGATTTTCGGGAAATCTAAATCCCGAAAATTATAAGAATGAAACGTAGATAATTATGTCTTTACAATTGAAAGTAATTTTTTTATTTAGCAATCTATGGTTTCATCTGCCATTCTGGAACGAATTATGTTTCCGACATATGTTGCTGCCGAAAAACATCTTTCACATTCCATCCTTCACATTGATAAAACCTTTGCAAATACTTATAACAAATCTGCAAGTATTTTCCTCTTGTTCCTTCAGAAATCAAATTATATATTTCTTTTGCATTATTATTTGGTTTCGTTATTGTTATTTGAGTTTTTTACATTTATTAATAATATCTTTTAACCATCGAATTTAAAATACATTTATTAAGTGAAAAATCGATGGATTATTTTCTAATTTATTCAAAAAGTAGGTATAGAGGTTGGTCAAACCTTTTTTGCTGTTGACGTGTATAATTAATATTAAATAAGATAATGAAGATGTTCAAGATCCACTAGTTATTGTTATTGAGCGATTGTAAGGCAACAATTGCAAAAGCAATTTGTCCTCGAGGTTGTAAATTCGTCAAGAATAAGCTTAATGCCCACACAGTCCAATATCACTAATATCTAATTAAATAAAAAGTAATATGCTAAATTCGGAAGGAAATGCAGAAATCTCTGTTAGTAAATTTAAGAAGCTATTATTTTAAAATTCTTCCTGTTGCGATACCTAATAAACTCTTAATGAAAGTTTTTCCGAAAATTAAATATTTGCATAATTTTTAAATTGAAAATCTTTTATTATATATTGAACTTTAGAATCTAACACCCTAACTATGAAAGAAATTTAAAAGTTAATTTTTGTTAAAGTCGACTTTATTTTAAAATAGAACTTTTGTTTTTATTTGAAAAAAGCATCAAAACTTTTTTAAACATATACATTCAAATAATTGAAAATATTTTTCAATGAATGTAAATAAAAAAGGAAATTTCAAAAAATTAAAAAAACAAAATGTACATAAAATTTCAAAACAAAAAGCTTTTTTTTTGAAATAATAAAACGACATTTTAAATTATATTTGAAATTTGTTTTATGGTACGAAATTTAAAATAATAGTCAACTTTATTTACTTAAAATCGACTTTAAGGCTTTTATAGTTAGGCTGTAAATATGTATGTATATCAAATTAGTGTAAAAATACTAATAACATAAAATAAGAAAATGTTATCGAAAACCCTCTTAACTACAGTTATTTCTTAAAAACTTGACATGAATTTGGAAAAGTTAAATTTCTTTCCTTTACTAATTACAATAAATTAATAATATATATCGTGATTAAAAAATCTCGGTATTAATATAAATCGAATATGATTGTAAGCTGTTGTTATGGAGCAAGAATGAAAAACTTACAATGAATCCTAGAAATAAACAAATAATATTTGCCTCACACTCTATCAACTAATTTCAAACGGTTTTCAATCCACTAAAAAATAATTTTTTTGCTTTAATTTCAGTTTAAAACGAAGAAAACTAAAAAAACGAAAAATTTAAATGAACACATTGAAACTCACACAAAAACCATGACATTTGGAGTGATAGAAAACAGGCTTTGTGTGTTTTCATAAACGGATTTCATTTCGTATCCTTTGGCGGAAAATTTATTTCTTCCATGTTCTTGTTTTTGTACTTTTTTTAATTTTGTCTGTTGAGCTTCTTGTGTTTTTTTTACTTCACTGCTTTTAATTATCCATCCCATGTTAAAAGCGTGTCGGAATGATACATTTTAAACATAGCGAATCTTGTTTGTATTGTTTCTTTAGAAAAAAAAACATTTCAAGACAACAAGACGTAACGAAAACATGTCACCCATTCACATCAAAAGCGTACTTGAATTAAATGAATTAAGAGTTTTTCACAAACTAAATAAATTTTGTATGTTTGGCGGTTGTTACTACATCAGTTTTGTGTTGAATTAGCGGTAATGAGAAAGTTTATAGACATGAATAGACATTTGAGGTAATTACAAAATTAGTAGAGTTTGCAAATGAAGATTTTCTGCTAATTCTGTTCTTAACGCTGAATGAGCGAGGTAGACAAGAATCTAGTTCATATCATTAATAGGAAATAATGCAATAGCAGGACAAAATTTAAAAACAAAAAATGTGTGTATTCAGAATAATGCAAACTATAATATATTTTACATTGAAAACACCTTGTTATAATAATATATAAAACAGCTTTTTAATTAATAGTTTATTTTTAATGAAAAGAAAATGAGAAGTATATGAAATGTACCACGATAGATTTGTATTAAAATATGTTATATTTAATGTTAATTTTAATATAATTAACTCATACTTATGTTTCCAATCAAACTTTTGATATCTAATTTTAATTATACCCTACACCACCATAGCACAGTGAGGGATCTGAGAAAAAAAGTGGAAATAAATCTGTAAATTCTAAACGAATAACCCAATTTTAATAAAATTTCTCATAGGTGTCGATAAGTTTTAGTTTTGAATTTGGGCATATAACAAGAAGGGGAGCCGAGCCACAATGCCCCAAAGTGGGGCACCTCGGGTATATCAAAAATTATGATGCCAAATTTTTGTTTGCAATCTGATTTACATATAATTTTTTGAATTAACAAGACATGTATTAATAATAGTGAGAAAGAATTGTTTAAAAACCTGTACTGAGTCAAAAGTTATGTATGTATGTGCATTCAAACTTAAAAAAAATAAAAAAGTCGTTTTTTTCGAAAAAAGTACTTACATTAATTTTAAATTGCGTAATCCAGAGCCTTCCGAAGTAGACCTATTTTTTATATAAATTTCAACATTTTCTCAAATATCATAGCTGCTTTCAAAAAATTAAGACCTGTTTCGAATATCCCAATATGTTCTTCAATATTGTGCAAAGGAATTTCATAGCCCCGAGCTTGGTGCCTTCAATAAATCAAAAAATCTAAAAAATACCAATTTTGAGATTTTCCGAAAGTTTTTCGGGAATTGTGGGATGGTCATTAACAATTTCAAATATCTTTTTCACTTTTGGATTTGGGTAAATAAAAATTAAAATAAAATAAAAATTTTATTTTTCAAATGCGAATAACCCGTAAACTACACTGCGTTACACGATTTTGGTACCCTCCTAACTGTTAGCTGGAATGAATAGGTAATGAGTCATATGGTGTTTTCTTTTCTGGCATAAATGATGCCTTTATTCTGCCCTTTACCCTTTAATGTGTTCTTTTCTGAAAAATATGTAGTTTGGTAAGCGTATAACGTGTTCTTTTCAAATAATGTTGCCGTAAAACCCCGAAGATATGCTACACGTTTCACCCTCAATTTTATCAAAGGGTTAGAAATGCAGCACTTTTTAAACATATATTTTTGTTATTGTTTTTGAAGTTTGTTTGTGTTAATAAAATAGTTTTTGGTTTTTTTGATTATAAGTGTTAAAATGGAAGCTAAATGGAAGTTAAAATGTATATTTTTACAATATTTAGAAGCTACATAAAAGAAAATTGCATAAATGGTAATGGTTTTTGTTCTATCGTGATCGTTAAAAATGTATCACATAATGAGGTTATTGGCCACCTTTAATAAATAGTATAAAATATGTTGGCAACATTTTGTGTCGGAAAAGAAAACGCCAATAGATTAAATGTTCCAAACATATGTGGTATCCATCACGTCTAGTTTTCGAGGTACATGTCAATTATTATTTTACTACCCTCACTTTAGGGTTAACAGTTACTGTTTCCGATGTATTGTACTTTTTTATTATTTTGTTTTGTTTAGTAATCGTTCCTATTCGATAACGTCGACATATTTGTTCACATTTAATTGAAAATCCAATATGAATACTGAACGAAGTGGTCACCGCAACTGCCTAAATGCATCAATAGCATGGCCAAAAATATTAGAGTTTGTTTACGGAAATCGAATCGAATATAAAACATATACCAGTGATAGATCCTAAATATGTCATTTTAACGACACTCCACATAAAACTTGGTTTGATGAATAATTTTGTTCATTCTATTTACATTTAAGCATTATTTTCCAAGTTAAGTGATGATAAACTCAAAGAAGGAATATTTGTGCTACCATAAATACGCACATTGATGAAAGACCCACATTTTGATAAAAAGCTTACGAATAAGAAACTTTATGTCTAGTTATCGCTGAAAGCAGTGTTTTTAGAGAACAACAGAGCCGAAAATGTAGTTAACGTCATGAAAAGTTATGAAAAGTTTGGTTCCAGAATTTCATTGAAAATTTACTTTCTTCATTCTCATTTATATTTTTTCCATCTAATCTGTGGCTCCTCTCACCTTGAAAATTGATTTAATGGCCATTGGAACACAACTATTACTATTAGTTGATTACTGTTGGCATAGACAACAACTAGATAGGTAACTGAGAGCCAAAAACCTAAGTCTGTTGTCAAAAACCTAATTCATAAGAATGTATTGCATGTATTTTGTTATTGTATCAACCGTATGTGTGAAAAGAGAGTAATTTTTCAATATATATTACTCTCTCCTTCCGTTCTATGTGTTTATTCTATGACTGTTGGCGTTAAAAACGAGAAGATCAATCAAAGCTCAAAAGAAAAAGTTAAAGTCTCACGATATTTTTGTATGCATGTTTAATAAACGATAGGTATAAATAAGAAAAAATTACATTTCGAAGCGGGTACTCAAAAATGTTTGTTTTTGTAACGCAGTTATATAAGAGATAATATATGGCTAAAGCTGTAGATCTCGTCTAGTAGATTCCATATATATATATATAAATCTTTCAAATTGATTGCAAACAAAAATTTGGCATCATTTTTGATATACCCGAAGTACCCTATTTTGGGGAATTGTGGCTGGGTTAGGCTCACTATGTAACGTTCAAAAATATTGTCCCAATACTAGTGTTGCCAATTTAGCCCTTTTTATGGCCATTTAAATCAAAATTAATATACATACATATTTACTCTATTGATCTGAAATGTTTGCTGTTGAAAATATGTTAAATGACAGAAATCAACTAAAAACGTTAAACCAGTAACAATTTAAGCACACACAAATTGTTGTTACCTCCCATATATCCTTTCGTTCTCAAATTATATCTTTAAATTTGTGTTTGAGTATTTCATTATTTGTAATACATTCAAACTACATGTTATATTCTTGCCTGAGAACACAATGGCTCAGAATCGTTTTTCATTGGCCTAAACCGATTGAGATATTTTAATATTTTTTTCTTGAACTTTAATAGCTAAATGGTCATAAAAGCTATGCTATACTTATTGGAAAGTTCTTATAATGCTACGCATATTGCGTTATTTTAAAGTTAAAGGTCAACATACAGGATTATTTCTCTATTTCCTTTCATCTGAATGTGTGTTGTATTCATACATTTTTGTTTGTCCATTTGCCACAGCCAAATATAACGTTCTAAAAAAATGTATGTGTTTAATTAAACAATTTTAGCCACTTTTTAGCAGTTTTTTAACCTTTTTTTGCAAAGAATATAGTCTTTTTTGTTCAGGAAGACCCACCCACCTTAGAGTATACCAATATGGTTTTTTAATTGAAGAAATAAATACTTTTTTTCATTCCCAACTTTCAAACAATGACAACTTTCACTTCGTTGCTTAACATCATTCTAATAATTTTAATTCAATGTGGTGTACGAATTAATGAAGCGAATAATTTGGTGTAAGCGAAGAAATGAATACATTCCAACAAATGTCCGGTACTATAAGAGTTCTTTTATATTATCAATCGATGATAAACAATTTTGTTTACTTTTGCATATTAGGTGCATGAATAAGAAATTTCCATATGAAAACTATTAAATAAAATTATATTCAGAATCTCCGCATTCCACTTTTAATAAAAAATAACCGGTTTATTCAAATAAAATTATTTATCTACGAGTATAGAGCCGCAGAAACGGAAAGAGAACGAGAATCACGGTTTCGCAGTGCATCTTAATCGAGAGCTGTAGAGACACCTCAACAGCATATCGAAAGACTAAAAGCTAATCGCTTTGAAGTTCCCTCGGTAAAGTTATTCTGCCACCAATAACTTCATTATTTTCCGCAACAAAATTGAGTAGAGAAATAACAAAAATGTAAAAAACAAGTAAGAGAGCTATATTCGGCTGTGCCGAATCTTATATACACTTCACCAAATTATACTTCAAAATAAAAATTTTAAAATTTTTATACATATATGTATACCCTTCTCACGAAGGCGAAGGGTATAAAAATATGTTTGTTATGAAATTCATTCGGTCAAATGACACCTTCTTCTGTGCAAAAGTGATAAAATCAAAGTGTCGAATTACATTTGATTTTGTTGTTATACACCACCATGTTTGTAACGCCCAAAAATATAAGTCTAACACCCACCTTAAAGTATACCGATCGAATTATAAAGCTACATTTCCGCATACACCGTAATCGGCACCGAAAACGAATTTCTATACATTTACCGAAAAAAAGTTCGTTTCAGAAATCGGCAACGAAAATTGGGAACGAAACGACACCGATGAGTAACGAAAAACCTGTCATTTGGGGCCGGAACGAAAACAACTTCAAGTAGGTTGTTTGCGGTGCTATAGGAACGAAATTATTTTAATTATTTTTTTATTTCAAATTTAAAAAAAATTAAAATGATAAAAAAATAAATTTTCTTTATTGGAAAAATAATAGATTTTGTCAAAAATAATGAAATTCTATTTAATGTGCGACATCCAAAATTTAAACATAATTTCGTTTCTGTTTTATGCCGCAACGCACCCAACTGAAACGAAAACAATTCAGAAACGAGACGGTGACGAATACCAACGTTTTTCGGTTTTCGTTATCGGCGCCTATTATGGTGTATGTGGAAACCCAGCTTAATCACTTTCTGAGTCGTTTAAACGATGTCCGTCCGTCCGTCCATCTGGCTTGTTGTCTGTCCATGTAAACCTTGTGCGCAATGTACAGGATGAAGATATTTCGATAAAATTTGGTACATATAGTTTTTTGGCCCAAGGACCAATCCTATTGAAACTGGCTGAAATCGGTCCATTATTTCACATAGCCCCCATACAAATGTCCTCCCGAAATTGGACTTTATCGGTCATAAATATTTAATTTATATATGTATCTACACAAATTTCTCTCCAAATAAGTTTTATATATGGGGCAATTCTTTTCAAGTGAACTAATTTTTGAAATCGATGTCTTCCGATCGGGATGAAATACAAATAAAGCTTGAGTGTCTGTAATTCTCAAACACTCTATAGTTTTATTTGTATAATATCTTTAGTTTTTCTAAAGACTTTTGGGAAAAGGTTTCCTGATGATCTGGCCTAAGCAACCAGTGAAATGCGCATAGGAACTAGCTTATCCCCCAACAATAAATTTCAGTGAATTTATCAAACTAAAAATTGGGAATTTAGCATAAAAACAATTTTACTAAAAGACCCAAGGTTAGTTCTATTGGATAGTAACTCATGGGCTTATGGTCGGACTTGAAAATATAATGCACATCTATGCGTCAAAGTCAATAGATGTAATTTTTTCTATAAATGTTCTTGCAATTTTAGTAAAACATTTTACCATCAAAAAGTAATTTTTGTGAAAATCAAAGATAGATGGTTTTGAATATGGGCCCTCGGTATGAAAAAATAAACAGATTTGTGTGTTTTATAAGAAAACAAAATTGTAAAACATTCGTTTGTTGAAGGATCATTCGTTTAGTAATTCGCTAATTTTATAAAAACAGACTGTAAATGTTGTTAACATGTATTCATTTCATTTTCTGAAATTACACAAAACGAATCATCTACATACATATGTTGTAAAAATTTTGATTATTTGGTAAATTTTTCAATACATTCCCAGCAAAAACTTCGCTTACAAAGCTACAAGTAATATCTTTTTTAATAACTTACTTTTTAAGTAGTAATGTCTAAAAAAACAAAATAAACAAAACAAAAAAACTGTTACTTTTTTCAATTTGCCCATTTTTTTTTATTGCATGTTTATTTTTAGAAAAACAGAAAAGAATATTGCATTACTTTGTGAAAACCATTATTTGACGCAGAATGAAATAACTAAGCAGTGGTGTAGTGAGTAAAACAACAGACTAGCAAAACGATGGTTGGTAGTTCGACTCGTGGCTGCGACTTATTTTTTTTTTATTTCTTGTTTGCAAATACAAAATTCTATAAATAACTCTACTAACAAAACAACTAATTTCCGGCCAAAATATAAAGGATTACTTTTGGGACATCGCGAACAAAAATAATGACTTCTTTCAGTAGAAAAATAAGTAGTCGAATCGTCAAATTCCCCTTATTTTTCGGCTTATTTGTAAGTAAAGTTTTTGCTGGGTTTGTCAACATTTTCCAAAAGAATATCAGTAAAATATACATATTAGAGTTCATTTGTGACCAGGTCACTTCATTTGTTTTTCGGGTATCATCATTTTTCTGAAGGTTTTTCCGTAAATAAATATAATGGCGTTTTGAGTACATTTTTCTGTAGAGCAAAAACGGTTGAATATATTGTAAATCTGATGTCACCAGTCGATTCTGCATCAAAAACTAATACAATTAATGTTTTTTTAAATAATTAAAAAATAGTTCCAAAAACCCACAACAGGGGGCGCAAATCTCATGAAAAAAATTAAAAAAAGAATTTTCGATTTATTAAATATGCACAATGAAAATGAATTTTAAGCTTATCAAAACGGTATCAATATTTCCTTTCTATCACAACCCGTTAAAAAGTTATGTGGCTTTAATAATGTTCTGTCAAGACAAACTAATAAAAAAAATTTTAGCCTTTTTTACCAAATATTATTTTCTTGTTAAATAAATAACTTTGAAGCCTCATAACTTTTGAATGGTTAGTGATAGAAAGGAAATATTGATGCCGTTTTGCTAAGCTACAAGGATAATTTCCCATTATTATAAATCTTAAGCTGTGTTATCCTATCATTAAATTCTAATGAGTTTCTTATATTATATTAGCATTTTTAAGAATACTAGTAATATATTTAAAAAGTTCGTAAGATGGAGAGTTAATACATGATAAAATTGGAAATTCTTCGTTATGATTTTTTGGTAGGAGTTGAACAACATTTGTCTTAAATTGGTTTTTCTCTAAAGGGGCAAATATTTTTTTTAATTTGAAATCATCAATAATCTCATTATTTGTAGGTTCCTTATTCAACATTTGATATGTTGTGATGAATATTAGTTATCCTAGAATCGTAATCAGATTTGCTCATTGCAACTGTCGTATTACAGTTATCTGCATTTAGAATAATTATTTTTTTTTTACTTCTTGTTTTTGATGTTGTTAAATTTCCTATAATTTAAATATAATTACGGTATTTATGAGACTTAAACTATATTCAGATATTGCAATTGTATGGGGGCTTGGATAAATAATGGATCGATTGTAACTAAATTCAATATGCTTCTTCAAATATACTATATCTGCATAGTTTATAATCTAAAAAATTGTTTGCTGTAGAAAAATTATTAATTCCAAAGACTAATGTGCTGTTTCTATAGCGAACGTGTACTTTGAGTGGAAATTTAACATGTGTTTTGTTATTGTAACAAAAACAAAATACATGTAAAACGTCCACTCAAAGCATTCGTTCGCTATAGAAAAACAGCACATAACATTTGACGCACTTCACATCAAAGCATTTTTTTAATATTTAAAAATTCGTCAAAAATTGAATTTGAGAGATCAAAAAATTATACTTTTATCGACTTTGTGTCAGATTCAGCAAATTTAAATTAATAACGTGTAAAATTTGTATGTGTGGTCTTTGAATAGTCTTAAGGGCTAATATGCTCACATACATACATCCATACATAAGTATGTAAAGATACAGATGCATATCTTAGCACTATAAGGTGAGTGTCAAAATGGTAAGGTCACATACTTTTCGATCTGTTTATTTAAAAATACAGATATAGTAAAACCTTGATAATCCGGATATTTAAAATTTAAACAAAATTGTTCTTGTATTTAAAATACATATCTAACGATATATTATATTTATATTTCATTTTACCCAAATATGATAAATAAATGATTACATTTAAAAAGAACAAATCTAACACAGATAAAGTTTTGTGTGAAAAGAAATTGTATACGATACTTTTCTATGATTTAGAAACATGGAATTGCGTGTTAGATTTAGCAGTAAGAAAAAAATATGTTTTGTTGTAAAAAATAATACAGATAAACACTACAGTTTTTATGCAATCCGGGTTATAAATATAATGTTAATTCTGTTCTTACATTTCTTGTTCTAGTGGCCTGCCGATTTTTTAATAACTTTAACATTTTTTAACCAATTTTTGTCTTTTATATCTTATTAGAACGAAAATTGCACATTTCGATTCTTTTAAATTAAATTGCAAAAGTAATTATTTAATGGCAACATTTTTACGAAAATTAAAAAATTGCATTTTTTCCCCTTGTAAATGCACCTCAAAACTAAATCGCAAGTCGGCACGGGTTGCAATTATGATAGAAAATAGTCAAAATTTCATATTTAACTATAGTTTTATATATATCCAAAATTCCAAAAAAAAAATTGAGACACCCTAACCACCACTTCCGGTATGATTCGTAAAAATTCCCATTTGCGTATTGCTCGCTATCATCAACATTTACATGAATTGTTGGATTTGGACGCCATTCCCTTGGAGTAGATGATGCGTGCCTTCCTCTTTCCCGATATTCAAAACTGAAAATGTACTTTGTATGTAAAGTGCCACAATCACTGTTCCGATCCAGACCATTTTTAGCTAAACTCCGTACAGTGATAAGAAGCCCACTAATCCAATTCCGACAATTTTCAGCTAATCTATGTAAAATTCGAACGAAGTTTGAATAATATTTCAATTAGAGTTCTCAATGTATTTCCGATCTTTCCTATTTTTGGTTAAACTTCATGCCGTGATATGAAATTGATTAATATAAAGTTTCAAGAATTTCACAATTATAGTTCATCAGATATTATAAGCTAGCTATAGTCTTTCGTTCCTTTCGGATATAGGGGAACATACTGTAACCATTTCAAGAGGATGTTTAGACTCCAATAAGTCACAAATAAACAAAGAACAAATAAATAAACTGACATTTATATATATTCTCATTTTTATATATTTGAGGGATTTCACGTCAAGTGAACCAACTTTTCAAATCGATATCTTCCGATCGGCATGAAATTTACACCAAGTTTAAACCTATTGGATAGTAGAGAAGGTCAAAATTTGACATATCGTTGAAACATGTGTTTTTTTTTTCATCCATGTAAATTATTACCTATTGTTCTTAGCAAATCATTCGAATAAAATAAAGCTTAGATATTTTCCTTGAAGACCTATTTGGTCGCTTAGTGTAACTAAAAACATACAATTTTTTACTTATTTTGCAAACTCAAAAATTTTGTTGACTTTTTTTATTTTTTTTTGCTCAAAAGATTGCTTAGGCGTTTTCTTTGAAGACGTTTTTGGTCGCAAAAAATAAATGTTTTGTAACTCAAGACTTGCTATTTTTGACTTTTTTTTTGCAAAATTTAACATTTTTTTCCATAATGGGCCCTTTTTAATGAAAGCTTAGACCTATTCCTTTAAGAGCTTTTTGGTCTCGTAGTGGGATGCGAGTGGGATATATTTCAAAATAAATGTTTTCTAACTCAAGACATACAGTTTTTGATTTTAAAAGTTGGTTCAATTGACATGAAATCCCCCACATATATAACTAACAGTAATCAAATGAGAGCAAAGGAGTCTTTCAACAAGTATGTATTTTAGCTGTAGCTAATTAATTTGTATTTTTTGACAAACAGAATGAAAAGTATGTGACGTTATCATTTCGACACGCACCTTATACTGAAATTTTATTTTAGTATAATTTTAAAAACGAACGAAATGTTTTCTTTATACATACCAGTTAAGTATGTTTGTGCTCTTTTTATCATCGTTCTGCTTTATGTTTCACATTAAAATGAATACAAAACTCGTACAAAAGCTAACAAGGGAGTAATCTGATGTAAATATTTAATTTGTAATTTAAAAGAACACAAAATACTAACAAACACGCATACAAAAACACTAATACATACATATACTTACTACACGTGTAAAGTAAGTACATACCTGAATATACTGAAATATTGTTGTGTTTTTTAACCACTTAAAATAATATTCTTTTAAGATCTGTTTTATGATTATTCCCAAATTAAGATATTTTTTAATGACTCAAACGACAAGATTATTACATTTTCACCAAATTTAAATGCAAGTTTAAAATTAAATTCACAGCAAATATTCTACTCTATATATTTTTATATTTAATGGGATTTTATATGACACAGTAGTGTCTGACAAAGAAAATTAAAAAACGAAGTGTCGATATTTTTAAGGCTTTCTAATAAAACATTTGCTAATATAGTATATAATCTCTGCTAATATTTTCTATATACATATGTATGGTTCAATTGCCATCACAAAACAAATAAGAATATTTACCATATAGTGACATTTGTACGCCTATTGAGTGGAATAGATTTTCCAAAAGTAAGAGTATCTGAAAAATAAGTTCGTCTTTATGTTCCATTCAGAGGGTACTATTTTTAAAAAAAAAAATAATAAGTTCTTTCGAAACATTGTTGTCCTAAATTTCGAGCGATATAAGGGTATATCGTACGTGACATGCAACGGAAGTAATTTTGAGGTACATGTAGAAATACGCGAAAATTTGCGAATCGTGAGATGCGTTATGTTTTCTTTTAATTTCTTACACTAAACCAAATATTTGTCCTATACAATCCGTCATATTTAAATAAAAACAATATTTGGATGATTTTACAATAAATAAAATTTAATATCTTACGTGACATACCGTACGTGACAAATTTTTCTCTTATAATAAAACAATATATACATATTCGGTAAATATATGTATACGAAAACTAAAAAAAATAAATAGGAAATATATATTCGGTTTCTATAAACAATTTGATAATAGCAAAAAAAAAATCAGTTTCAAATTCATTTCATACTACTGCTAATTGGAAGTTTAGTTTTCGGCGCAATTTTAGCCTAAAACATACCAATTAAATTAAGAAATTAAATATAGTCAGTTCAAACTAATAAAAAGCTCTAATTACTTTCACATAGTAACATTTTAGCGTTTTCTCCTATTGAAATCATCTTGAAAAAAAGTTTTAAGGGTTTTTGTTTCTTCAGTCGTACATTGCAATATTTATTTCAATTCTATTTGGCAAACTGAATGCTGGAATTTCGTACCTTATCTAGTTACTTCACTAAGGTCTTCCTTAATTTACTGAATATTTTAGCACACTTTAGGAATCGGAAGATTTACTGTCTGAATATGTATTGTTATTTCGATTTCGATTGTCGAGGAGAAAACTTAATAAAATCCATAAAATTTTAGACACAAAAAAGTTTTAATGCTATTTTTAATAAGAAGAAACATCACATTTGATTTATCATTTAAAATTTATTTTGTTTTTTTATTTTAATGAAGTTATTTAATATAACATTGATTGCATTGATATTTAAAAAAAAATTAGTTACGCCTTTTTTATATTAAGCCATCGATATATGTTTATTGGCATGATTTTTTCTTAGCACTTCAGCGTGTAAAATCCCTTGGTGTGAATTACTTTCGGTCCAAAAGTATAGCAGTTTAAAAACAATTAAAAAAACATTTAATTTTTTCTAAATAATCCAATTTTAATTAATTGTAGTAATTTAGTCTGGCTCATTTTCAATTGAAATAATTTGAAAGAATACATTGAAAAGTAATGTAACAGTTACCACATACATTATTTTGTAATGAGTGGTGGTTTTTTTAGCTACACATTCTTGTTTTGATTGTAACTACTTATACCGTTGCTGAATGTAAGTACATTTATAAGTAGGCCCCTTAAATCTTTTAAAATCTAGAACAAAAGTAACTAGTTTTTCAGTCAAATAATAATTAGTTATCACTTTGGTTTGTTGGCTTACTAGGTAAGTAAAGTTTTTGCTGGGCAGAGTGTAATCCATTTTCTGCAAGTGTGAATAATGAGCTGTATTAAATTTTGAGTTTCGTGTTCTGTTTTAACCTAAACCGAAACCGCAGTTTTTCAAGGCCTAAAACTGAAACTGACATTTATTCTTCGGTTTTTACTTTTAATCTATTTTCAGCAAAAAAATTCAAAATTTAGAAATAAATAAAAAACAAGCTTTTTCATCTAACGATTTATCAAATTTCTCTAAAAACAGATCGGTGAAAATATCTTATGATTTCTTTATATTTTTTAAATTGTATTACTATAATAGCTTCAGATGATGTAGCAGGCTACCTTTCGCAGGCTAGGCAATGAAACTTGTTAATAAAGAATGACACAAACTCATTTAAAAATTTGATCATACGAGTATTTCCTCAATTCCAATTGGAAAAAAGAAATAGTACTATTAAGTCTCCCTTAGTGAATTAATACTAACTCAGGATAACATGTCTCTAGTTTCATGTTTATTGATTCATTGCAATGTGGGTTCTAGCTCATTCGAAACGTATTATTAGAATCAAAAAGTACTATAAAGTCCCACATTTTGTATTAATTATCAGCATCATGATTCCATAATTATAGAAATATCTAAAGAAAGAAGTCTCCTTTTGTGAATTCTAACTCATTCAGAATCATGTGTACCATTTGGAAGAACGAAAAAGTACTCCTTAGTTTGGTTTAGTTCTCCATTTTTGGTATCATAATACCATTGAGTCCCCTATTCTTCATTATTTCTTTACTGAAAAGCATAAAAGTTGGCTAAACTTTAATGTATACACGCTAACTAATTTAATATATTAAAAGAGTAACATTAAATTAAATTTTCCTTTATCGTCTTGAACACCCGTCAAGTTTGAATTTTAAATTTGTATAGCATTTCCTATATTATCAACTGATTTTGTTTCTATAACACTTAATATTTAAAAAAATTATCTCAAAACCGAAATAAAACCGAAACCGATCGGTTTTAAATTTTTTAACATACATAAATGTTAATAAAAAAAGAAACCACTAAACTTACAGTTTTTTATAGTTCTAATCACTAGAGATGAATTTATGAACCTTTTCCGGAAACCCTTCCATTAATGTTTTTATAGAGCTTTCTGTCACTTTGTTCTAACAGGTAGTCCATTTCCGTTTAAAATCTGCAACACTTTTTGACACATTTTTTGTGCTCTTCAATTCTCTTTTAACTAGAAAACTTGACTTCAAAATTGACATCTAAATTTTTAGGCAGCCTTCCTGTCAGGAACTTTTTGAGTCTTGTATGTTGTACCAAATAGTCCGAGTACTGAGATAACCGGGCTGCTTTCCTACCGGTGTACTACAGTTCAAAATATCACTTTTTCCGTGCGAAATTAATAACTACACTGTCCAACAAATTGAGACTTTTTGATTAGAACAGAATAGCGACCCTATAATTCTTAAAGGGCATGTTGAGTTGATAATTTTTGTAGAATAAACTTATAGTCCAGCTGGTCTGAATTTTTTTTAAAGTGGGTCAAAATTTTCATTTTTTGATCGAAAAAAATGTGGTAAGTTAATATCTGAGAGAATTCTTATGGTCAGAGTTATATTATGGAATTTTATGGGGATCATTTTTGTGGAAGATCTTAACCCTTTAGCTCCTCTCTTTAGGGTCAATTTGACCCTTTTTTGAGAAAATCAAATAAAGTCCTTTCAAAAAGGACATTTAAGGCTTCAAATATTCTACGAAAATTTTTGCCGGCAAATTTCAGTGGGGGTTACCAAAGATACCAAAGTTATAAATAAAGCTCTTTACGTTTAATTCGCAAGATACTCGCCACCTTGGGTCTCACATTTTTTAAAAAAATCGGGGGCTATATATATAAATAGCCCTAGAGAAGATCTACAAAAATATATATACTTATGTAGATTATCACTTTTAGGTCAAGAGTTATGTAGGTTTATTTATTTACTTTTTTAATTTTGTTCGATCTTTCGGTGGTTCGAAATTGTTTTTTTTTGGAACGTAAAATATTAAGCCATTTTTACATGTTCCTCCAACTTTGGATGCGTTAACAAAGTTATTTTTATAGTATTCGAAATTTTATTGCAAATATTAGTGATATTTTAAAAAAACAATTTCGAACCACCGTAGGCCCGACATATCTAAAAAACTAAAAATAGATGGAACAAATTAAAAAAAAAAATAAATAAATAAACATAAATAACTCTTGACCTAAAAGTGATAATTTAATTATGTATATATATTTACATCTTCTGTAGGACTATTTATATTTTAAATATCAGCTCATTCGGATCATAAATAGATTTTTTGCGATTTTTTTAAAAAATGTGAGACCCAAGGTGACGTGTAATCTTGCGAATTAAACGTAAAGAGCTTTATTTTCAACTTTGGTATCTTTGGTGACCCCCACTGAAATTTTAAGGCAAAAATTTTCGTAGAATATTTGAATCCTTAAAAGTCCTTTTTGAAAGGACTTTATTTGATTTTCTCAAAAAAAGAGTCAAATTGACCCCTAAAGAGAGAAGCTAAAGGGTTAAGATCTTCCACAAAAATGATCCCCATAAAATTCCATAATATAACTCTGACCATAAGAATTCTCTCAGATATTAACTTACAAATTTTTTTTCGATCAAAATATTAAAACTTTGACCCACTGTAAAAAAAAAAATCAGATTAGCTGGACTATAAGTTTATTCTACAAAAATGCTCTACTGAACATGCCCTTTCATAATTATGGGGTCGCTATTCTGTTCCAAAAATGCTGTTGGACAGTGTAGTTAATGCACAAAAAAGGTTCAAAAAAATAAAGAATTTTCTTTACTTATTTGTCTTTTAGTTGTTGTTTTGATAATATTATTAAAATAAAGCATCCTTTCGCGTAAATAATAAACAGGTGATATTTATATTTATTTTCCGATAGATACATTAAAATAACGAATCAACTCGGAGTAAAAATAAAACACGTCTAGTTTCAATCACATTGTGATTAATATTAATATTATTTTCTTCGAATTTGAATTAAGATCAATATGTACTGATTGATAATAAGCAAAACATTGCCAATTAAAAGTTAAAAAATATAAAATATTTATTTTTTGCGAATTAACAGAATTAATTGGAATCTAACGAAGGTAGAACAAGATCTAATGGAAATAGTAGCCACTCCGATACAAAGGACAAATGGTTACAGGTTTGTATATAACCAAAATTAGAAATCGACTCAGTTTATCTCTTTATATTAATTTTTTTTTATTTTTATATTTGTATCCAATTACATTTTAAAACCAAATACATTTTTTAGATTTTTAACGAAGTCTACATTCTTAAAATTGAATAATTTGTACTAGGCGGGGATCCCGGGAAATTTCAAAATTAATCCCGATTTCCCGGGAATTGAAAAAGTGCTGGAAAAGAAAAACTCTAATGATTATACTGTACTAGTTGAGTGGTTGGTTAAACTAATTTGAGTACCCTTAGTTCAGTGGCGGTAACCGTTTTTTTAGGTTAGCTCTTGTTTTCGAGATATACCGTAATTTCGAAAATGGAGGAGGTTGAACATACACTGTCTCTAACAATTGTCCGTACCCCATACAGCTGAAAATATATTTGATTATAATTCGAAAAATACTTACCCGATTCGAATAAAGTAAATGTTTTTTAAAAGTCCAACAAGTGATTATAAAAATTACCAATTATCTAATAGTAAAATAAAAAAGGTTCACATTTATTTTTAAAACTAGTTCAAAATATTAACACAAAAAATTGTCCGTACCCTATAAATAAATTTAAATATCTATTTATAAAATGCATATTATTATGTCCTTAATATTGAGTGTGGTGTCCTTTAGCAGCAACTACTTTACTTAAGTAATTTTTCACCGATAAAGCCAGTTTTTCTGTAGTTTCTGCTAGCTTTCAAATTTTCTTCTAAAATATTCAAATAACTAAATTTGTCCATCGTCCTTTCCCCGAATATGAGATTTCCCACACCTCCAGCTGCCATTGCACCTCACACCATCAATGAGCCACCACCGTGTTTCACTGTTGCTTTTAGATGCTTTAATTGCAACGCGGTTTTTTCTTTTCGCCACACAAACGTCTACCATCCGACCCAAAAATATAAAATTTACTTTCATCAGTAAAAATAACTATTTTCCAGAAGTCGTCTGATTTATTTATATATTTTTTGGCATAATCTGGACGTTGTTTTATATTCGTTGACTTTTAGCACCACTGGATTAAGCGTAATCGAATTAGTTTAAGCCGCTGGGTGCCCCTCTTGATAGAAAAAGTGTAAATTTCGTTCACTGTGATATTTGTTTCGAAATTTTATTCATAGGTCGATTTTTACAGCAATATTTGTTCTTTTTTTTCATTTATTTATTGTATCTTCATTACTTAATGAACTAACAATAAGTGGTTCTAATCTTATATCTAATAACTATTCTTTAATTAGTCCAGCCAGTGCCTGACGAAAAATTGTTTATTCACGGTTGTTTTGTTTAATTGGCATTCTTCCTTCTAGTCTTTGGATTAGGTCTGCTTTGTCCCTTCTTCTTAATCGAGTGTGGCCGCGGTTATCTAATAGTGGGTTTGGGTGAATTTAATTTTTTTTAAAATATTTTTCTACATTTTTCGTGATCTCAGTGTTTAAGGAGCACTATTAGATCTTTGTGTATTTTCGCGTTTTTGATATACAGTAGCTTTCCAATAGCTTATGTGTGTTTGCGGATGAATTTTGACTCAATTTGTATATTAACCCGTCATGCCATGCTTTATCAAATGCTTGAGAAGTATCGATGAATAGAGCGTAACAATACTTCTTTTCCTCAAAAGCTTTTCTTACAATATTTACAAGTCTATGGGTTTGTTCAATAGTACTGTGTTTTCTTCTAAATCCAAATTGATGATTCGGAATACAATAGTTTTCAACTAACATCGGGTACAACTTGTACATGAGTATCTTCTCAAATAGCTTTGATATATTAGACTATAGGCTGATGGGTCTGTATTAGGGTTCCTACGCGGGGAAAATTTCCCGGAAATATTTTTTAAGAAATTTTTATCGGGATTTTTCGGGAATTTCTTTATACCATTTATTTTTAAATTTACAAAATTCTGATTAGTTATGATGGCCAAATTTATTGCTAATCGAAATATTACATTATATCAATACTTTCTTTCGGCTCTAGCAACAGATAGTCTGTTGGCAAAGAAGCATTACGGTTGAAATAAACGAACTTTTGTCACTCAACTACAAATCAATTTTGCCACAGAAAATCAATTTGATCATTAAGAATGACTCAAATTGAAATTGTATGTTCTTAAAGAAATTATTAGTACTCCTAACATTACAAATTCTAAAGATATTCATATTTAGAGAAAATAATAACTAGCTGATTTGCGAAATGTCTCGTTCGAAACGAACTACACATGTTTTCCACATTTAACACAGTCGGATTTCTTAATCTGCTTACCAAAATAATATAATTTATTGATTTTACACCGCTAAAAACTATGTATGTGACAAGACCGGTTAACTGCCACTATTATAGTATATTTATATTTAATTTTTGATGTAATTTAGAATTCAAAAATTCCCGTGAATTTCCAGGAATGAACATTTTTTTTAATTCCCTCCCGGGCAATTAGGGACCCTAGTCTGTATGATTCTACTTTTGTGTGATCTTTTCCCGGCTTATGTATCATGGTAACCAGTGAAACATTTCATTCTCGAGGATAATATTAAAGGCGTAATATAGCATTAAAAATAAAAAAGGATTATTTTTATTGCTATCCGGGGTAGCAGCAATAGCATCTTGTTACAGATTTTGTCAATACCGGGTGCTTTCTAGGAGTTTAAATTAACAATAGCCTTTTCGCTGCTCCTAAATGGGGTACAACAGGTGGCAACTCACTAGTTTCATTTGATGTGTTCGGGGTAAGCACTTGCTTCAAATGATTAACAAACTGATTCCTTTTTTCAGTATCTTTTCTACCACCACTTAAATTTCTCAAGGGGGGCTTACATATGACAGGTCTTTTAAAACTTTTTATAGCTCGCCATAGTGAGTAATCCGATTGCGGGGTTGCTTCCAGATTTTCTAGAGATTAATTGAAGGATTCCATTTTTCGAATTTCCAAGAGCGTTTTAAGTCTGTTTGTGCAATCTTGGGGGATCTGTGCAATTGCCACTCTCTGCGAACTCTTCTTTTTTCATTTAAGAGCCGCTCGACATCTGCAGAATAAATTCTATTATATCTGATTTGTCGGGGGGTTTGGATAGCATGTTGAGCAGCCAGTTTGAACAATAGTGGGTGAGTGATCTGAAGATAGTTCCAGCGAGGACTCAACTTGAATCATTTCTCTATGGATATTTTTTGTCACGATAAAATCTATAATATCCGGTATTTTTTCGTGGGTCTGTAGGCCAGTAAGTAGGTTGTCTGCTCGAAATCACATTCAAACCCATTTTAGAAATTGTATCAAACAAAACAAGACCTTTACGGGTAATCAGTCGTTATCCCCAGAATGTGTGCTTATAACTAGGCGCCAGCAGCCAGGAAACGGGGGCCTAGTTATTTGAAAAATCTATTATTTTCTTTCTGTAATTGAACATCTGGGGGTGAGTACATCTATGAAATCACTAAGTTTCGATGAAAATCTTCGAGAAAGACCGTAGTAGCTTCGCAAAGATCACACATTAAGTAGAGTTTAATTTTAACTTTTATTAAAATTGCGAGCATCCACATGCTCAATCTTTGGTATCATATATTACATATCCATTTATTTGAAATGAACTTCTGAACGTCAAATGAGTTTCTGAAATCAGCATTATGCCGTTTGCATTCCAGCAATTTACAGGATATATATTATGACGTTGTTTTTAGCCGTTTTACTGATTTCAATAAGTATATACAAGATCGCTATAAACATATGTATGATTGCAGCATTAATGACTACAATATTTATAATTATTTTTAAACAACTTGTAATCAAAGCAATGCCTCTGATCATATCACAACCATGTCAAATTTTCTGTAACAAACATTACATGAACGGATGCACTAATTTGACTCAGAAAGTGATTCTAAGCCAATTGGTATACTTAATGGTGATTATTGAATAGTTATATTTGTGTGTTGCAAACATCATTAAATTTTCTCTCCACTTAAATGTTGTAAGGTATAAATACACTACCAAACTACTGAATGCATTTGGTTATTTAACTTAACGATTAATTTTCATTAAAATCTTTACAAAATAAATTATTCCATAACACCACGTGTATAAGGAAATCTGAATAAATTAAGAAGGATGAACCTGCTGTATGATTTCTTCCAACAACAGCGGCATCCAGTAAATAAAAATATTGACCTCAACTACATAAATTAATTTCACCATTCTCTTTTCACATTAAATAATTCTTTTAGACATTTTTCTTGCTCTTTTGTTGAGTCTGGCTGATTCCGTACTTTTTATTCTTTATATTTTTTTCGAATACAAATGCAGTTATAACGAACACCGTACAGTGGGGTAATTTTAAATTATAAAAATATACAGAATTCACATTTAGAGAAGTTTAAATGTTATGTAATATTATTAATAACTTAAGTCAGATCGAAATTGCCGTTATCAATAGTGAGCTTTAGGCTTTTCTTTCGAAATATTGAAAATATATAATTTTATCAATAAAGCTTTTAGAAAAATGTTTAAAAAAATACGTTATCTACGTAAACTCTCCTATACATTTTGTCAAATGTGAAATATATACATTACCATTTATTCCTTGTTCGGCCCCATTCTGCAATGCATTCATACTAGGGGTGGCAAATGGTACTGGGTTTTACAAATCCCGGGATTCGAGATTTTTCGACACTTTGGAATTTTTGTTTCACTTCAAAAAACCTCAAATTTATTATTTATTTCATAAATATATTTAAGTAATAATATAACAAAAGAAAAACTAATTCCTTGAATTAAAACAAATTTTACAAAAAATATATTTCATATTTATCCCCGTATTGCGAACTTTATCACAGTGGGAAATCTATAACAAAATTTAAAATTTTACAACATTTGTATGGAAATTGATAATAAAAACATTTATTTTATAATTCTGTTAAGTTCAGAATACGTGTTTTAATATAAGTATAATTGATAACAATAGTAGTAATGATATCCTTTATTAAAGGACGATTTTTTGAGTACATATCCTGTATTCATAATAAAAGAAGTTTTAGTACATTGTATAAATTGACCAACAATGTAAAAATTGGTTAAGCGGTTCAAAAGTTGAATATTATTTACAATTGAAACTGCACAATTTTACACCATTACACCACTAAAAGTTGAACCTTGATAGAATCCAGACCATAGTAAATATAAACATTTTAAGGAACTTAAATTTTTGTATTTTTGTCTCATTTTGACTAGCGTAAATCCTTCGGATTGTCGGATTGTCCGACTATAATTTCTTACTTGTTAAATATACTTTTAATCAGAAACCTGATTTATTTTCAACTATGATTTGAACTATAAATATGTTTTGTTTTTGTTATATACACTTTTCAAGTTCCATTTGTTATCTTTGCTTCATAAATAATAACCCTGCCAGCAATTGGAAGTTATATTTTCGATACACACACTAAAACGTGTCATATAATAAAAATTTTACAGTAACACAGTAAATATATTAGTATCGAATTTTAAACACCAAAACTTGTATTTATTCGACAGTTTAAATTTTAAAAGAAAGAGGAAGAACATGACAATACTCAGTCAATTTATGAATTTTAATATCTTGGGATGTTTTACATTAAAAATGTGTATGCTGAACCAATTTATAAAGTTTTGTTTTTATATTCTCATCTTTAATTAAAGTCACATTAAATAAATATCTAATGTTTGAATAACTGGAACTCAATAAAATATTTTCATTTTAATGCAAGAAGCAAAATTGGAAAAATGTTCTTCTCTCTAGACAGTTTTTAGATAACGTTCCTACATATGTATAATAATTTGACTATAAGATGAATAGTTTTATCCCGCGCGATGACACTATATCGATAAGAGTTTCATATTCGATGAGTTTCTACTTCATGATGACTTGGGATACGTACTAGTACTAATGCATCTAAAGGTAGGGTCACACATGGCAACTATTTACTAAAAAAGCATAACCACTGTTTTGTAAGATCAAACAGCCTCAAATAAAATAAAACGAAATATTTGTTTTGAATCATCATATGTAAAAAACAAGAAGGAGAGCTATATTCGGCTGTGCCGAATCTTATATACCCTTCACCAAATTATACTTCAAAATACAAATTTTAAATATTTTTAGGTATACAAAATTGATTTTTTTTTCCAAAGTTGTTTTTTTAATTTTTTGGAAAAACATTTTTTTAGTGGTTACGTCTTTTTCGAAAAATATTTGACATGTGTGAGCATACCTTAGGTGATACATTTCTTGGCGCAATTTTCTAAAAACATTTACACTGAAACAAATTTGCTTTCATCAATTTTTCAAATTTGCAATTATAGGTACATATATAATTTTAAGTATTTATTTACATTTAAAAGAAAGTTCAGAAAAAATTCATATATTTGAACAAGTTTGCATTTGAAACACAGCTAACATTTTTTAGCTTATAAACAAAAATTCACAATTGGTCAGCTCATATCATGTCATATTGTCATAATGTCCTAATATTTCTCGACTCGGCGGCTCGGCTTAACCGACGTTATGACAATATAACATGATAGGAGTCCTTGTGAATTGACCAAATATGTGTAAAGAATTTTCGAATAATAAAATTAGTTTATCATAAAGTACTCGTGGCAAACAATACTATTTGTTCTTTTTAAATAAAATGTCCAACTAATATTTCGTTCTGTGCAGATATCTTGCTAATATCTTTAATATGATTGATTACTATTTTCTTCATCATCTGCTTTGCCATCATCAACATCTACTTCTACATTTCCGAAAGATATATGTTGTTGTTCGAAATGATATATTTTGCTTTTGTATTGATAGATTTGGTGTTTATGGTTAAAAAATGTAAATGAAAGTGCACACCATTGAAAGTGAATGATTCTATGATGTGTGATGATCAAAAATAATGTTTTGAAAAAGCAAAAACTGTAAAATATTTGACATTAACATCATTAAAGTGTTAAGATTTATGATTTTTATTTTTTCCGTTTTATTATTTCTTTATGTTTTTATGGACTGTGCTGCGATGTTTTCTGTGGATTTAAGGATTTGGTAAATAAACAATACACAGTGGTTTAGAATATTTTTATTTTGAAATGAATTTGGTAGCTCGTGAATGAAATTAATGAGATTTCAAACAGACAGTACTGGGTCCAAATTACCGCATTCGTGATCGAATGAGCTAATGTGTCGAAAAATGATTTCGATATAGAAATTATGATACAATGTACTAAATTTCTTGCTCGATATCGAATGCCATAATTTCAAATAAGAAAATAATGATAAATTTTACTCGATATCGAATGCTGTAAATTGGCCCCTGAGGTGTTTTTTAGTTGATTTGTTTTTATATGGGCTCGTAGTTGGAATAGGTGCTAATGGGCGGGTCCGACAATTTTGCTCATAAAAATCATAAAATATTCAAATCTTATCCGAGTGTCAAGAAATAGTTAGTACTTGAAATATCCACAAAAATTACGATTATATGTGTGGATTATCTCTTTGAGTTTAATAGATATTTGTGTAGAGTTACCAAATTATTTCTTCTATATTCCACTGCTGTGCATAATAGAAGAGAATAACATGAAAAATACTTGTATGTGCAAGAATGAGGGTGGATGTCTAAATGTTATTACATTTTAGTAGATGATGTTTTTTGGCCAATTGATTTTATAGTATGCATGTTAATGACCAAGGTTGGTATTGATTTAGCTGTATACATAATTTAATGGCAATATTATCAATGATTTGTTACACTATATCACGGATGAGCGTAAAAGCAAAGTGGAACTTTGTATTTCCTTTAAATAAATGACCCAATAACACAACCCAGAGAACTTAAGAAGCAAAACGATAATAAAAAATTACTATGGATCTATTTTTAAATAAAACAGTGAAAACATTTAAAAGGGATTGTTTTTCTAATATCAAAGAGAGTAGTTTATTGAAGTTGTCGGCATGAGGGGTTTATTAGCCGACCGTAATGTAATGTATCCTTAACGGAACGGAACAGCTGATCGTTTATGTTGTGTGTAAAGTAGTTAAAGCACTTACGGCCATTCTCACAATGTACGATTAAAAGTTAACGTGAACTTTAACCGCAAGTTAGGCTAATATGAATTTCACAATGTACGATTAATTCGTAATTGACACTATTTAACAACAAAGTTGCTGTTAAATATAACCGAACAAATTTCGCCGGTTAGCATCTTAATTGTAAGAAATATAATAAAAGAATATGGAAAAACATTTATATTTTTGTAATATTTATAATTTTTAAAAGGGTAAAGCGAAGAAAAGTAAATTTTGCACGGGGTGATCCATATACCACCCGGATATTGCACTTACAAACCAAACAACAAATGTGCACTTTTGCTTGTTGGTTTTCAGTAATTGTTGTTCAGTTTGTTCTGTAAATTTTACAGTTAGGTACCTTAATATTTTTGAGTTTTATACGTTTTTTTTATTATACCACTAAGAAAACACAAACTATTGTTTTTTATGCCGTCTTTTAGACAATTTTTTATATTTCAATCTTTCATTACACTATTTTTCGTAAACAAATGTATGCATTATTGCCATACTTTCTACTGAATGCTTTGGTTAAGTAATAAAATGATGGTGAAACGTAAATCGGTACCCGTTGGTTAAATGGTCCCCGTTAAACAAACCGACAGTTAGTTAATTTTCCGGTTAAAATGAAATAATCGTACATTGTGAAAATGGCCGTTATACCAATAAATAGTAACGTAACTATAACGTCTGAACCTGTTAAAAATAGAATTTCCTTACGTTTCTACGTGACATTTATTAACGGTGTTGTCAACTTATTACTTATACTTATTTTTCACAGAGAGCTTAAAAATATTTTCAATGTTCTATAAATGGTTTAAATATTCCAATATTATAAATAAAAAAAAACACTATTTAATGTTATGGTCAGATTTGCTAATAATCGTCGAAAGTATTTATGTTTGATATTAATTTAATATTTTGTATACACAAAGTATACAAAAGGCCTTATTCATAATAAATTTTTAAATTTACCAAAGTTTTATAAAACAGATTTTGTACGGTAATGTTGTTTTAAAAATTTAAACATTGATTATGAATATGGGGGTTATTATAAAGTACAATACTATTTAATTTTTAAGATATATTTATAATCACCCTTATAGTGTGGTTGACATAAAAAGATAAAATGCAAACTGGTTACGAAACTGTCGTAGGCGTAAGATGTTTACGCCAACCACAATAAGGGTGAATATACAGAGAGGCTCAAAAGTGAGTAAACACTAGGGTATTCAATCGATTAACCGTTAATCGGTTAACCGATTAATTTTGGGCGGTTAACTGTTCGAATAATTTGAAATTGCCGATTTTCAAATAACAAATAAACCGATTAATTTGTGTCGATTAACCGATTAATCGAAATTCCTTTTTTTGCACTTTTTTGTATTTATTTTTCCGTTTCAATTCAAATACAAATTTCAAATTAAAATTAGATATTTTTTAAACATGATTAGTGAGTATGTATGTATAACAACAGACATATTTAATTTACATGTATTTGAAACTTTGTTTGTATTTACATGTATGGACGAAACTTTTTTTGAAATGAGTCTTTTATCATAACTAAACGAAACTATTAAATTAATAAAAATCTAAAACAATTCAAAAATGAATATTCTTTATCATGCTTTTGATTTCTCCAACATATAGGTACAATCAGCGAGAGTTTTTTTCCAAGAAAAGTTTTATTAAATCTAAAGAAAAAAATCGTTTAAATTATATTATTTTTATAAAAGATTATTTCAGAAGATCTCACTAAAACCCTAAAAAACTCACACATCGCTCATTTGCTGCAACAACGTCATAATTCAAAAAAGTAGTTTCGAAAATTTGAATATTTTATGACATTTTACTATTTCTTAAATAAATTTTCAACAAATCATGCGATTTCAGAAATATAAACAGTAGATGTTAATATCTTTCTAATCTGTATTTAACCAAATTTTCACTTATTAAATATACTAGAAAACATGAATTTTAATTTTGATGTTTCAACAAAAAAACACTCTCACACACAAAAAATAATTGACTTTTTTGAAAACTGATGAAACTATATGAAAGATTATAGAACAGCGTATATTTTGTATTACTCAGTTCATAAAACACGGATTTTGAGTTATGACGTTGTTGCAGCAAATAGGCGATATGTTTATAAAAATGATCTCAAATACCTTATTTGCTGTTTTTTATGTTTTTGTACACAAAATTCGTTGTTGTATTTTCAATTTAAAATGAAAATATAAATTATTCGGTTAATCGAATAATTTTAAATTAACCGATTATTAACCGAATAAATCTAAACCTCGATTAATTATTTGCTCGATTAACCGATTAAACCAGAAACCCGATTAATTGAATACCCTAGTAAACACCAATGAATTTTTTAATTTTTTTAAGATCATGAAAATCATTATAGTCCAACTTAAATTTTTTTTTTCATAACCGAATCTACCCAGCAAAAACTCACAAAGCTACAAGTAATGTCTTTTTTTATAACTTACTTTTTAAGTAGTAAAGTCTAGAAAACAAAATAAACAAACAAAACAAAAAAACTGTTACTTTTTTTCAATTTGCCCATTTTTTTATTGCATGTTTATTTTTAGAAAAACAGAAAAGAAATATTGAAAACCATTATTTGACGCACAATAAAATAACTAAGCAGTGGTGTAGTGAGTACAACAACAGACTGGCTAACGGATGGTTGATGGTTCGACTCTTGGCTGCGACTTATTTGTATACCCTACACCACCATAGTGGGGAGGGTATAATGCGTTTGTGCTGATGTTTGTAACGCCCAAAAATATTAGTCTAACACCCTCCTTAAAGTATACCGATTGACTTAGAATCACTTTCTAAGTCGATTAAACGATGTCCGTCCGTCCGTCTGGTCGGCTGTCTGGCTGGCTGTCCATGTAAACCTTGTGCGCAGAGTTGGACTTTATCGGTCATAAATATTTAATTTATAAATGTATCTCCACAAATTGAGCTCCAAATAAGTTTTATATATACAAAATTCATGTCACCAAATTTTGTTACGATCGGTCCATAATTAGTTATAGCTCCCATATAGACCCGCTTCCGAAAATCACTTTAACGTGCATAAATCGCTTAAAAATGTTGGTATACTCACAAAATTCAACATAGTAAACATTCATATAGACACAAATCACACGACCTAATTTCATGGTGATCGGTCCATAATTGATCATAGCCCAAGTCCGACCGAACTCAAAATTTCGTTCGGTACCGAACACCGAACTTCGGCCAATTTTAAAGTTCGGCCGAACTCGTACTTAGTTCGAGTTTCAAAGTTCGGCGAATCCGAACTTTTTGTTTTTAAATATTAAATCAGAAATACGTTTTTGGAATTTATTGATAAAAAAAAAATAACGAATTCATAACATTTATGAAAAATATAACTCAAAATCCAGCTGTTTTTAACTGAGTAATACAAAATATGCGCCGTTCTTTAGTCTTTCATATAGTTTTATCAGTTTTGCAAAAAGTCAATTATCTTTTGTATGAGAGTGTTTATTTGTTTTAAATGTCAAAATGAAAATTCATGTTTTCTCGTATATTTGACAAGTAAAAATTTGGGTTAATTACAGATTAGAAAGACATTAGTATCTACTATTTAAATCAGATTTTATTTCAGAAATCGCATGATTTGTTGAAAATTTATTTAAGAAGTAGTAAAATGTCATAAAACATTCAAATTCGTTTTTCTCGAAACGCTTTTTTTTTGAATTATGACGTTGTTGGAGCAACTTTTAAAAAGTAGTATTAAAAAATAAAGAAAACATTTGTACTTTTTAGTTATTTAGAAAATAAATGCTTTGTGCTTCTTTTTTTTGAGAAAAATATAAAGATCGGGTTTTATAGTTCACTTAGGAAGAACTCTAAAACCCAGATTAAGTATATGTAATTTGTACTCTAGTACTCAAAATTCATTGTTTTTATATTATAATGGCAAAATAGTAACTTTTCTGCTTTAATGCCTTTAAGGTTACTTCGTCTATCGGAATAAAGTTGGCCAGCAGCACTAAATAGTTGCTCACTAGAAACGCTCGTTGGCGGTGCTGATAGATATTTTCTGGCTGCAGCCTTTAAGTTTGCAAATGAACAGGAGTTCCAATATTCATATATATTTGTTTTGCGATTACTTAATGGTTCAGATATATAGATTTTGATTTCTTTCTCGAAAATATTTTCGTCTTGAGGTTGATGTGAAGCAGAATCATGCTTCTCCCATAAAGATGAACTTCTTTTCTGATTTTTTTTGGCGTCTTTTTGATTCGGACTCTGATACTTTTACCATACACCGTTAAATAAGTTAAATTTTTTCGAACATTTTTCGAAAAAGTTTAATAACTTTTGAAAATATGAACCGATTTTAATAAGTAATATCTCGTTTTCGTCTATATAAAATTATCTTTAAAATACTGTTCAAAAAAAATTTGGTTTTCATAGAAACAAATTAAAATAACTATTGTAGTATTTGAAAAATTACGAAACAAAAAAAATAAAAAATGTATACATACTTTTTATAATTAACAATATCTCAAAACCGAGTTTTTTATTGTAGAAAATTAATCTCTGGGGTATCAGAACAATGTTTGTTCTACATTTGCTTTCTGAATTTTTTGAAAAGATACCGCTATTTTTATGTTACCCCAGAAAATCGCCTTTTTGACCCTTAAAACAATAAAAACAAATTCCGCAACTTTATCCTGGAGTATTAGGTCTACATTTTTTTTGAATGTACCAACATCGAAAAAATCTAAATAAGATGTATTTTCTTAAATTTATAAGAAAAATGTTATTACCACCACCTTGCGGCCATTTTTTGCAACAATTGGTGAAACAGAAAAATAGATAATTAGAAACCATTCAAAAGAGAAAGATGAAATTCTGATAAAAAAATAAGGAATCTAGACGTAAAAGTAATTAATATTTCATCGAATATGTTTTTCTTTATAATTAAGTTTATTAATATCAAACGACTTTATTCAACGCTATTAAATTTTATATATAGCAAAATTTGTTTACATAGCTATTCCTTCAATGTTTCGAAAAAAAATTAAAAATAAAAAATATTTGACTTTTTTGCAAAATCAAAAACGTTTTCTATTTCTTTTTAAATTTGCAAAAAAAGTCAAACATTTTTTATTTTTAATTTTTTGTTTCAAAATATTAAAGAAAAGCAATCAAACAAATCTTGCTAAGAGCAATAGGTAATAAGTAGATTCATCCAAATATTTCCTGACAATTAAAATTCAAATTAGAAGAATGAAATAATACTATTAAATCTGCCTTTGTGAATTAATAATAATTCAGGATAATATGTCTCTAGTTTGAAATTTTTGGGTTCATTGTAATGTTGATTCTAGCTCATTCGAAACGTATTATTAGAATTAAAAAAGTACCACAAAGACCCACATTTTGTATTCCCAATCATGAATGCCTAATTTCATATTTCTGGGCCGATTATTATTGGAAATGAAAAAAAAATGTACCACTAAAGTCACCTTTTTGCGAATTCTAATTCATTCAGAATTTGACATCTGCAGCGAGCAGTGTTGCCATATATTTTTTGAAGAAAACTTTTTATTTCTAAAAAAAACTTATTTTCAACAAAAAAACTTTTTTTTTAACTAATCAGACTGCGATAATTTATGTGAACTTAGTGCTGGAGACACTTTCAAAATATTCATATCAATCCCCATTTAGTTAATGAATTTGGGGACTATCATTTTGAAATTAACGTTTCAACTTATTGATATCATAAATTTAAAATTCCGCAAGCCCTCTGAAGATTTAAGATGCATTTACGAGGGGAAAAAATGCATTTTTTTCAGTTTTTGTAAAAATTTTGCCATTAAAAAATTACTTTTGTACATAATTGTCGTTCTAATGAGACATAAAAAAACAGGCAACTAGAACAAGAAATGTAGGAACAAAATTAACATATTTTGATAAATATTAAAATAAAAGCTCATTTTTACTTAAAATATATCCATATTTACTTGTATATGAGTTTTAGTCTTCGTAGGATACCGTTAACCTATTCACAGGTATGACCAAAAAAATCCATTTTCAAATTTTTAAAAATTTTGAATTATCTGGATTATAATATTCTGAATAGGTTTTACTTAAAATTCATACAGTAAGGAAATAGGCCTCATTCGCCGAAAATGGCAAAATAATTGGTTTTTCTCGAAATTTTCAAAATTTATATCGCAGGTACGGAAAAACTATAAGAGATATTTTCATAATTTTTATTCCCTATTATAATCGCAATAAATCCAAATGAGATGATCAAAAAATTTTGAAATTTGTTTAACAATATTTTTAAAATTTTGAAAATGGAGTTAAACAAATTTTATTTTTTTGGTCATACCTGCGAATAGGTTAAAGGTATCCTACGAAAACAAAAACTCATATACAAGTAAATATGGATATATTTTAAGTAGAAATGAGCTTTTATTTTAATTTTTATTAAAATATGTTAATTTTGTTCTTACATTTCTTGTTCTAGTTGCCTGAGACACGTTAATGGCCTGGCGAATTTTTAAAAACTTTAACATTTTTTGACCAATTTCTGTTTTTTATGTCTCATTAGAACGACAATTACGTACACATTTGTATTCGTTTAAATTGAATTGCAAAAGTAATTTTTTAATGCCAAAATTTTTATAAAAACTGAAAAAATGCATTTTTCCCCTTGTAAATGCATCTCAAAACTTCCGAGGGCTTGCGGCACAGCACGTCTTAAACCCAAACGATTTACCTAAAATTTTTTCAGGATGATTTTTTTACTAATGTTTGATTTTGCAATGCAGTTTTGAATGTGTGTGATGGTTTTTAGAAAGAGAAGCAAAGCCCTTCTAGAACGTCTACTGAGAGTAGGCAGAATGGAATGTGTATCGCATCTTTTAGAATGTGTAAACTGGTCTTGTAAAAGGCCAAAGTTTTTACCTCTGGGATAAAATAAAAGTGTATAAGTGTATTTAATTTTTGTATGAAAATTTCCAACAACAAGCTTACACTTGTATTGAATACAATAATAGACTTGATACAAGGGGTTTTGTGAATTCAGCAAATATAAGTCAGTAAGAAAAAACTAAAGGAATTAAGCGTTATGGGTAGGGGGCGGATTTATATGCAAATGCATGTTTTTTCTCGAACGACCAAATATCATGTAGCCTAATTATTTTACGGCAAAATATTTGATTCGGATATAATCAAATATTTTGCAGTAAAATGGCATCGATTTGTTAGTGCATATTTTTGCATATTTTATTGATAATGCATATTTTGTTATATTTTACTTTCAAATGCATATTATCCAAGTTTTTAATAAAAATATATTTTGCTGTCGTCATTGGGCAGCATATTACCTGGAAAATTTTTTTTGGCGAATTTGTTATAGAAATATTATTAAATATTATCGACCAACTTCTTTCAACCCTGAGGAACTAGCATTAAGTTCTTAATTTCTCTATCAGCAATTGAAATCTATCGTTTCTAAACATTTTGTTTCAAAAAAGTTTTGAGTTGTTTTTAAGTATCAAACATTCATTAATGTACTGTTTTTATAACACAAGCGAATACTTTGAGTGGCAAACAAAATATATGTAAAATTTTCACTCAAGTACTCGCTTGTATTATAAAAACAGCACATAAATGTATCGAAAACATTAATATTTGTTTTCATTGCAATTTCAATTTATAAGAGATTTCGTCATCGAAAGATTTTGTAACATCACCAGTGCTGCCACAACCTCAAAATAATTGTAACCAAGTTTGATTAAAAAAATAACCCAAATGTTAAAAAAGTAACCAAAAAAATTTTTTGCAGACGTCATGTTTTTAAATTTTTAAAAAAAAAAAATATGAACAGAAGTATGAATTTATTTTTTTTTAATACATTTTACACAGGTTAAATTTTATATCAAGATTTAAACATTTAGAATATTATGAAAATAAATTCTTAATAGCAAAATATTCTGAAAAATCGACAGAAATAATTTTTAATTATTTTTTTTTTAAATAGTTTAAAAATATTTCTTTCGAGTTTCATGCCGTTCTTGATATTTTTTTTTTTTATTTTACATAATTATTTTTACTGAATGCAAATCTTTTATTTTTTTAACATGTACTTCATTTTGTCTAACCTCTACATGAAATACCTGACTTAAATATATCTTTTCAAATAGTGGCATAGATTTTCAAATATTACACTTTTGCTGCGTTTTTGTAGAACATTTTTCACATTAATAATAATAATAAAATAATAATTCATATTGTTTGCAAGAAAACAATTTTATAATTTTTATAAAATAAATTATTAATGAAATTTTTAATATTTCAATTGAAATATCATTGTCTCATGTACCCAGCAAAAATTTTTGTAATGACAACTAGTTATTTCATGCATTATTTTGTAATGAGTGGTGGTTACCCAGCACATTATTTTATTTACTAGAATAAGTACTTATTTTTATACAGGTTGGTAATGAACTTTTGCATTTAGCACAGATATCTAGTGTGTTTGACTGGAAAACGGGAGGTTAGTGGTTCGCCACCTGTCAAAGCCATTCATTTTTTTCTTCATATCATATTCATTTATATGTTGATGTTAAAACTATTGTTAACTTGCAATAAAGTAACTCGTACATGGAGCAGTGAGTTAGCAGCTTGACTATCAAACACAAGCAAATAATGTGACTGTTCGATTCCCACACAAGGCAATATTTTTTGTGTTTTTTTTTAGCTGCATATTCTTGTTGTGAATTTACTAATTATTTCTTAACTGATTGTAAGTACATTTGTAAGATTGACCCATGAATTTTTTAAAAAATTTCGAACAAAGATAAGTAGTGTTTCAGTCAAATAATAAGTAGTTATGCCTTGGCTCCAATATTACTCGCTGGCTTACTAAGTAAAGTTTTTGCTGGGTAAATACAGTTTTATGCAGATGTCTATATGCATACGAAATTGGTAGTTTTTATTAGAGTATTTTTAATAAAATCTAAACCAATAGCAAAGGTTGAACCTAGCCAAATATTAAAAATAAATATTCTTGTTTAGAATTTTCGGAATACAGCATTTTATTTATCCTCAATAAATCTAAAATAAACATCCACCAGAATTATTGAACTCAAAATAGTCATAGGTTATGTAAACCAGCTGTAGTACCCAAAATTTAGAAGAAAAACTCCAAAAAAATAGGGTATGTAATGTGAATATAAAAACAGCGATATTTCGAAAACGCGAGCTGACTGAAAAACAAATTTAATATAGTACTGAGAGCTCATCAACTCGTACAAAATGTAATTGAAATTTCCGGCACCAAAATGTCTGTTCCGCTGGTGTAATTAAACCAATATTGGGAACTCATTTACATCCCTAAATCAAAAAAATTGTAAATATATTTTAAAACAGTTACTATTTCTCAAATGTTTTGGCTTCAATTGCCAATCACGATAAATATAATTTGTTTATGAAAACTCTCATGTAAAATTATACACCTATAGCAAGGATTAACACAAACCGATGCACAGAGGGGCCAAACATACAAATTTTGCGGATTAATTGAAAAAACAAATTTCAAGTATCGTGAAAACTGAAAGTGCCAGATTAAAGAGCACAAAATTCTACATCAGCAGGCAAAAAATTAATGTGAAATATTAAAAGGTATTTTTATAGTCACGTGTTGAAATTACATATTGTGAGAAGAAAACCTAAAAAATGTATAAAAAAAAATAAAACATTGGACAAATAAATACTATTTGTGATAGGTAATTTAAAAAAATTAACAAATCTAATTATGCATACATCAAGTTCAGGTATTTATTGATATGTTTTGGTTAAATTTAAATTTGAATTATTTGCGGAAGTAGCTTTGATATTAGTTTTTATATTGGAAGTGCAGAAAAAAAAGGAATTTTGTCAGTTCAAATGAACATAAAGTTATTAGCTGGGCTCAGCTGGGCAGAGAATTTAATATAATTTAAAAGCCTGGACAGTTAGGCGTTATTTCAGAAAAAATTAGGTTGCGCATCGCTGCGCCTCAGAAGTTACATGTAAATTAGTAAAAGCTTCACCCTTTAAGTCTACCATCAAAAAGCACTTTGCGATTCTGATAAACGTTTTATTGCTGTCGTTGTTGTTGTCATTGTTTTTTTTTTGAGATGTCCAAGTGTTGTGATTAATAATACGAGAGTCACGTGTGAGTGAGGCCACGTCCAGGCCTCACATTATTATAATGAGATAAACAATAATAAACTTTTACCAATTACTTTTCTTTATTTCAGTTTAGTTTTCCATCTATTGATTTTCTAATCGTGAATGAATAGCACGCAGAATTTTAAAAATTTAACTCTCATGCACTCACGCTTGTATATGCTTGTTTAAAAGTTTTTTATTGTGGTTAATACGAAGTCATCCGATAGCAGGCAATTTAGCTTAATAAAAAAATCATGTTAGTAAGCGCGATCGCGAGAATTTTAAAGTTTTATATCGGGAGCCAGTTATCACTCACGTTCAGATCTGTAGTTTTTATATTGTCTCATTTCAAATATTGTGTTGTATAAATTTCACAGCAGTGCATTTAAAGTTTGCAAGTCTTTTAGTGTCATGAGTTGGGAAAGATCTCTATTATTCAACCGCCCATTACTAGTTAATATAATGATATCACCTTAAAACAATATGGTAGTTTTTTATCAATAAAATGCATAAATTTAGTGTATCTCACTGATATAGTTCTGTAGATATAGGAGAATTAATAATTCATTTGTATGGGGGGATCCCGATTCCACCCTCGTATACCCTTCCGATTTTGGCGGAACGTGTAGTTTGTTCTTAGAGTTACCCACAGCAAAATTAGTGTGCATAACTATTATAGTTCTATAGATATAGCACAGTTAATAATTATTTTATATGGTGGGTAATTGACTTCCCCCTCCTATATCCCTAAAATTTTGTTACAATATGCGTATTGGTCTAAGGGCTAACCACGTAAAATTTTGCGAGCATCGCTATTATTGTTGTTGAGATAATAATAAATCCGTAAAAAAGGGGCATTTGACCCCACTGTGCGATGTCGAAACATTTTTTTGAGAGTACACCAAAATTAAATATTGAAAAATCGGTATATACAAAATGTTTTGAAAAAAGTAACCAAAATGAAAAATAAATATACATCTACACATCCGGAAAAAAATAACCAATTTTGATCATAAATAACCAAAACGGCAACACTGAACTTCACACACACAGTTACCGCTCCTGACAGTCATTTCCCAGCAGTTCTAGGAGATTATCATGAACTAGTGATTTTAACTATCATTTAAAGGGGGGTCAGACGGCATGTATTGCTTGTGTTTTGTGCCATGTATTGGGACATTTTTCCATATGTAAACATATACATACCGTGTGATCCACATGAAACTTTGTGTATGTAAAATACATGTGTATTACTCGTGACATTTTTGGCAATTAGAGCATGTTCTATTTTCGTGTGTATAACAGTGTTGTATTTTCAAATACAACACTGTGTGAGTGCAAAATAAAAAAACAAAACAAAAGCGAGTAAAGAAAAATCATAATAAAATAAGTTTCATTGCATTAAATACATTTATTGTGATTTAAAAATGTTTTAAATAAATATATTGTTAAAAACAATAAACATATAAACTTATAGAGGTTATGTCACATGCAATTACATATGTACGTTTGAACGTGGAAATTATGAATCGTATGTATAATGTGAATTATGACATACACATGGAATTCCATATGTATCGAATACATGTCCCAATACACAAGCAATACATGCCGTCTGACCCCCCTATTAGGGTGACAGCGAGTTACATACCTAGCTACGTGACTAGTTAGTCTAACATGTGCATGTCCTAAGCAAAGGATCAATTGACCCTTTTAAATACTTAGAGACACTTAAGTGACGCTAGATTACATGCGATCAGTGTTGCCAATTCATGGTGAACAAAAAGGGCTAAATACTTAGAAAAAAAGGCTAAAAAAGGGCTAAAAATTTTAATTAAAAAAATACATACATTTGACACAAAAAACAACTTAGAATGTTACATTTGGCTATGCCGAATAGACAAAGAAAAATGTATGAATATAACACACGTTCAAATGCAAGAAAATAAGAATATTTATTCCTGTATGTTGATCCTCAACTTTAAAATAACTTAATATGGTGCCACACGTATATCATATGCCGATGTTTTTAAAGCCTCGTATTTATCACCTGGCCTGCAAAATGCTCCTATGCAAATTTATTAATATGAAAGACAAATTATGTATAAAGTAATCCTTTGTGATAACTTCGATGGAGAATATTTTGATAAGTGAATATATGGCAAATATGCCTCTCATGTAATGCAGAAAAAAAATATTCTAAAAATTATACACGTCGCCGGACAGAATTGATTTTCATTGGAAAAAACATAAATTTTGCCATTAGTTAGTAAACATATCAAAACTAAGATAGCCAAAATATGTTAACATAAATATTTAATTTAAATTTGGAAAAAGTTAATGTTCTATATTTGATCAGATAAATTATTATCGATAATGAACTGAATTTTTCTTTCTAAATTGGTTGGATTGTAGTCTTTGAAAACGGTATACTACATGTCATGTGTTATAAAATATTTGTTAAAGTACTATATTTACTTCAATACATCGCCCAGATAAAGTTAAAAGTATTCTCTTTAACCCTATATATGATTTTATAAACGCCCGGACTCGCGCGTAAAACATTAACATATTTATTAACAATTTTTATTTAAATAACGTACATTTTCTCTATATTAGTTATGGCATGTTTTTAATGTATGGAAGGTCCAACCATTTGTATGTGCTTAAATTGTTTACTGGTTCAACATTTTTAGTTAATTTTTGACATAATATCCCTGCCAATTTTTTTGAACTGGCAACACTGCATGCGATGTATAAAGTAACCAATTGCCTTATCTCTGCACTACAAAGAGCACATACGTGTTAAATGACCCAAAATATATAAAGTGGAGTCAGCAAAGTGATCAGACATTAGTGACAATTACTTTCTATAAGGGATACATTGACTACTTGCTTAACTGCCGTGTTATTACGAGATAAAAATTAAGGTTGGATGCTACTTGGATGCTACATCAGGATCAACATTTTGATGATTTTAAAAGGCATGTCGTAAGATAGACGCTCTAAATATTAATATATCCACAGTTTTCTCAGAAGAACAATTATAATTTTAAAACTTTAACTATTTAATTCCGGGTATTTTTTAGACATTGCGCGATCCATAAATTATTATTTTATGTTTCTTTTTTTGAAGCACATTTTAGGCGCATATTTTCCAATAATAAATGCATGAAAATCCGCCCACTAGTTATGGACCATAAACTATTAAATTATTATAAACTAAAGCATACTTTTAGGTAGCTTTAAAAAATTTATTTCTAAATTTATTATGACATTTTGGCCAAATATGTGTTTTTTCTCATACATGTAGCTTATTACCTATTGTTCTTAGCAAAATGTGTCCCAAATAGTTTAGGCAGCTATTTCTTACATCATTCGAAAAAAATTATTTAAAAAACAAATAAAAAAAAAATTTTAATAATTTTTTTCCGAAATCATACTCATTTTTGAATTTTTTCAAAGCGACTAAAAATCTCTTAACCCTAGTTAGATAACGTTATTTTTTGTACTGAACACAAATATGTTTCATATATTCACAAAGCATCCCACCAAATTTTGTGACGATTGGTCGATAACACTATGCAACAAATGGAGACTTTTGGAAAAACACAAGATCATGACAGTATAGGTTCGACTCTACTACCAAAGGGTAGTACAACCCTATACTCAGTTTGCCCATTTTGGTGACCGATTTTTTTTTATGGGCCCCCAAAGTTTCTGAAAATCAGTGGGGCCTCTAAAAAAGGTGTCATCAGGTTTTGGTTAACAGCTAATTCAGACTTTGTGCTACGGCTTAACTTTATATGGCAATAATATAGCTAAGAGTCCGCCAAATAAATTTTGTTAAAATTTGTTTCCAAAAAATAGCTTTTTCGTGCACTTTTGTTGAAAAAATATAGGAAGAAAATTTTTTTTTTTTACTTTTTTTAGAATAACTTCCAGGGACTCCTAATTTTTCAATAACAATATCTCGCAAAGTTGTAGCTACGGTAAATTTGAATAACTCTTGTGAACATATCAATGCATTCTGAATGTGTCTAGTCACTCTACATAGTACATAAAGATCACTTTTTACCTTAACAATTTTCGTTTTTCCTATTTTTTGACGCTAAAACAAAGATTTTTTTGTAAAAATAGTATTATCAAGTCCACACTTCTATGTTGTGCTGTATTATTTACTCGGCTGAGGTGTTCGGAATGGGGATCAGTGGGTGGACCTTCAATGTCACACATTTATAAAAAAATTACCAAAAAGTCATTTATGATCCGAATGAGCTGCAATTTCAAATATAGATAGACCTTGAGAAGGTCTACAAAAAATATGATTTTATCTGTAGTTATCTCTTTTAGTTCAAGAGATATTTGGGTTTAATATTTTTTTAAATTTTGCCCGATCTTTTTTTCGTATTTTAAATTTGATGGGCCTACGAAAGGTCGAAATTTGTTTTTTTATATATGACGTATATTTGCGATAAAATTCTAAAGAAAATAAAACAAATCTGATAACAATTATTTCGTCCCTATAAAAAGTTACACGCATCCAAAGTTGAAGCATCTTTTTATATATTTCAACTTTGTATGCGTGTGTTTTTTAAGTTTTTTCCCAAAAAAGTCCCCATATTTTTTCTTTTATAAAAAACTAATTTTCTTCGGGACTATATAAATTTTTTTATGATCTGGAAAGAGAACTTAATGCAAAAACATATAAGGTAAAATTTGACTAACTTAAGCGGACATTGTACCCCCCAGCCCTATCCAAACTTGGGCAATTTTGAAAAAAAAAAATTAGGTTTGAGTAAAAAATTCTAAAAACGCAAAACACCGACCCTCAAAAGCTCATCACATTTGTATAGCCCCATATGTTGTTTATATACATACAGAACGTTTTTACTATCATGCTGTAAATAACGTCAAAGTGGGCTATTTTCTAAAAAAAACTTAGTTTTTGGAACAAATTTTCGCCGTTTCAGGAATTTCGGTGTTTAAAAACAAAGAATGGCAACATTAGTGATGCCATTGACTTACGAATATTTAGGTCTATATTACTTCCAAATTTTATTGTGATGTCTGTAACTGTTCAAATTTTACATTAATTCAAAGTTTTTATTTTTCTTGATGGAAAATCACCATTTTAAAATATTATTAGTTTTTAAGGTAAATGACGTCACAAAATTATTCATTTCACTAAAATGTCAATCTTTAAGTCATAAGGTTTCCACCGATATCAAAAACTTATATAAAAAGCTTATATTTACACTTCAGAAGTTCCACAAACCTTGCCCACTTTCAAAAATTTTAAAGTTTTTTCATATCTTGCATCAAGCCGGTCTTGCATGATCAAGATTGGATAAAGTTATGCGCCCGGATCATACCGATAATGATTTGCCCATTCTTCGTTATTCCAGCACAATAGAGAATATACACTCGAACATACATTTTTAACAAAAAAATTATTGTTTTAGAGTCAAAAATTAGTAAAAAACTACATATTTTAAGCTACAAAGTGATTTTTGACAGCTATTTAGAATACCTAGGTATGTTCGGATTGCATTGATATGTTCACGAGAGTTATTCAAATTTACCGTAGCTACAACTTTGCGGGATATTGTTATTGAAAAATTAGGAGTCCCTGGAAGTTATTCTAAAAAAAGTAAAAAAAAAAAATTTTCTTCCTATATTTTTTCAACAAAAGTGCACGAAAAAGCTATTTTTTGGAAACAAATTTTAACAAAATTTATTTGGCGGACTCTTAGCTATATTATTGCCATATAAAGTTAAGCCGTAGCACAAAGTCTGAATTAGCTGTTAACCAAAACCTGATGACACCTTTTTTAGAGGCCCCACTGATTTTCAGAAACTTTGGGGGCCCATAAAAAAAAATCGGTCACCAAAATGGGCAAACTGAGTATAGGGTTTTACTACACTTTGGTAGTAGAGTCGAATCTATACTGTCATGATCGTGTGTTTTTTTCACTGTTGCACTGTGTAATTATTCATGGCTCCCATATAAGGCCCACTACAGAAAATGTTGGTATTCAAATAAGATTCAACATAAATAAGTTTCATATCAACGGAAAACTCTTTATAATCATATACTCGGTGTAGAGTATCATAAGGCGGGCTTGCCCGACTATACCATTTTACTTGTTTATTAAAAAGTATTCTTCGTTGCTTTTCACAACGGTTTTTCTTATATTTTGTTCGAATGAAATATTAAAATAAAATATAAAAAATCAAATAATGCAAATTTAAAATATTATTTAACACTTAAGTAGTAGAAGGATGAAATTTTGGTATGTGGTATTCAATATTTGGATCTTTAGCTCTATATTTTTTTGAAAACAAATTATTGGAAATCTAAAAGGATATTCAAGGATACAAATTTGAAAGGTCGTTTTTGATATATTTTGATCCTGTCAGTATAAAATAAAAACAAGTAAGAGTGCTATATTCGGCTATGCCGAATCTTATATACCCTTCACCTTTGTTGTGGATGCATTATTATTTTTTATAATTATTATATATGTATGTAAATTGCCCACTTTCAGCTTACAGCATCCTAAATTTATCAAGAACACAAAAAACAACAACAACGCCAAACGAAACAAAACACCAAAAGAAAAAACAAAATACGCAAGCCAATGAAACCAACACACATCCAAACATACGTTTAATTGTATAAAAAACAACAACAACGCCAAAAGAAACAAAACACAAAAGAAAAACAAAATACGCAAAGCATATGCTTCCATCCAAACATACGATTTGTTGCTTATTTGACAAAAAAACCAACACACAACCAAACAAACGTTTAGTTGTATAAAAAACAACAACAACGCCAAAAGAAACAAAACACAAAAAAAACAAAATACGCAAAGCATGCACATCCAAAAACATACGTTTTGTTGCTTTTTTGTCAAAAAAACCAACACACAACCAAACAAACGTTTAGTTGTATAAAAAACAACAACAACGCCAAAAGAAACAAAACACAAAAAAAACAAAATACGCAAAGCATGCACATCCAAAAACATACGTTTTGTTGCTTTTTTGTCAAAAAAACCAACACACAACCAAACAAACGTTTAGTTGTATAAAAAACAACAACAACGCCAAAAGAAACAAAACACAAAAAAAACAAAATACACAAAACTTGCACATCCAAACATACGTTTTGTTGTTTTTTTGTCAAAGCATGCAATACATTGTGTTTTTTGATGAAATTTTCAGAGGTTGTCTCGGATTTTTGCTCATATCTCCGTTATTTATGGACGGATTTTGCTGATTTTAAATAGCAAAATTCTCGAAAGTATGTCTGACAGAATTGTTGAAGATTTGGATCCCGGAGATATCTGGGGCCTTCAGAAAATTGATTTCAACAGACAGACAGACAGACAGACAGACGGACAGACAGACAGACAGACAGACAGACAGACAGACAGACAGACAGACAGACAGACAGACAGACAGACAGACAGACAGACAGACAGACAGACAGACAGACAGACAGACAGACAGACAGACAGACAGACAGACAGACAGACAGACAGACAGACAGACAGACAGACAGACAGACAGACAGACAGACAGACAGACAGACAGACAGACAGACAGACAGACAGACAGACAGACGGACATGGCTTAATCGACTCCGCTATCTATAAGGATCCAGAATATATATACTTTATAGGGTCGGAAATGAAAAATGTAGAAATTACAAACGGAATGACAAACTTATATATACCCTTCTCACGAAGCTGAAGGGTATAATAATACGAAATATTTTATAACTCCTATTGATCATTTGACAGAAAATTTGGCATAGTAGGATGACTAGAAGTATTTTAAAACATTTCTTTTAAAAATGTACTCCTCTGCAAATTTTAAGTCCTTTCAAAAGGAAACAGGATCACGAAATGAAAAACTGAAAACGCAGTTTTTCTCCATTTAATTTATAGTTTCAGACGTATATCATCCGGTTCGTGTCTAACATTGAGTGTCGCACGGTGTAATATATAAACGATATGAGAATTTTTTGGAAAATATATACACTTTACTAAAGCTTTTTTCAAGTGGTTTTTAGATAATAAAGAAGAATTATAGACCATAAGATAGGGAGTACTGAGAGTCGGAAAAGACCAATATTAGCGCCAATCTAATACACATCAGACCAATGTTGTGCTTCATATATATTGAACTAATTGCCAAAAAATCAACCTTTATATCGTTACCTTAAAAGCAAACGAACGTAACTACACTTTTATTTTATTTTTTACTGGACAAGAAAAAACCGCCATTTCCAGAATTTCTTAAATAAAGTTGAAATTTTTGATCGCAGGAGTTTAAACGTTTTCGTGAGCATTTAGTTGATAAAAAGAACCATAATCAATCAAAAATTCGATTTTGAATTTTTGTGTAGTTACGTCTGTTTGCATTTACGGTGACGATATGTAGTTGTTGTCTATGTAACTGAAAATATTTACTGTTTCCAAATAAATACTTACTTTCATCTTTCTATTTTTCGTTTCTATTGAAACAAACACTATTGCATAGGAAAGCTAAATATTTTTTTGTATTTACTTTGTCAAAATGGCAGTGGCAAACCGACAATACGGGAGTAAACAACTTTTCCACATAAATTCGCTAAAACCAACATTTGTATACCACTAGTACACAACAAACTCACAAAATTAGGCGAATTTAGTTTCACCGTTGGTATTCATTACAATTCATTCGTACTCCAACCTTCCGAAACAGAGAAAATTGTGTGGCCAGGACATAAGGATGTTATGGTATGACTGCGTTAGTGGAGGTTACAAAACAGTTTATTTTTGCGGTTTTACATGTGTATGAAATTGTTCATTTAATTAGTGATACCATTAACTATATAAAATTTTATCAATATAACAGAAGAATTGGAGTTACAAATAGAGATGCCAATCGGGACTGATTTTTGAAAATCCCGGTGTTCGGGGTTTTGGGATTCTCGGGAAACCTAAATCCCGAAATTTATAAGAAAAAACGTACACAGAGAAAACAGATTCGTTGTGGCAACCGAATTTGTCGCCAATCGAATTCGTTCGGTTCCAGGTACTATCGCATGATTCGATTGCAATAACAGAATAATTCGATTTACATTACTGTATATATAAATCATGTAACCATTTTAAAATAATAATTCGGCTGAAAGAACTGAAACTATCAGTACGTGTAACTGAAATATTATATATTACACATATATTTGTGGATCGCATTAAAAATAAATTTTATTTTATATTTCTCCTTAAATTTACAAAATTACATTATTGGGCAGTAAAAATTTTAAATATTAAGACTCCAATTCTTCCGTCTACTTCTTCTTGTGTGTATCTTCTTTATTCTCTTGTCATATTCCATGTTCTTAATTTATTGAATGCCATAATAGCGAAAAGGGCAATTGTTTTTCACCGAAAGCGCTGTGAAATATAAAATACGCATTAGGAGTAACTATACACGTTGAAAGCTGTTAATAACGATGTCCAATTCGATTTAGAAGACACTTACTTGCTCTTTGTGAACGGATATGTACACACATATGTTCATGTTGGAAGATGTTTCAAGATATTTCTTCTAAAATTATAGAAATCTTGTAAATACACACTCGTATGCAATGATCTTTAACTTACTATTTCATAACTCTTGAACATTTATATTTATAGTAGTAGTTAATGCAATAATCAGCTTTTTATCTAATTGTTTCCCTTTATTAAAAATTGTTGCAAAATATATGAGATTTTTTGTTTATTTAATTTATTTATTTTAAATGTCAACTGAAATTACCAATTTGTATTTTTTGTCGGTTGTGAACATCGAATTGAATTTTCATATCACAATCGAATTTTTTACGGTTTTATAACTAATTATTGGTTACGATACCTGAAATTCTATGTTTAACTATAAATAGTATAACATAAACAATTATTCGATTACAACCACTATTAATAGCAGCTGTGATGAACAAATACTAAATTTAATTTCGTTTTAATTACCGAATTAAGCATACAGTTGTAGTGAAGGTATGAATTGAGTAAATAAAATAAATTTACAATTTTTGAAACCATAATTCGATTACGATAATGGATTTTTAAATATGAATATAGAAAATTGATTAATTTAATAGTTTTTCAATGATAATTACAAACATTCAGTTTACCATTTCGAATTTTTATAATGACAACCGATTTCCTATCGATCTGTTTTCTGTGTATACATCCATGTGTCTTAAAAACACTGAAGTATGTACTAGGGTTCCTAATTTCCCGGATTTTTTTCTTTCCCGGTTGGAAATTAAAAAAATTGTTTCCTTAATCAGTATAAAATCAATAAATTCTTTGTTTTATTAAAACTTAAGAATTGCGACTATGTTAAATAAATATACACAGAGAAAATATATTCGTTATCGCAACCGAATTTGTCGCCAATCGAATTTTGTCGGTTGCAGGTACTATCATACAATTCGACTGCGATTACTGAATATATTGGTACTCACAACTGTTCATAAAAAAATAATTCGGTTGGTGTAGTCATTAATTATACATGTGTTTAGGCTTTCCCAATTAAAAAACATATATTTTTAAGATATTTGTTTATTATTTTTAGATTTTACATAAAATAACTCTAAATGAAAATACAGGCAAATCCCGGTATAACGAACGATATGTTGTCAGGCTCATTCGTAAAATTGAAAAATTCGTTATATCGAGATGTTTTTTTTTTTTAGTTTTGGACTACTTTTTCTATATTGGAATTTAACTAATCCCTAGGTTGGATGAGCAGTGTGACATTAGGAGGCATGAATATCGTCCAAATTTTTATATCTTTAGTAGTTTTTAATAATTGTTCTTCTGGAGGGTGGCTTGGTGCATTATCCACGATTAATAAAGCCTTCATTGTATGGGATTTCGATTCTGAAAATGATTCTACCTGTAGAAAATTAAACTCAGGGACAAACATTTAAAAAAAAACCGATTTTGTAGATTCCAGATTCCACTTAATTTGTGTGAAGATAATATACAGGAATAAATAAATAAATAATATGTTTGTTTTTATTTTCTTCAAAATACGTTGAGAATTTTGTTATTCCATATTTCATTCATTCATCTAAATGTTTTACTTTTTCTTTCAACGAAATTCTTCAACGGTTTTCCATATTTAATTCACGTGAACACGTGTACAATATAGCCTGCTTTACAAAATCGAATGAAAGATTTCGTTCGCATTCTAAGTTGATTTTGGATTCCTTAACTACATGTTTACGTGATCGAATCAGTTTTCTTTCGCTTCGAATGCGAACGAAATCTTTCATTCGATATTGTGAAACAAGCAATTAAAACCACTATAGAAGAAATGGCAGCACCTATTATTAAGGAGAGTAACCATTGAAATCGGTACTATAACGACTTATTTTCTTATTTTTACATTATTTACTACTTTTGTTTTTTATACTTTCTGTTCTTTATATTGAGCGTACAAATTTCGAAATGTTCGCTATATAAGGTTGTCAATGATAAAAATTTGGTAGTTTGTTTGATTTTGTTTGTTTTTTCTCACCATTCGTTATATCGAGCATACAATTTTTGAAACGTTCGTTATATAAGGTAGTCAATGTAAAGAATTTCACCGTGCGTTAAATCGGATTTTCGTTAAAGTGAGATTCGTTATACCGGGATTTGCCTGTACATGGAAAATAGTGTACATATATATAATGGAGTCTCAAATTCAATCCTCTTGATAGCATGAGTTGGAAAACATGATATCCTTGATAAGCAAAGTTGAAAAATTATTCAGTAACTAACATCAATGTTTCATACAAAGATTTCGAAAAGTATTTGGCGTTCTTGAACAGTTTTGATATATCTATAACAAATGATTGTTCTCGAGATCTAGAATTTTTAAATGTAAATAATTTAATGATCTTATATGACTTTTTGACAAATTTCTTACCGTTATCGGTTGCATATAAAGGCTGGGAGTATATCAAATCTACAATCATGGGGCAAAGGGACTTCTTGCTATATTTGGCAGCATAAACTGATACCGATTGCATCTTCTAGTAATCTTATGAAACCTGCAATCATTCGAGGTCTTTCTGCATTTGAATATCACATAAGCACAAGACGAGTTAACATCGGTCACCAAATGCTAAATTCAACATCGGATTATTTCATGAAATGCCTGCCTTTCGTTTCCATCACAGTCCAAGTCTGTTGATAAAATGAATAAATTTTCTTTAAATTTTTGTTTATAAGTTTATATCTACAATGTGAACAATGCACATTTCTCAATCAATTGCTTACTTACCTTTACTAATACTGTTGATTCACTATCGTCGTTTATAAAAATTCACAAATATTTTTGAAATTTTTTATCTCGTTTCTGTATAAATTTTCTAAATTTAAATATTGGTTTTTATTTTATAATTATTTTTTCAAAAATGTCAAAAAACGTTTTTTGATTAACATAATTATAAGTCGGTTGAGAACACCGTATTATAAGTTGTATGTATTAAAATATGAATTCAGTTAGGTTGCAATTGTAGAATCTATAAAATTTATTTTAATCAGACACAAATTGATTATGCTAACTAATCTAACAATGCTACGAACCAAATTTCCATTATAAGAATGCTTTTACTGTTGTAATTCAAGAATATTTGTTAGAGTTATACATTTTCGATAATTAATATAGAATTTTGGATAACTGTACTATATTTTCGTAATTATAACCATTTCTCAACCAATCCTTTTTCTGTGTGTATAAAACATGCGTAGTTAGAGACATTTTTCATATCTGATTGTAGATAAAAAAATGTTAACCACTATTATTGTTATTATTTTCTCTAAATATTAATCATATTATGTAATTGAATATCCCTAAAATTAGTAATGTAAGGCATCTTAAAAATTCCTTTAAGAGCATAAACTTTAAATTAGATTAATTTTTAATAACCAAACTTTTATACTATGGCTTGAAATGTGTGAAAAAAAATTCGGTTATTTCAACCGTAATACTTCTTTGCCAACTGACTATCTGTTGCTAGAACCGAAAAAATCTATCGATATAATAGAATGATTCAATTAGCAACAAATTTGGCCATCGAAACTTATCTGAAAATTGTAACTTTTAGAAGAAAACTTATAAAGAAATTCCCGACAAACATTTCCCGAAAATTAACAAAAAAATATTCCCGGGAAATTGTTCCCGCGTAGGAACTCTAGTATGTACATTAGTGTGTCCCAATGAGCAAATTCATTGCACATTCTTCTTTTAAAATGTTTCCTCAAAAGTAAAGGAAATCGTGGATTTTGCCAAAGTAATGAAGAAATCTCAAAAAACGGTCGACAAACCCGATTTTTGACAAAAACTCAACTTGAGCGACCTCTTCCGAAAAATCTGAAAAAAATCTCAAAAATACTTTAGCCCCAAAAACTTTTTTTGCATTAGTAAAAAATAGTATTTATTTTAAAAGTACACAGAGAAAACAGATTCGTGATAGCAACCGGATTTGTTGCCAATGTGTATTTCCTCTTGTTCCTTCAGAAATAAACATATCTATTTCTTTTGCAATTTGCAAATCTACATTATAATTTGGTTTCGTTATGTTTTTTTGGGGCTTTTACATATGTTAATACAATCTTTTAGCCTTTGAGCAATCGAAATATTTTATTTTGTTCGAGCTCCTTATCTGAGATAAAATCAATTTCGTTTGATGAGGATTTTAATTGAGATTTAGAAAATCCCGGGCTTCGGAATTTAAGAGTTCCTCGTTTGGCATCTCTAGTTACGAAGCATATGGTAGTAGGAATAAAACCGCTTTCAATTAATTTAATTCCAAAGTACAATAAAATAAATACATACTTATTAGGGTGGATCAAATTGTATTGGACCGAAATAATGTACAAAGTCACATCGCTATTCCGGTTCTATGGGCCATTAAGAAGTTCAAAAATAATTTTTTAAAATAAATAAAATTTTCTTTTGCCTAGATTCTTGAACCTTTTGGAAAAATTCCTATTTTTAAAAAATCCGGGGTAGTGTTTATAAAAAACCGACTTTTTGAAAAACCGGTTTGTCGGTTAACCGAAAATTGGCCTTTTATAGAAAACCGGTTTTTCGGTTAACCGACAACGAAAAAACCGGTTAAACCGGTTAACCGACATATATGTGTAAAAAAACATAAAATGTCCTATAAAGTATACACAGCTTTAAAATTTGTAGTTTTTAGTAGTCAGGAATGGTTAATATTAAATAACTATAAATAAACAAAAGTGCTAAGTCCATTTTATTTTGTAAAAATTTCAAAATTATTATCTCATTCAAATGGAATTATGTATAAATATGTTACCAAATATATAATACTGGTTTTAATTATTGGTTTATTCATTAAATTTCAACTAAAAAATGTAAATCAATGTTTTAATTAAATATTTGATAATTTGGAAATAAGATGACAATGCACTTCTTCTTAGCGGTGATTATTTGTGATTATAAATCATACCAAATATTTAATAAAACTACATTATCAGATTTCAAAAATATTTCAAATCATGGATTTAAGAACGTTTTTTCTCTCTCCTGTAATATATCTGAAAAGGACTTTGTACACTAAGCTAACGAAATGAATAATAAAATATAATTTTAAGAACAAAACACACTAATGAAGTCAAATTTATTGAAAGAAGGTATGAACATCAAATTCAATTTAACGTTTGGTAAAATCATCACTAAGTTTATAATGAATCGTTATTAAGATTTAGCTTAATTTCTAGAATTATGCGAAATTTAATTTTTAATAGTTTCATTATGTGCAATTTATTCTGAAAAAGTTTTTCAGTAAACTCATCATCCTCTACTATTTAGAATCATTGTAATTCTAAAAAATATTAATCTAAAGAGGTCTGTATTGTAAATCAGTAGTTTAGGTTTAAAATCAGACCAATAATGTGTATTCAATGAATATAAAAAATGCAAAATAACATGAGATTTATTAATTTTAGTTCCAAATTTTTTAACCGAGTAATAAAAACCGGATAAACCGGTTAACCGAAAATCAACAATTTAAATTAACCGGTTCGCAAAAAACCGAGATTTCGAAGAAAACCCGGTTTTTCGGTTAACCGGTTTATAAACACTAATCCGGGGGCTCGAAATTCATTTTTTTAGCTATGGTTTCTTCGTCAAAGTTTCTTGGAATGACCCATAGAACAAGAATCGCGATGCGCCTTTATCGCTAAAAATTTCACCCACCCTAATACTTTATGTACACAAATCTACGAACAAATGCTAAAGAAATCCCTTTGTGTTGAATTATAAAATTACATACTTGAATAGTGATGACAAGTGCTTTAAATTACATACATTTAGTTTCGAATTCCAAAATGTAGTATTTAGTAGCACAATTCTAGTATTTAATTTTTGTTTTCTTTTCATTTTTTAATTTTAATCTAAAACCCAACATAGGCCAAAGAGTGATTATATATTAAAACATAATTTTAACACCAAAGTTTTATAAGAAATTTAAGAAGAAATTTTAAATACTAAACTAATATTAATCATATCTAAGCACGAATATGAAGCAACAAATTTAGGAAAAAAAAGTTATTTAACAAAAAAGCCAAATTTAAGCTTATTTAAGACTTTTGAAAATACCAAAAATAATGGATTTATTTATGGAATTGGATGAATTTGGGTTAACGATAGGGAATGATTTAAATAATTCGGAACCAATTGCAGAGCTGAGGTATTTGTAGAACATTTTGAAAATTTATAATAGTGTTAGCCAAATTGAAAATTCATAAACTTATTAATTCATTTATTGAATTGAACTCGGTCATCAAAAACGATGTTACAAATTTCAGTTTATCCTAATTCCTTATTAAACATGACACAAAATACAATTTTTCTTATGATTATTCAGCATGAACCAGGCAAGCTGTATTGTTGTTTTATTTACCCCTCTAACACGCAAGAGCGCCTCAAGGCATTTACTATATAACATCAATTATCTCAAAAAGTAATTATAATATGTTTTTAAATTTAACGGTCAGTTAAGTGTGTGATTTTTTTTGCGGGTTAGAGGGTTAATTACTCTAATGCAAAAGCGTAAAAAATTCACATTCAAATTCGTAAAATTCATATATAAATCCCCATATTATCATACAATTAAATTTTAATTTTGTTAAGGAATATTTACTTAGAATTATATTAACTTTTATGTGCGAACGAGTACTTTGAATGGAAATTTAACATGTGTTTTGTTATTGTAACAAAAACAAAATACATGTAAAACGTCCACTCGAAGCACTCGTTCGATATAGAAAAACAGCACATTAAACTGTTTAAAATAAAACAGTTAAAAATTTAATTTTCAATTTTGTTTCAGAAATATTTTCGAATGTAAAATTTTGGATTATAATGGTCAACATTGCACGATGGGGCAGCTATATGGTGACTTGTGGCGATAAATGAAAAATGCGTTTTACAAAACAAATGATATGTCATTGGAAAGGGGACACTTTTCTACATATAGTTTGTTCAGAACATTTTTTTAAAAACTTTCGTTTAAGAGTAGCAGCAGTCCAAACGTAAGAAAAAAATACTACATTTAATATCTATTAAAATGCAATATTAAGGTGTATATTTGATTATTAAAATATCCTATTCATTATTGAATAAAATATTTTTTTGTATTAATAATATTGATATATGTTGATGGGAACTTATTTGTGGTATTTTTTTAAAGAAATTATGAATGCAAGTACTTAAATTTTGGTAAATTCCGAATAAACTATTATTATAATTGTTTTACATGAAAAAGTTCTTTAGAAGTAAAAAAGTAGCATAAATGCGCAAAAATGCCCATAGCTATTTTATGTTGACTAAAGATGGGAATGTATAGAATTATATTCTATTTTAACATTTTGCGGATTTTTGCGGTTTTCGATTTTATTAAATTTTTAAAATTATAGGAATATATTCCAAAAGTTTTAAGTACAAATTTGTATGAAATTTTTTTTTTATAAATCTTTGCTAAATGGTTTTAAATAATATATAGCAATAAAGTTTTTATTAGCTAATAAGATTTTGAACATTTTTAAACTATTTTTAGCATTAGTTTAACTTTTAAACTAACGCTAAAACATAAACGATATTTTTAACTTTCTTCTCATCTATATATATAAAAGAGTAACGTTACTGACTGACTGACTGATTCATCATCGCACAGCCCAAACGGCTGAAGCTAGAATCACGAAATTTTAACTGTGGGTTCCTCCCTCCCCAAAACGATCCGATAAGAAGGGATTTTTGGAAATTCGAACGTTTAGGGGGTAAAAAAGGGTAAAAACGGGTAAATTCGGTAACCTTATATCTTCAAAACTAATAAAGATACAAAAAAACTTAAAATAGCATGTTACTCCATTTAAAAAATAAGCTAACAGGTGTTTCGTACTTTTTGGAAATTCGAAACTTTTAGGGGAGAAAACGGGTAAAAACTGTATTTTGGTACTTTTTTTGCACCCTATGTATCTTTTAAACCAATAAACATAGAAACAAATTTTAAATCGTATTCTTTAATTAACAAAAAATAAAAAATATAAGTTTGGTACTTTTTGGAAATTCGAACCTTTAAGGGATAAAAATTGTGTTAATTTTTGGTACTTTTTCATAAAATATGTTTTTCTATAGTTTGACATAGACATACGAATGTTTTATTATGAAATTTATTTTATTACATAAATTTATTTGAATGAAATTGTACCACTCAATGGGGATAAAAAAGGTACCAAAAAGGGGATAAAATCGGGAAAATACATTATATTTGAAATTATTAAGCCAATTTTGATAATTTTTTTTAACGTTGGTTCCTGGATTCATACAAAAATTAACTAACAGCGTGTTATTTGGAACTCGAGCACCGAGGTGTATATTGGGCCAAATCCGGGTAAACAGTTTGGTACTTTTTTTAAAACATATTTATTCTTGGGCACATTAACACAGATTTTAATATTTTGATACATGCCTATAGCATAAACAATTTTGGCAAAATGGAATATTTTTAAATTTCAAACTTGAGGGGTGTTCAAGTAAGAAAAGGGAAATTGGTACTTTTCTCCTTATGGTACTTTTTTAAAATTTTAAATTATTTCAGTTATCGACATTAAAGTTAGCTGATATTTATTTGAGTGAAGTTAGTGTTAGGAATAGGGGATAATATTTAGGTACCAAAATCTGTGAACTGTACTATAGGTACTTTTTTGTTCATCTAATGGTACTTTTTTGAAATTTCTATAATAATGGACTTATAAACATGAAATTAAACATATATGGTCCTAAGTGAGTGAGAATTCTAGCGGGAGACTTTTTGGTACTTTTTCTTTATTGGAATGGTACTTTTTGTAATTTCTTCACCAATGAACCTAGAAACATGAAATAAAGCTTATATATAAACCGAGTGAGTGGAAAACCACAAGTGTGGGTTTTTTGGTACTTTTTCTATATTCTAATGGTACTTTTTTGAATTTTCTATAACTATGGACTTAGAAACATGAAATTAAGCATATATGGTCATAAGTGAGTGAGAATTCTAGGGGGAGACTTTTTGGTACTTTTTCTTTATTCTAATGGTACTTTTTGAATTTTCTATAACTATGGACTTAGAAACATGAAATTAAGCATATATGGTCCTAAGTAAGTGATAATTCTAGGGGGAGACTTTTTGGTACTTTTTCTTTATTCGATTGGTACTTTTTGTAATTTCTTCACCAATGAACCTAGAAACATGAAATAAAGCTTATATGGAACCGAGTGAGTGGGAAACCACAAGTGTGGGCTTTTTGGTCCTTTTCTATATTCTAATGGTACTTTTTTGAATTTTCTATAACAATGGACTTAGAGACATGAAATTAAGCATATATGGTCCTAAGTGAGTGAGAATTCTAGGAGGAGACTTTTTGGTACTTTTTCTTTATTCGAATGTTACTTTTTGTAATTTCTTCACCAATGAACCTAAAAACATGAAATTAAGACCGGAGTGAGTGGGAATCTACAAGTGACTGCTTTTTGGTATTTTTTCTATATTCGAATGGTACTTTTTGAATTTTCTGTAATAATGGACATAGAAATATGAAGTTAAGCATATATGGTCCTAAGTGAGTGAGAATTCTAGGGGGAGACTTTTTGGTACTTTTTGTTTATTCTAATAGTACTTTTTTGAATTTTCTATAACAATGAACTTAGAAACATGAAATTAAGCATATATGGTCCTAAGTAAGTGAGAATTCTATGGGGAGACTTTGTGGTACTTTTTCTTTATTCGATTGGTACTTTTTGTAATTTCTTCACCAATGAACCTAGAAACATGAAATAAAGCTTATATGGAACCGAGTGAGTGGGAAACTACAAGTGGGTGCTTTTTGGTACTTTTTCTATATTCTAATGGTACTTTTTGAATTTTCTATAATATAATGGATCTAAATATGAAACTAAGCGTATATGGTCCTAAGTGATTGAAAATTCAAGCGGATACCTCATGGTACCTTTTGTTTATTCTAATGGTACTTTTTTTTAATTTTCTATAGCAATGGACTTAAAAACATGAAATTAAGCATACATGGTCCTAAGTGAGTTAGAATTCTAGGGTAGACTTTTTGGTACTTTTTCTTTATTCGAATGGTACTTTTTGTAATTTCTTCACCAATGAACCTTGAAATATAAAATAAAGGTTATATGGACCAGAGTGAGAGGGAATCAGCAAGTGGCTGCTTTTTGGTACTTTTTCTATATTCTAATGGTACTTTTTTGAATTTTCTATAACAATGGACTTATAAACATGAAATTAAACATATATGGTCCTAAGTGAGTGAGAATTCTAAGGGGAGACTTTTTGGTACTTTTTCTTTATTCGAATGGTACTTTTTGTAATTTCTTCACCAATGAACCTAGAATCATGAAATAAAGCTTATATGAACCCGAGTGACTGGAAAACCACAAGTGTATACTTTTTAGTACTTTTTCTATATTATAATGGTACTTTTTTTTAATTTTCTATAGCAATGGACTTAAAAACATGAAATTAAGCATACATGGTTCTAAGTGAGTTAGAATTCTAGGGGAGACTTTTTGGTACTTTTTCTTTATTCGAATGGTACTTTTTGTAATTTCTACACCAATGAACCTAAAGCCATGAAATTAAGCTTATATGGACCCGAGTGAGTGGGAAACCACAAGTGGGGGATTTTTGGTACTTTTTATATATTCTAATGGTACTTTTTTTGAATTTCCTATAATAATGGACCTAGACTTTCCAAAAAATCGAAGAATTTCAAAACCGCGGTTTCGGTTTTAAAAAATTAAAAACCGATCGGTTTCGGTTTTGTGATAATTTATTAAATCTTAAGTATTATAGAAACAAAATTAGTTGATAATATAGGAAATGATATACAAATCTAAAATTCAAACTTGACGGGTTATGGTTTAGTGAATGCGAATTTAAAAGTGATAATCAATGGTACTATTTCCTTATTGCAATGGTACTTTTTGAATATTCTATAATAATGGACCCAGAAATATGAAATTAGACATTTACAATTAGATTCACAAAGTGAGACTTGATAGTACTATTTCTTTCTTCTAATTGGGGTGGCGAAGCGCACCGGGTCAGCTAGTAAATTATAAACGATCTTCCACAGGAGGCATCGGAATTGTTCGTGCCAACCTGCGATACATCAACTTCAGATGAAAGCGATATGGACGATAGTAGTGATGAAAATTATGCTTTCATATTAGAATAATTGTAATACTTTATGTATATATTTTTAATTTTTTATACATATTACTTTTTATTCTTAAAATCACATACAAATGTTACTTTTTCGCATTTATTCAAAAATGTTTTTTTTTTGGTATTTTTATAATAATTGGATTGAAATCTTCTAGAAACAATCAAGCAAAATTTTTTAATTTTGTTACAAAGTAAATAGGTCCTAAAAAAATTAGTGCTTAACAAAACGTACAACACTAGTATAAAACGAAAAAAAATATTCAATTTCAATATGTAATTCGTTAATATTTAGATCAGGATTAAAATAAAAACATTCATTTAAAATATTATCGTTAAAAAAAACGCATAAAAAATATAATTTTTAATTTTGTTTTTAACAAAACGTACTTTTTTCATTATTTTTTAACAAAAGGTTCTTTTTCCGATATTAAAATGATTTTATATCAAACATCCTTAACATTTAATGTGGTGACTTATAGCAATTAGATGTATATATTGATAAGTAAGAAATTTGTTACCATTTCCAGGTTCATGCAGTTTTTTAACCCAGATATGCCGAAGGCTTGAGCTTTATCATTTTAAAATTACTTTTATATTATTTTGGAAGCAAATGAGAAATAAAAAATAGTGCAATTAGAGTTTTTTTTAAAAATTTATTGAAAAATGTCTCTTAAGTCGGACATTGGGTCACAACAACAAAACTAAAACGCAATAATGAAACATTCATGCATATAACAATCAAGATACTCTTCATAAATATAAATTCCCAAAAAATATAGTATTTATTCACTTGTAAATGTACAAAATTTTACTTTCCGTACAAACGAGATATGTCCATAATGACTGAATATGGGCATTATGAAAATATCACAAATTAAAAATTCAATAACTCAAAAATAGTAGCAAAAAAAAATGCGATCACACAATCTCCCATGAGGTATTGGTGAGTACTAAGAATGTGAACAAAAAAAATGGTATTTTGATAAATGTGACGTATCCTGTAAACAAGAACTACATGTACAGTCGGTATATCTGGGTTAAGGGGGCGAAATAAATAAAACTCAATTTCCAAAAAAATTTAAATGAGCGAAAAAGTACCTTTTATTCTGCGGCTCCTCAATATAATGTAATTTAATGTATTTTAAATGACTAATAAAATAATTAGAAAAATTAAAAAAAAATCCATTTTTCTTTGATTTCAGTATTTTTAACTTTATTGTTCGGTGGGTTATAATATTTTTACATATTTGAAATCTAGAGAAAATTACCTTTTCAATGATACCGATAACTTACATCAAAATCCTGTGGTTGATTTATCGCCCCTTTTAACATATCTTTGCCCCTATGAGCATTGTCAAGATATTTGTATATTTTACATCTAAATATCTATGCGCATTTGAACGAGTCACTTCATATGGTAACGGAAAAAGTTATTTTGTTATCCCGCTCAATATAATTATGTTTCCAAAAATATGTTGCATCTTGCAACAAACGTTCGTGAGCTGGAACATTTTTAAAAACCATGCTTTTTTCAGATTATTGCAAATATTTACATTTTCTTCCAACCGTTGCCGTTTTGATTACTTATAAAAAAAATTGATTATTTTTATTCCTAATGTGTACACTGAAAATATTATGTAGGAAAATGCTACAGAAAATTCATTAATAATAACTATAAATTAATTCAAAAAACGGAACACTTACATTTCATTTGAATCAAACGAATTTTTTATTTATTTTTAATGTTGTTTTTATAACTAACAATAACTGATTTTCTTTAATTTTAACTTACAAAAAACACAAAACATTGGAAACTAATGATTTATTAGTTATTTTTAACTAACGAATTTCAACTACAAAAACGGTAAAAATTACTCTTTTAAATTTTGATTTAACTGTAGCGCTTTGCTACCACTGTCGTAGTAAAATAAAAAAAACTTGTATGTGATTAATGGCATCCAGTGATTTGAAAAAAATCTTGATACTATTCTTAAAATATTCACTTAGCTATTATCGCGTATGTTTTTACAGTGTGCAAGTTTCGATCCAGCCTATTTTAAGTCAAACATATTTCAATACATATCATTGCAATGATATGAAAGCTATAACAGTTGTTTAGATATTCGAATATTACTATTTATTTAACGTGATCTGTACCGAAATTCTGTAACTTATTAACGACAAAATTTTGACGTTAAGTAATCAAAATTCGTTAGTTAACATTATTTATCGTTAACAGATATTCCGAATTAAATTTTACCGATTATTTTTTTCGTTAAAATAGTCGGTAGATAAGAACATGTATCGGTAGGTTAAAAATTAAGATGCCTTAATTATCTGTTTAAGATAAATTTGGACATAGATTATATTGCTTTTAGAAAATAGTACTCGAATTTTAAGAGCAACTTTTATATGGGGCATTGTATCCATATTTAATAGATTTGGCGGTGTGATGCGACTATAAACTTATATAAAAGTTAAAAATCGTTTTTAAGACCGTATATTAAGACATTGCAATTTATCGACTGTCCTTATAACAACACATATCTAAATTCTAAATAAATGATCACTTGTGGTGACATAGACATATCGCTCATTTTCAGCAACAACGTCATAACTCAAAATCCGGGTGTTTTTAACTGAGTAATACAAAATATGCGCCGTTCTTTATTCTTTCATATAGTTTTATCAGTTTTAAAAAAAGTCAATTATTTTTTGTATGAGAATGTTTTTTTGTTGTAAACGTCAAAATGAAAATTCATGTTTTCTCGTATATTTGACAAGTAAAAATTTGGGTTAAATATAGATTAGAAAGATATTAACATCTACAATTTAAATCAGGTTTTATATCTGAAATCACATGATTTGATGAAAATTTATTTAAGAAATAGTAAAATGTAATAAAACGTTCAAAGTCGTTTTCTCGAAACGACTTTTTTTGCAGCAAATGAGCGAATAAAAATTATTTTTTAATTTTAAAAATATTGACATTTATATTTTTAACTATATTTTTCGTTAAAATGTATTACCGAGAGAAATCGTTAACTTCAATTAGTGAATATTAAATTCGTTAAAGCAACCGATATTTTTCGTTACTTAACGACATCGGTAGGAAAGTATAAAAAGTTACAGAATTGCAGTACTGATACTACCCATTTGAATTACGCCAAGGCCTTGCAAGGTACCAAAATAACACAAACAAAGTATTGTGAATTGCACAATTATAGTTCTGCAGATATTCGAAATATATGTTTCGAAACTGAGCCGATTGGAACGCAGTATATATGTGAAAATTTGTACATAGCTTGACGAAAAGGTTTTCAAAATTCAATCAGTCGAAATAAGAACATTAACTGGTCAATTGTATGTATATCAACCAAAAATAGTAAAGAATAGAACAAATCGATTTTTATGATCGCTAGTCATTTTGTTGCTATTATATGTGGGTTTGCGACAAAACAACAAACCTGAACAATTTCTGCCGTTTTAAATTTTTTATCAGTTTTTTAAAACACAAAAATTAGCTATTTCCACGTAAAAAAGATATTTTTTACTTAAATTTGTTATTAAGCAAAAAATATAAGCAATATATAAACGGTTATGTAAATATAAACTTTTCTAAGTTTATTTTAATAATATCGGACTAACCCTTTTTGAGTTCTCATAATTTATGTGGAGAAACGTCTAAAAAAATTCACAATTTTACAAAAAAAAAATTTAAAAAAGAACTTCTCCATAGAATTTAAAATTTGGACCATATTTGTACTACTGGAACAACAATACATCAAAATTGTGTAGTGGTTTAAAAAATCTCTAAATTTTTTTCGGTTTTGTTGCCCTGTGTTATTACAATAAAATTTTCTGTTCAAAAAACAGACCAATTTTACACAGAAAAAAATATATTTCAATTCAAACATTTATCCCATATTGAACTGGTTTCAATTATTTCATAATTAAATCAAGTATTCATTTGCTCAAAAACAAAGAATAACAAGAAGGGAAGCCTCTCAATTTTTCTACAACAACAACTTCTCTCTCTTCTCACATACGAGTAGTATGTGAATTCAACACACTTGAGAGAGAGATTTAACTTCAAAACTTTTTCTTGAAAATTGCACAAAATTGCAATTCTAACACACACTTTCACCATCACATAATATTTTTATTATTTTTTTCCACACATTTGAACCATTTAAATAACCGAAACGTGTATATTTTGCACAAACGAAAAAAATATTTTTTTAATTTTTTTGACATTAATTTTTTGGGGGTTGAAATAAAAACTAAAATAAACACATTTGTAAAATTTCGTATTGGAAATTAATACAAAAATTTAAATAAACTTAATTTTTGCAGAAATTATGGAATAAAAAGCGGAAAAATCTATTTATAAAACCTCTCCAGATCAAATATCATTCAAATAATTTGAGAATTGTTTGATTTTTTGTAATAAAATTTTGTTATAATTTTTAAGGTCGCTTTTTTACAACTCTGTGTGTTTGAGGAGTGTGGTGAAAGTGGTTTGAAAACCAATACATATAAATAAAATGATACCAATACATTCTTATAGTTAGGTTTTTTTTGACAACCGACTTAGGTTTTTTTTGACAGCGTTTCACTTCTTGTTATTATTCTTTGCTCAAAAACAAAATTTCTTGATATTTTCTATTGAATTTTGAGTTTTGAATTTGATTATTTTGACAATTGAATATACAATTTGCGTTATTGGTTGAATTTCAAATACAAAAATTATTGAATAGATAATTCTCGTAATTGAAAACACAAAAAATAACAAAAATGTGTTTTCAATTACGAAAATTATCTATTCAATCATTTTTGTATTTGAAATTCAACCAATAACGAAAATTGTATATTCAATTGTCTCATTATTATCTCATTATTTAGTAGGCGTATAAGTGATATTATTAAATATAAAATATAATTTTTAAAATAATGTATACGCTGTGTAGTTTGGTAGGAAATCCATATCCATATAAATATAGGGTGAACCAACTTTTGAAATCGATGTCTTCCGATCGGGATGGAATTTGCACCAAGGTTAGTCCTATTTGATATTAATTCAAGACATACAATTTTTGAGTTAAAACATTTATTTTTATATATATAACTCACTCGCATCCCACCAAGATAAGACCTAGGCTTTCCTATGAAAAAAAAAATTAAAAAATGGCCCATTTTGAAAAAAAGTCAAAAAAGATTTTGTCAAAAAAAAATCAAAAATTGTGTATCTTGAGTTACAAAAAACTTAACATTCACATCCCACTAAGCGACCAAAAAGTTCTTAAAGGAATAGACCTAAGTTTTCTTTTGAGCAAAAAAACGGCCCATTTTGAAATAAAGTCACAAAAATTTTTGATTTTGCCAACAAAAAAATAAAAATTACAAATAGAATATTTGGAGATCATTTGTTAGTATTATTTGATAGAACTAATTTTTTTAAATGAGTTTTCAAAATAACTAATGCATTCAATAAGTCATTTGACATCCGATTTCTTATTTTAGTGGCAAAGTTTTTAGCCAGCGAGACGACTCTAAAGCATTATAAAAACAATCTAAATTATTTGTCCGATTGCAACTTGCTTCAAATAAAGCTAATTCCCGCTAAAATGACTTTCAGCATTTGATTTTAAATGTTTAGGGTTTTCTTTTCAATATTGATTGAATATTCCAATTCGCTTTTAAAATGTTGCTCCATTTGTATTTCGGTACAGATGGGAGAACATTGTGGTCAAATAAGCCTTCATAAATTTGCTGTCCATAAATTTTTAACATTGGTTTTGTTATATTAAGCATAAATAAAGACCATCGATCCAGTTTGCATTTTAATATTTTTTCTGAAGTCGATAGCTCTCATAATTATAAGCACAAAAACGTTAAAATGTTTGGCTGCTCTCTTTTAGTTAAGGAGTTATAGGAATTTAAATTCAATATATATAATAGTAAATTTCTCATATATTTAGAAAATAATGATCATTATGGGTATCATTGAATAGTGCTTCATAATACCTTCAATATGATATATAATATGGTATTGTTCATTAACATTGCGAACCAAAAATTCCTTTTTGAATTTATATGACAGAAAATATGAATATTATCAGAAACAAAATTATGAAAATATAAACTGTTACATAGATCTCTATTTGTTCCTTATATTATAATTTAGTTTATTATGTTGTGAAGTTTTTAGGTAATTTATAAATTTTTCAATCTGCTGTTATTTCGTTTATTAACTTTACATTTTATTGCATTGACCATTTTTTGAGAAATCGTAGAATTTATAGATGCCATAAAGAGTGTTTATTATAGCATTACCGATAAGCAAAATGGTTTTATTTCGGCTTAATGCTTCTCCTGTATTCTTAATGGGGTTTAAAATCACTACTTATATTTCTAATTTTGGAACAAGATCTTCATCAAAGAATCTATTAAATCTATTAAATTTTTTTTAATTAATTTAAAATTTCCCGTTTTCCCGGGAAAAAAATAAATTTCCAGGGAATTCCCGTACACAAAACCCTACTTACAAAACATTTATTTCAATAGATATCCAACTCACATCACACTAAGCGATCAAAAACCTCTACTTTTGTTTGGAAGCGTCTTACTTGGAAACGTCAATAGGCTATTTATTTTCTCAATACTTGGACCAGAAAGTGATAAATAAGGGGGAACCGGTAAAATTGGTACCTTTAATTCTTAAGCAATAAATACTAAACGGCTAAATGGGAAGCATCAATATGCTAAAGGAATAAAAATCCTAAAAACGGAAAAAATAGGTACCTTTAGTTTTTAAACATTGAATATTTGTTTAAGAGTAAAACATTTTTAATTTAGGTCACTTTAATAACAAAAATAGGTATTTAAAAAGTACCTTTTCAAAAGTCTTCTTTCAAGGGGGTAAAGTTAGGAATTTTGTGTTTATCCATATTTATGTCTGATTATTTGTTAAACCACTAGTCCGATCCTCTTGAAATTTTTACCGTATATTCCTATATATTTGAAACGAGTTCCTATATATTTCATACACCACCAATAGACTTATTTTTGTTTTGAAATTTTAAGTGATATTATGGAATATCTGGTGAACTATCATTGTGAAAGTCGCAGAACTTCGCGGGATTTTCTTTAATACCATTGTGCACTGATTGCCTTAAAATGGGCTGGATTGGATAAATGGATGTGGCACACCCCATGTGACAATATTCACACTTTATACGAAACGATTAATTATCACTGAATGAAGTTTAACCAAAACAGGGGATGGGATATCACACATACAAAGAAAATAGTTATTTTCAAATATCTGGAGAACTATAATTGCGGAAGTCTACAAACTTCGTCCGAAGAGCACCCTTAGCATTCTACATGGGCGATATTGAATTAGAGGACGTGGCAGCTCCCATACAATGTAAATTGTTTATTTCTTATATATATCTGAAGAACTATAATTGCAAAAGTTTTTAAACTTTGAATACATTAATTTCTTTTCAATTCATAATTGGAATGAATTTTGTAATAAATATTATTAATCGAACATGACTTTTTTTCCCAAACTATTTTCATTCAGAATAAGAACATGTTCAAAAATATTATAAAATTGTACCAGAGATCGAAAATAACTCATATACCAAAAAATTCAAATTGTGATTTATATTTTTGTGATAAAAATAAATCACTGAAAATAACAGTTATAAAATGATTTTTATTTAAATGGTTTGGTATGACCTTTATTAGTTTTTGTGGGTTTTTAATGGTTTGGTGTGAGATAAACAATTCATTTGTTTTTGTTCTTAATAACTGTTACTTTCTCTTTTATTTACATACAATAACATATTATAAGAATTTTTTAATGATGTCAGAGTAACAGAAATGATAATTTTTTTTTAAATTGTTATTAATCTTTTAATAAATTTTATATATGAAAGTCACTCATCCAGATTATTTGTGTTTGTTTCTTATCTGTTTCTCTCAACCCCAAACCTAAAATGTTCTCGAATAAATCACTCTATCAGTGATATATCGCACTTGATCAACAAGAGGGTATTAACTCAAAAAACAAAATTCAAATTAATTGTTTAATTATAATTTTTAATCAGAAACGTTGATTAATCAGAATGTTTGATTATTCAATTAATCGCACAACGTAAAATAAAGTGTTTTACCAGTTCATTTTTAAATAAAATGCCCAAAAAATTTGTAAAAAAAAGTTTAAAAACATGTCTAACATATATTGTGTACTCAACTCAAAATTAATATTTTCTTTAAATAAATTATAGTCGATGTGCGCAATATGTACATTTATAAGGTTTGGCCAAAAATGCATTTTCTATAGAACAATTTAAAATATGTCCTGATTATAACTGTTATTCAAAACATTAGCAATTGGAGAGCCCATCACAAAGCAGAAAGAAAGCTGTTATTTTAAGCACGATGGCCACGTATCAAACAGATTTGACAAATAATATGTATGTATTGGTAATATTTAGTTTTGCTTAACACAGCAACGCACAGTGGTTCAGAAATGTATTTTTTTGGCAATAATTCGGTATCTCGGGAACTATTAGAGATATTATTACGAAATTTCACATGATTGGAGCTGAGGTGTTTTCGTTGTTCAGCTTCCTAGGGATGGGGGCCAGTACGTGGCCCGTAAAATTTGGTCACCTCGGGTATCAAATTTTTAAAAAAATCGCCAAAAATCCATTTATGATCCGAATGAGCTGAAATTTAAAATATAAATAGTCCTTGAGAAGATCTACTAAAAATACGCTTACACGTGTAGGTTATCTCTATTAGTTGAAGAGATATTTAGGTTTATTGATTTATTTTTTTTAAGTTTGTTCGATCTTTTTTTGGTTTTTTAGTTATGGCGGGCCAACGGAGGGTCGAAATTTTTTTTACAAAATCACCTATATTGGCGATAAAATTCTAAATAAAATACAAACAACTTGCTAAGAGTCATGTCGTCCCTATAAAAACTTACACTCATCCAAATTTGGAACATGTAAAAAGTCCGTATTTTTTACGTTTTTTACCAATTTTTATTTTTTTTTTTGTAGAAAAAAATTTTCTTCGGCATTATATACAAGTTGTATATGATCCGGAAAGAGAACTTAATGGAAAAGCGTGTAAACTAAAATTTGGCTGACATAAGCGGACATAACACTCCCTAGATCTATCCAAACTTGGCCAATTTAAAAAAATTTTGGTTTGAGTAAAAATTTTTAAAAAGGCAAAGCATCGATCCTCGAAATAGCCCCCTATTTGTATAGCCCTATATGTTTCTTAAATACTTACTATCACACGGTAAATAACGTCACAGTAGGCAGTTTTATAAAAAAAAACTGAGTTTTTGGAACACATTTTCCCCGTTTCAGGAATTTCGGTATTTGAAAATAAAAAATGTCAAAAAATATATTGCCATAGATTTAAGGACATTTGAGTCTATATCAGTTCCAAATTTTGTTATGATATCTTTAACCGTTAAAATTTTACATTAATTCAAATTTTATATTTTTCTTCATGGAAAATCACCATATTATATTTTTTTTTTAGTTTTTACATTTTCTAACTTTGGATGCATGTAACTTTTTATAGGGAAGACATAACTGTCTCCAAGTTGTTTTTATTTTATTTAGAATTTTATCGCCAATATAGCCGTTGGCCCGCCATATCTAAAAAACCAAAACAAGATCGAGCGAAATTAAAAAAAATAAATAAATAAACCTAAATATCTCTTCAACTAATATAGATAATCTGCAAATCTAAGCGCATTTTTAGTAGATCTTCTCAAGTACTATTTATATTTTAAATTTCAGCTCATTCGGATCATAAATGGATTTTTGGCGATTTTTTTTCATGCGCAATAACATGCTTATGAAGCAAATTTTTCCTAACTTTTTTTTTGTTTTTTATACCGGAATTGCTTAGGGCAAAAACGGGCAGATGAATTTTTAATAAATCGTTAGCCGAGACTTCAGGCTTTAATTCGATATAAGTCTCAGGCTAGAGGTCGTTGGAGATCAATAGGTACAATCCATAGAAGTTGAAGAAAATAAATATTTTTGGACAATTTATAGTTGTAATTTTTTTTTTTTTTTATTGTTAAAATTTTTTTTATTTGCATATATATCATTTATAACATCCAATTCTATAAAAAAAATCATTATAGTCTCATTACAAGAATATTTTCACAGCATGAAGCGATAAAAGGTAGCATATATAATACGGTCATTTCAAATGCATTCACTTAGGTCACCTTTGAATGTCTCTGGACAAAAAAGTAATAAAGAAATAAGCCTAATATTTTTGGTACATGATAATTAGATTGTTTATTACAAACTGTGAAAAAATCAGGTAGATCAGAAGACGTAAAACAAATTAATTAATGTGGCCTGGTTCAAGGGCGGCATTAATTAATTGTGCATTAATTGTGCAACGTATCAAACTTGTAGTATACGATTATTCAACTAAATTTTGAGTACCACATCATTTGCCTTTTTCTTATGAAAATTTTTTTTTAATACATACATAAAACATTTGCAATAAACAATAGTCTCGATAATTTGGATACACAAATCTTGTTTTAAACATTTATTTCATAATTGAAATTTAACGGTTGTAATTTTTGTAAAAACTATCTCACCTCACAATGTTGTATTTAATATGGGTTATATAGTTAGCAACATTGGAAATTGCAATATTTTCGGACGCATGAGAACGCATTGAAACGCATACTAACACATACAAACCATTTAGTATTGCTACCGAATACATACCTAAAATGGAAGCGTGGTTTTTATAAGCCAAAAATATAAGCTTTCTTTTGAAATTGAACTTCAACGTGGAAACATCCAGAAAAGTCCACTTTTATATAAATCTTAAATTGCAAAATTTTAGTGTAATATCCTTACAGGATACTCAGAACTGTTTCCTTTTGTCTCAAAGTGCCTTTAACTACCTAAACTTGAGGTAATTATACTCAAACCTAAGATTAAAATATGTAATTGTTCATAACTAATAGAAAAACTTATAATCAAACATAATAGTTATTACACAACGCACTATCATATAATATAAACTGGAAGTTATATTGGAGAAAGCATAACCTAGATTGTCATAACCAATCGAAAATATCCTGGCTAGACAGGTAACAAGTCCACCAGTCCAAATTTGTCTAAAACTAATCAAATCTTTTCCACAGGAACAAAAATTATACTATTTTGTTACAGTGGTGGTGATATTCCTATAGCCACCACTGTGTACACTTTTTATTGCACCACACAAAAAATAACTCTAAAAGTAAAGTAGACATCAAACAAAAAAAAAAACAAATAGGAATATTTTTTGTCACTTAAACCAGTTTCTCAACAACTGCATAGAAAAGCAGCAGACGAAGAAGTATAGTGAATAAATAATATTTAAAAACCTAATTCAATCAATTATTCTTGTAATCTACTACTGAGATGATTAGAGCTAATAATTTTTTTTGAGTAAAAGCTACATATAAAACTAATATTAATTATAATCCTAAATTCAACGAGGACGGCATACTGCTATAATATTACCTAACAATTGTTATAAAACCAAGCCCCAAATCATCTAAACGGCAAAGAAAAAAAACAATTAAAATTTTAAAAAAGTCACCTCACGTAAGTGTTAAGTGTTTCCAGAACATAATACAACAACAATTTGGCTGTAATTTTCATAAAAAAAACATTAGAAAACTATCAAAATTTCAAAAGTTGTTTAATTATTTAAAAGTCTATACCCTAAAACTAAAAATGAATTATTAAAATAAAGTAAAATAATTACAACTAAAATCAATTCGATTCAAAATTCAAAAAAATATATATATGTATATGTCTATGCTTTGGAAACCTTAACTATATTGCACATGTTATCACAGTAAGAAACACTATTATAATAAGTTTTTTTTATTAAAATTAAGGCCCTATAATTAGTATTATCACCCATATGGATTCAACCTATCGTATATATGCAAAACAAAACTTTATATACAACATTAATTGTCTAGAAACTCTGCAGTGGATTGTCGAGGCCTCAACAGTCAGCAGCAGTTCCAGCCATAAAATTTGGTGAGTGAATTTTCATTTTATTATCTAATTTTGTTTTGCATACCTTTAAATTAAATATATCTAAAAGTTTTATAAAACAAAAGAAGTAACAAAAACAAATATAGAAACAGAAAAAAAAACAGATTAAAGTATTAATTGAAAACAAATATTTTGTTATCTGCGTCAAACTAGGGTTTGGTGTAAATTTAAAACAAATTCTCCAGATCATAAAATTTAAATTTTTTTGTATTCTTTTTTTTGCGACCTTCTTAGTTGCACATTTATGATCTAGTAATATGTAATGATCATTAAGTGATGTGTTATCAAATTTGTTTTTTTTTGTTACTTCATTACAATATTGCCTAAATATATGAGGACACTCATTGTGTATTATTATATATTATAATTAGTATTTTTTTACTTTCTGGATTAATTTTTATTTGAATTGTTATCAAGTTAAAATATTTATTATCTATTTGAACTAAATAATTCTTAAAGTGATTTTAACTAAATTTTAAATAATTATAAATATCAATATAAGAGCTATATATTCTACTTTATATGAATAAATTGTGAACATTATGATGAAACACTAATCTATTTCTGCAAGTTTTCGTGATGTGAGAGTGTAAGTGTTGGGACTCGGTTTAGGGATCTTATTGAAATAATGCCATTAAGATCAATGGAAGGGTGGGTTTCGAGGCATCTATCTCCACTTCATCAGGGATAGGAATAGGTTATATATTAAAGTTTTGATCAAATTTAACATCATATAGATTAACGAAAGCACCGGGTTTGTCTTACACCATATTATATAAGTTGATCTGATTGTACTGTAGTATAGGGAGTCTACAATATTATTTGTGAATGTCAAACATTTAATAGGGGTATAAAAAACGAAACGAATAAGAACCCCACCAACCGACTGACCGCTAGTGGCAATCAATGGCTCCCAAAAGTTCGTTTGTTTTTTCTAAGTTTTTTCTTCTTGACCCTATTTCTTTTGAACACTTGGTATTCAAAACCTAACAAAGTCCATATTTTTCATTTATTTGAAGATGTGTATTTTGATTCAAGATTCATTAGATATTGAACATTACAAACTCAAACCATCAAATTTCATTTCAAAGCTGTTTTTTAAAGTTAAGAATTTTTTTTATTAATTCACCCTATGATGTTGTCGCTGCGAAAACTGAATAATAATGCCATTTGACGTTTTTCGCAGCAACACATCAAATTCGCTTCAAATCATATTAGCGGCGGCAGTGAAAATCTAAATTGTTTTGATTTTCGTCAAACTCACATCAACATATACGTGTAAGATTTTTTTCACTAACACAATCAAAAACAAGTAAGAAAGTGTGGTCGGTCAAGCCCGACCATATAATACCCTACACTAAGTAAAAGAGCAAAAAAAATTTCTTTTAAAATTTAAATAATTTATATTTTTGAGTGATTTTCGGAAGTGGGCCTTATATGGGGGCTATGACCAATTATGGACCGATCACCATGAAATTAGGTCGTGTGATTTATGTGTATATTGAAGTTAACTATGTTGAATTTTGTGTGTTTACCAACATTTTTAAGCGATTTATGCACGTTAAAGTGATTTTCGGAAGCGGGTCTATATGGGAGCTATGACTAATTATGGACCGATCGTAACAAAATTTGGTGACATGAATTTCGTGTATATAAAACTTATTTGGAGCGGAGACACATATATAAATTAAACATTTATGACCGATAAAGTCCAATTTCGGGAGGACATTTGTATGGGGGCTAGGTGAAATAATGGACCGATTTCAGCCAGTTTCAATAGGCTTGGTCCTTGAGCTGAAAAAATAATATGTATCAAATTTCATCGAAATATCTTCAAAATTGCGACCTGTACTCTGCGCACAAGGTTTACATGGACAGCCAGCCAGCCAACCAGACGGACGGACGGACGGACATCGCTTAATCGACTCAGAAAGTGATTCTAAGTCGATCGGTATACTTTAAGGTGGGTGTTAGACTAATATTTTTGGGCGTTACAAACATCTGCACAAACGCATAATACCCTCCCCACTATGGTGGTGTAGGGTATAAAAACTGAGTTTGTCAAATCAGTTTGATACGTGGCCATCGTGCTTTAAGATTTGTCATTTAAGCTTTAATCATTTAAATTTTTACTGAGAATAACTTACAAACACTCCCAATAAGCATTTTTGCTGGAATTCAAGTGTAAAACAAGTTGAATTCCAGTCATACATTCAAACTTCAAGGGTTGAAATACACTTGGGTTACACTTTATTTCAATAGCATTCTCCAGTGAAAAGGAAACTTGAATTCAAGTCAAACATTATAGTGTTAATAAGGGTATTCAATCGATTAACCGTTAATCGGTTAACCGATTAATTTTGGACGGTTAACTGTTCGAATAATTTGAAATTGCCGATTTTCAAATAACAAATAAACCGATTAATTTGTGTCGATTAACCGATTAACCGAAATTCCTTTTTTTTTGCACTTTAAAAAATTTTTTTGTATTTATTTTTCCATTTCAATTCAAAGACAAATTTCAAATTAAAATTATATATTTTTGAACATCCAATAAACATGATTAGTGAGTATGTATAACAACTGACATATTTAATTTACATGTATTTGAAACTTTGTTTGTATTTACATGTATGGACGAAACTTTTTTTGAAATGAGTCTTTTATCATAACTAAACGAAACTATTAAATTGATCAAAATCTAAAACAATTCAAAAATGAATATTCCTTATCATGCTTTTGATTTCTCCAACATATACAATCAGCGAGAGAGTTTTTTTCCAAGAAAAGTTTTATTAAATCTAAAGAAAAAAATCGTTTAAATTATACAGATCATGCGATTTCAGAAATATAAATAGTAGATGTTAATATCTTTCTAATCTGTATTAAACCCAAATTTTTACTTATCAAATATACGAGAAAACATGAATTTTAATTTTGATGTTTACAACAAAAAAACACTCTCACACAAAAAATAATTGACTTTTTTGAAAACTGATGAAACTATATGAAAGATTATAGAACAGTTCATAAAACACGGATTTTAAGTTATGACGTTGTTGCAGCAAATAGGCGATATGTTTAAAAAAATTATCTCAAATACCTTATTTGCTGTTTTTTATGTTTTTGTACACAAAATTCGTTGTTGTATTTTCAATTTAAAATGAAAATAGAAATTATTCGGTTAATCGAATAATTTTAAATTAACCGATTATTAACCGAATAAATATAAACCTCGGTTAATTATTTGCTCGATTAACCGATTAAACCAGAAACCCGATTAATTGAATACCCTAAGTGTTAATACAGTTGAATTACAGCCTTAAATTACAATGAAATACAAATCGAAAAAATACTTGAATTTTAGCTTTGAAATATAGATTAATTCAACCCTTGAATTATAGTTCAATACAAGTCGAACAAAATAATTATATTCAAGCTCTTATTAATATTGGTTTTATTTATAGTACATTTTTTTACATAAATTAACGTAAAATTAAACTGAAATATTACAATTCAATTATAAATAAAGATTTGGAGCACCAGGATAATTTAGCTAATTAGTTTTCCAGTTCTTCTTTTCTTTCAAAACTTGCATTGTCAATGATGTTTCCAGGATTATTGTTGTCTTGATTATATTTGTGATCTGTGGATATACTTCTCACATTTTATGGAACTGTTGACTGCTGTATTCAGTGTTTAGTAAACAATGAAACAATTTTTTTAGAGTCTAATTTTGATTTTTTCACCATTTTACTATGAACTTACTTTAACTTTTTATATAAAACACTGATTATTTATATTGAATTCTTGCATTTTAGTTATAATTTACTGCAATTTCTAAAAGCATTAAATTCCACTATTATTTTTTCGGATTTAAATTTTATTATCTTGACAATAAAAAAAAGTCTGAAACAAATTTTCAAAAATTATCAAACATTGTTTATTTGAAAAACACTTGAAAACAGAATTGAAATTCAAATTGAATTCCAGTTAAAATTCAACTACTTGAATTTTAATATTATGTGTGCTTATTGGGACTTTAGAAAATCTAATTATTTCATATTATTTAATTTATTCATAATTATTTATATCATAAATTCCGTAAGAAATTACAAATAAATTGATTTTTATCAAACTTAGTAGATACTTACACCTTAACCTATGTATGTATGTATGATGGTTTTCAGATCTTACAATGTTGTCAGATCTGGCAATGAAAACTTGTTAGAAAAAGATAAATTGTAATTTCAAATGATTGTTACCCTAGGTCTCCACGTAGCAATATTTATTTCTGCAATTGTCAAATTTGATTGCGTCAATAAAATTTGCGAGTGTAGACCGCAAATTGCCATATGTAGCAATCCATTGAGCAATGATTGCTATACTGATTGCCTGAGAAATTATTGCTAAGCAATAAGCTGTCAGTTCAGTTGTCATTAATGTAAAATTTCTTCTTTCTATGATTCGGTGCGATTAATTCATACATATTTAATTTATTTAAGTACCAAAAATAAAAAAAACAAAGAAATTAGTGAAAAAAATCATTCAACACAAAATATAAGCAAAATAATCCTCAGTTTTTCATAGAACTTCTCGTGTTGAAAATTTTGTATTTGTGACGAACGTTTTCTCCACTTAAAGCAATCAGCAATAGCTCTGTTGTTGTTCTGTTGACGTTATTGCTTGTGCTTAGCAATAAAAATTGCTACGTGGAGACCTAGGGTTAGAAAACCTTACAATTTCATTGCCATATAATAAATTTATTTGCCAACTAAAACTGTCATATCCGTTGTTACACATTGCCAGAACTTTAAAATCATTTGAAACAAACAATTTTAAATTGTTCATCAGTGCCTTCATAGAACGGAAGGAGAGAGTAAAAAATTACTCTCTTTTCACACATACGGGTGATACAAAAACAAAATACATGCAATACATTCTCATGAATTAGGTTTTTGATAACAGACTTAGGTTTTTGGTGTTTGGTAACCTATCTAGTTGTTGTCTATGAGTGCCTTGGCCTGACCTTTTTCTTCTGAATTATTACAAATTTCAATTGAAAGCGGTGCGGAGATTTGCAATCGTTCAAACTTACCTGCATCTGGAACATTTTGGCATTAAATATTTTTGGAAAGTTTATATTAAGGATTTTTGTTTGGACCTTGATTTACCGTCTTCACTGCCTGTTGTTGACTGGATAAGAAAAGTCAATTGTCTCATGGCTGCAACCTATGATTGAAATGTCGCTATCAATTTATTATATAATTTGTTTTCCAATTTTGTTTTACTTTTGTTTTTTAGTATTATTCATACGAACTTTTTTTTTGCTTTTAAATGGTCTGACAATGGTAACATTGTCATATGTATAAACTTCGCACATCTCACGTCATCTGACGATATAAAAAGTGTCTGAATTATCTTACAATAATCTGAGAATGGCAACATAATGTGATCACACAATTGTCGGATGTATGACCATATTAGGAATATAACTATTGACATTTTTTGCAAATAATCAAATTGGCATAGCATAGTCGAATAGAGCATTAAAAAATATGAAACACCATTATTGTTTTTTCGCGGTTGTTAAAAAAGTTCACGCACCAAACGCAATAAAGTTTTGCATACAATAATTTAAATTTTTTGGAAATATGTACTTTATATTTTATTTTAATAACAATTGCGAACATACTTCAAAAGACAATTTTTAAATAAGAATCCATCACACTTGGAAAAAAAAATTAAATTATTTATATAATTTTCAGGGAAATGTAAGAAAAGATAAATCACGGTTTATTGTTGGTGTTTTGTTTAAGCTTTGATATTTTTACAAATAAAGCTTGAGTGTCTGTAATTCTCAAACACTCTAGAAAAGGGAAAAGATTTCCTGATGATCTGGCCTAAGCAACCAATGAAATGCACATAGGAACTAGCTTATCCCCCAACAATAAATTTTCAGTGAATTTATCAAATTAAAAAATTACTAATTTTGTATTCCCGAATAACCTTTTAACGAAAAAAAAATTTGGTTTATTTTAGAAATTGTTGTTGGTGCGGGATGTTTTTGATTCCAAATGACCTAAAAAAATAATTTTCATTACTTATACAATATTGGCCATCACGTGGTGCTATGCCAAAAATTTTGACAAAATTAGTTATATCCCTAATGACCATATTATTATTTTACAGCGTACTGACAAAGCTTTTTCTGACAACGATGCACAGCGGAGAAACTGAGAAAAAAAAGTAGAAATAAATCTGCAACTTCGAAACGAATAGATCGATTTTAATAAAGATTAAGATAAGTTTAAGTTTTGAATATGGGCGCCGAGCCACAATGCCCCAAAGTGGGGCACCTCGGGTATATCAAAAATTAAAAATGATGCTAAATTTTTGTTTGCGATCTGATTTAAAAGATTTTTATACATATGGAATCTACAAGACGAGATCTACAAAAAATAATCTCCTATAATTTACGAGTTATTCGTATTTGAATAGTTAAATTTTATATTTTTTACGGATCCAATTCTTTCCCGATTTTCTTGAAGTATATTTTTTGGAATTAACAACAAATTTATTAATAATCTTAAGAAAAAAACTGTTTAAAAACTTTACTGAGTCAAAAAGCGACGGCGATCAATTAGTAAAATATATAAATATATAAAGTACTGCATACTTTAGGTAGCTTTTTTAATACAGTTGACTGGACTCACAAAAAAAGAATTTCCGAGTTTTACCCGGAATTTTTGATTTTTTTTCTTTACAAACCATCTCCTGAAAATTTCGAATCGAATAAAAAAAAATCGGCCAAATCGCTCCAGCCGTTCTCACATGATGACATTAGATACATGGACCATTTCATTTTTATATATATAGAAAATAGATAGATTATACAGAAAATAAGAAAAACATAAATGATGTGTTTATATTTTTCTGAAAGATAACAAAATAATAAGCAAAATAATATCAAAATTCGTATTAATGCATGGTCCAGAGCCTTCCCAAGTAGACCAATTTTTTATGTAAATTTCAACTTTAGACATCATGTTCTCTAATCGCATAGCTGCTTTCAAAAAACTAAGACCTGTTTTGTATCTCCCAATAGGTTCTTCAATATTGTGCAAAGGGATTTCATAGCCCCAATTTTGGGATTTTTGAAAACTTTTTTGGGAATTGTGGGATTATCATAAACAATTTATAAATATCTTTTCCACTTTTGGATTTGGATCAAAAGTTTCTACATAAGTGTAAAATTTCATTAAAAACGATTCATAAACAAAACTTTTACTGCATTTTAAAAATTACAATTTTCCAAAAAAATCAGCTACCATTTTTTATTCCCATATTTTTGAAAAAAGTCTTCTATAATTTTTTTAATTCTTAAAATTTTTTTTAAATTTTTGAAAAGAGAACATAACATTTGATATATTTAATATGTATATCTTTTCCTTTCCGTTTTTGTTAAAATAACAAAACACATGTAAAATTTACACTCAAAGAACAAGCTTGTAAGCACATAAAATTTTATGAAAATGAATTGACTTAATTGTGAATAAATTCGAAAAGAATCAATCGATATTTCATTTTGTTTCTATTATATGTGGGTTTGTGATAAATTTCTGAACAATTTTTGCAGTTTTCGATTTTTCATGAGTTTTTTAAAACAACAAAATTTGCTATTTTCACGTAAAATTATATTTTTTGCTTCAATTTGTTATTATAACTCCGAAACTACTGAGTCGATTAAAACGCAATATATAAACAGATTAGAGGCTTTATAAATTGAACTTTTCCAAGTTTATTTCAGTAAAATGTGAAGAAACATCTACAAAAATTAGCAATTTTAGAAAAAAAAATTAAAAAAAAACTTCTCAATAGAATTTAAAATTTGAACCATATTTGTACTACTGGAACCTCTAAAATTTATTCGATTTTCTTGCCCTTTCTTATCAGCCGTATTTAAAACCAAAATTTAGCATAAACTTAACATACGAGTTATTTATAAAGTGTTTCTTATCCACTCACTAAACGTTTGCTAACGAACAAGTTTTTGCTAAGTTTTTAAACAACAGCAGTTTTGTGTCAAAGTAAATTTTTAAATAAACGTGAAACATATTATAAAATCTTTTATTGGGAAGAAAATAAAATTAATTAATTCTACATTTTGTTCTACTTTTGATGATTTGAGGGAAAAAACTTAAAAGGAAATATCAACTAATACATCAGAGTTGATTTTTTTTAAATAGTTGACAATGCATCACACTTTTCAGAGTTGATTTTTAAATTATTTATTGACAGACAAAAGTGCATTACCAATAAACTCTATGCTAACCCTCTGCTAAACTTAATTGGTCTGCTAGTTAGAAGATCGTTGTGTGCGATGTATGCACAGTTGCTAATTACACAGAAAAAAATATATTTCAATTCAAAAATTTATCACATGTTGATCTGGTTTCAATTATTTCATAATTGAATCAAGTATTCATGTGCTCAAAAACAAGATTTTCTGATATTTTCTATTGAATTTTGAGTTTTGAATTTGTTAATTTTGACAACTGAATATACAATTTTCATGGCTGACTCCATGTAAACCTTGTGAGTTTATTTCGGCCCAAGGACCAAGCCTATTGAAACTGGCTGAAATCGGTCCATTATTTCACCTAGCCATACAAATGTCTTTCCGAAATTGGACTTTATCGGTCATAAATGTTTAATTTATATATGTATCTCCACAAATTGCGCTCCAAATAAGTTTTATATATACTAAATTCATGTCACCAAATTTTGTTACGATCGGTCCATAATTAGTCATAGCTCCCATATAGACCCGCTTCCGAACATCACTTTAACGTGCATAAATCGCTTAAAAATGTTGGTATACACCAGTGTTGCCAATTCTTGGTGACCAAAAATGGCTAAATTCCTAAAAAAAGGCTAAAAAAGGGCTAACAATTTTTATTACAAAAAAACAGCATTATTTAACAAAAATAATTCATTTATTTGTTATTTACAATAAAGTTGTAAATATGAGATGATTTTTCATTTTAATTAACATTAACATTAACATAAGAAAATATGTACAGGTACATACTTAAGTAAACAATTTGAGTAGTCACAATATCAAATCATCTATAAAGTCATATTCATCGTTTTTTATGTTTTTATCATAGGATTCGTTTGTACCTATGAGTTTTAAAAAATTTTGAGGTATATCGTATTCATAGCAACATTTATCAGATCTTTGCAGCCCAAATCTAAAAAAAAATTATTGTATATGTTTAAGGCCTTATTCAAAAACAATTTTTAAATTTAAACGTTTTAAAATCTAATTTTGCTTTAAAATATTGTTTAAATTTAAAATTTTTTATTAATATGTGGGTTATTATTTTATTAACAGAATTACCTGATAGATAAAATCGAATTCACAGTCGATATATTCAATCTGTTTCTTAAATTATTCTTCATTAAATTAATTTGGCTGAAAACCCTCTCCACTTCAGCATTTGACCACGGAAGAGAGAGCAACTTTAAAGCAAATTCCGAAATTTCTTTAAATTTCATATTTCCGCCAGCATCTCTATATTTAAACACTTCCGCCCATAAAGAAATAGTGCTCTTGGTATTATTCCATTTAATATTATGAATATTGGAGTATTGTTCTTGGATTTTTGATGACATCTCGGCATCAACATTATTATTCCAAAATATTATGAATAGATTTTATTTAAAATGTATAACAGTAAAAAATTGGCCTCATTCGCCAAAATATGGACAAAAAAATAGTTTTTCTTGAAAATCGCAAAATTTAAATCACAGGTACGGAAAAACTGTAACAGGTATTGACATAATTTTTTCATATTTTTATTCCCTATTATGATCTCAATAAATCCCAATGTGATGATCGAAAAATTAAAATGATTAAAAATTTGAAAATGGAGATTCGAAACGACCGTTAAAAAAATATGTTTTTTTTGGTTATACCTGCGAATAGGTTAACGGTATCCTACGAAGACAAAAACTCATACACAAGTAAATACGGATATATTCTAAATAAAAATTAGCTTTTATTTTAATTTTTCTCGAAATATGTTTAAATATGCAGTAAAAACTTTAAAATATGCTCTTAAAATTTAAAAAATATGCTCTTAAAAAAACAAACTTTTACATAATTTTTAACCAAATTTACTTAAATTTTCAAATAAAAATCGTTGTCTATTGGATCTGAAAACATTTTTATACATAGAAAATGTTCTTTCGACATCAACTGATGTTACAGGAGCAAATTTAAAAGACAATATTTCTTTAACACTTAGAACGGTTAAGTTTGAATTATTAAAATATTATTAAAATAGTGCTCATTTTATATTAAAACAAGTAAGAGAGCTATATTCGGCTGTGCCGAATCTTATATATCCTTCACCTAATTATACTTTAAAATAAAAAATTTAAATATTTTTAGGTGAACAAAAATTTTTTTTTAGTTTTTTAATTTTTTGGAAAAAAAAATTTTTTTTTTTTTAGGTGAACATTTTTTTCAGTTTTTTTAATTTTTTGGATAAAAATTTTTTTCGAATTGTTATTTTAAATTTTAAAAAAAAAATTTCGGTTTTTTTAATTTTTTTTTTTGGTGAAAAGCCATCTATTTTTCAATTTTGAATTTTAAACAAAGGAAGTAAAAACCTGTAACTCAACAGCGAAAAATAAGTAAGACAATATTTGTTTTTGATAAAGTCAAAATATGCTATTAAAGAGTAAAATATGCTCTAAAACCGCAAAATATGACATAAATATGCTCTTAAAACAAATATATGCAAAAATATGTATTTAAGGGTAAAATATGCAAAAATATGCACTAACAAATCGATGCCAAAATAGTTAAATAGTTCTGAAACGTGTAAATATCTTATCCATGTGCTCATTAGACTCACCAGAAAAAACATGCATTTGCATATTTTGGTTTCCCTGTTCATTACATTTAACTTTGTGCAGTAACATTTTCGTAGTATATTGCTGTCTCTTTTTTTATGTTTGCAACTCAATAAATAATGTAATTTCTATTATATTTACTCTTGTTGTTTATGCATTTCTTTTGAAAAACAAACACCTTTTTTTGTAAGCAGTGAAAATTAAATAAATTAAAAGAATTTATGATTTTAATTAATGACATCTGAATTAAAAAGAAATAAAATAAGTGAAATATGGAAATTTTTTGAGTCTATAGATGATGTTTATGCAAAATGTAATATTTGCAAAACCAAAATTTCTTACAGAACTACAACTTCTAACTTAAAAAAACATATGAATAAAAGACATCCAACTGTAGATTTGCCCAAAATTCATAGGAAACTGGTAATTATTTTATTTTATATTCTTTATAATTATTGCAATTATATAAAATCTATTTTATAGGTAGAACATGTCGAGACGGTTAACTCAGATGATGATTTGGAAATTTCTATGTTGGAGCTGACACCATCATTTCAAACTGCAATTGGTTATGGTATATCAAAAAATAGTGGCCAAACGACATCAAATTTAAAACAGAAACCATCTGTAGAAATTGACCACAATTCAAATAATGCATTACAAAACACTAACTTATCCACAAATGTGGGGCAAACTGCTAAAAGTGTCTCATCAAATTTGTTACGTCAATCGAAGGTGTCCACAATGTTTGGAACTTCAAAAATAACCAAAAAAACTTCTACCGAAATTGACAGAAGGTTGTTATTTCTATTTATTTTGGATTACCAACCATTCAGTATTGTTCAAGATTCTGGGTTCAAAGCTTTTATTTCTGCGTTAAACCCAGCATACAAGCTCCAAGTAGGCACTCAATTTCGAAAACTGCTATTCAGTATTGTTCAAGATTCTGGGTTCAAAGCTTTTATTTCTGCGTTAAACCCAGCATACAAGCTCCAAGTAGGCACTCAATTTCGAAAACTGCTATTTCAGCATTATATGAAGAATGTAATCACAAAATGAAAGGAATTAAATTTTGCATCACTACTGATTGCTGGACTTCTACAAACACAGTCAGTTACATTGCCGTTACGGCACATTTTTTAGATGAAAATTTCAAATTCTATTCTGTTTTGCTTGATTGCCACTCAATTGATGTTTCCCACACTTCCGACAATTTGGCTTTGGTGTTAATGAATATAATGGACAACTGGGGAATTACGGACAAAATTTTATTAGCAGTTTCAGACAATGCACTTAATATTAAAAATGCAATTACGGTAAAGTTAAAATTTAATTATTTCGGATGTTTTGCCCACACACTTAACCTTATTGTAAAAGATGCACTTAAAAATGAAGAGATTACATATATTATACATAAAATTAAAGTTATTGTGGCACATTTTAATAGAAGTCCCAAATCCAATGAAAAACTGATGGCTTATCAAAGAAATGCTGGTAATATGCCATTAAAATTAATCCAAGATGTTGAAACTAGATGGAATTCGACTTTTTATATGCTCCAACGATTTATACTTCCTGAGGAGGCAGTTAAAACCACAATTGCTGTAATTGAAAAAAAATTACCATCTATAGCCTCAAAAAAATGGCTCATAATTAAAAAGTTGTGCATTATACTAAAACCTTTTGAAGATGCAACTAAAAATATAAGTGGAGAATTATACTGTACTGCATCCCTAGTTATTCCAATTACAAATGGTCTAATTAGTGTCTACTCAAAAATCAAAGCAAACGAATATCCACATGAAGTAATTTCAGTTATTTCTAAAATTAATTCCGGCTTGAAAGATCGCCTTGGTAACGTAGAAACTAACGATACGTTAGGAATATCAACATTTCAACATTGATCCTAGATTTAAAACATTTGCGTTCTCCGATCGGACTTGTGCAGAGCATATTAAAGATGTTGTTACATCTTCAGTTTCCTCACTATACAATTTTCAATTAAGTGCATCTGCAATACATGAACCTGAAATCATTGAGAATGACACCCCCAAAGAACTTTCTATTTGGAATTCGTTTGATTCATATATTTCTCACTACAAGCCTAGTCGAACCACAACATCAAGAGCAAATAATGAAGTTCAAACTTATTTGGAAGATGAAGTTATACCACGAAATGATGACCCATTAATATGGTGGAGGGCTAATAAATTAAAATATCCAAAACTATCTCAAATTGCTCAAAAAAAACTATGTGCTTTGGGATCTTCGGTACCATGCGAAACGGTTTTTCAAAAGCAGGACAAGTATTAAATGAGTGTCGAACACGTTTAAGTGACAACAAAACGAAAATGTTGCTATTTTTAAATTCAAACTATAAACATTTAAATAAGAAAAATGTATAAAAATATGTAATTTTTTCTTAATATGTAATAATCTACCTATAAGTTTTGTTTTTGTTAATTACTTTTAATTGAATTTGTTATTTTTAGTTTGTTATACCTTATGTTTTACTTTTTTATCTTAAATAAAATAAAAAGAACAAAATATGAATATTGTTATGATTCACATAGATAAACCGTGATCAGGGTCATTGATTAAAAGAACAGTGATTTATAAATCACGGTCACTGAGAACGTTGTTCCTCAAAAATCACGGGATCGCTCATCTCTAATGTATACTAGTTTCTGTTTCAATTGTTTTATTAAACCAACCACAAATTGAACACAATTTCTTCTGATTTCACGTTCTTTTTTCTTCTTAATATTTCCAGATTTTTTATTTGTGAAATATTAGTTTCAAACTCGTGTCCAAGGCTGCATACGTATGTAATAGGAATAGAATTATAAGTAATGAAACTTATTTCAATAAGTGAGTTGGATCGTTATCATGACCTTGATATATTTTGTTGACTACTTGGACCTCAAGTAAAATAGGCTTTAAAAATATTAAATACAAATGAATATTTTCATCATTGTACATTTCACTTAAAATGTTTGCCTTCGGACATTTTTCATTAATATACGCTGTTTCGAAATGCACTTCGAGCTCCTCCCATTTTTAAAACTCATCTAGTTTCCGAAGTTTTCGGTATTTTTAATGGATCCTGTTAACCCCTTGTGGACCAAGACTTTAAATCGTTGAAAAAGTTTTATTTTTTTATGAAATATTGAAGTTATTTAAAAAAATTTAACTTTGTGGAGGACATGCAAGGTACCGAAAAGGACCTGCAAGGATCCGGAAGGTACCGTTGGGTCAGCATCAGCCAAAAGATAAAAAAACTCATAGATTTTTGTTAACATGTTATTAATATATTGATAAGTTTTGTAACATTTATAAAATTTTTTATTACAAGTTTATTTTATGCTATTTTACGAAACAGTATTTTTTGTCATTAGAAAATAAATAAACACCACAATGAGAACATGAATTAATTCACCGTTATTCTGGGTAAGCGAGTTTGCCAATAGACCAAAAAAATATATTATTGCAAAGATGATAGTGTATTTCAAATTACTTTTGGGCAAAAAGGGTCAAAATATGTTTTGTTTTCATTTTGTAAGCTTATTTTTGTTATGGTACTTATAAGTACCGTCGGTCGACAAAGGGTTAAGGAAATATAGATATTATTTATTTTAAGAATTTGTAAAGTTTAATAACTTTTACCTTGTCATTTAGATTTCTATACAAAGTTTTGTATGCAATTTGCCTCATAGAACTTTTTGAGAACCAACTGTAAGTTTCGTAAATAAGAAATTGTAATTATTCAGGTAAATATTCTTTTAAAGACTGGTTTACAGCCAATTAGAGAGAGTGACATACACATTTAACCAGTTGAGGAACTTCTTTTTTTAAAGCAACATGAACGCTTTTTTCCTTAAGACATACACATTTAACCAGAACTAGTTGAGGAACTTCTTTTTTTAAAGCAACATGAACGCTTTTATTTTTTTCGTACCATAACATTTGCGTTATCGGTGCCTATTCCAACCAGTTTTTCAATTTTTAAATTAAATTTCTTTAGAGAATTTTTAACACCAATAACTATATTCTCGGCAGTCCCACTTTCTAGCTCTTCAATGGTTAAAAACGTGGACACAATTTTGCCCATACTGTTACTAAAATATATTATAATATATTGTAGACCTATAAAGTTAATTAAAAAGAAAACAATGCAACAAAGCAACAAAGCAATGTTGCTAAAATATTTGTTTACACTTACTCATTATTTTAGTTAAAGCAACATCACACGATTCATCAATAAGAATACTAAAATACCCTTTACCAATATCTTTACACAGCTCATGGTCAAAATGAGCCCAGCAGTTAAGCAAGTAGTCAATGTATCCCTTAAAGACAGTAATTGTCACAAATGTCTTATCTCCAATTTATATATTTTGGTCATTTGACATGTGTGTGAACTTTGTAGTGCAGAGAGAAGACAATTGGTTACTTTATACATCCCAAGTAATCTAGCGTGAAGACAATTGACACTTAAGTGTCTCTAAGTAATCTGGAGTGTAGTCACTTTAAACGTTTTGTGAGTAATTCGTACAAACTGGTTTTATACAAATTGTGTTGATATAATTCTCATACAGTTTATTTTTATTTTTGCTTAAGTATCTGGTATCCCATGTAACATAGCATGAAGTCAATAGTCACTTTGGTGTCTCTTAGTAACCTATGGAGAAGTCACTTCATAGTTTTTTTTTGTTGACTACTTTCGATCAGCTATCAGATAGTCACATTGTATTAAAAGAGTCAATTGAACCCCTGCTTAGGACATGTACGTGTTAAAATAACTAGTCAAGTAGCTGATCAAGTAACCAGTTACGAAGCTAGTAAGGTAACTGACGCTATGTAACCAGTATGTGAATCTAATGCGTTGCCTACTTTGGACCAGCTATTAGACAGTCCCATTGTAATCAAAAAGAGACAATTGACCACCTGCCTAGGACCCCCTGCCCGTGTTAAAATGACTAGTCACGTGGCTATCGAAGTAACTAGCTCCCACCCTAAAGGATGGGTAAAATCACTAGTTCGGTACTGCCTCCTCGAACTGCTGGGCGGACTTAGAACATTTTTAATAATGTTGGTGCATTTGGTTCTGTGTAATTTTAATGAAGGACAGTCGAATCTATTTTTGCAGACTTCTCCTAAGTGAGCGGTCGTAGCAATTGCACTATGAACTGCAGAAAACATACATAATGATGCTACCTGTTGTTGTCTTATCATATTGACTGGTTTAAAAGGCAGTGGAGTTGTAGTAGCAATGTGATCCACTCCCTTAATATGTTTGTTAGAATTTGTGTGATTGTTTAGCACATATAACTTTGCGTTTATTTCGCATTTACAATACTTGCAATAGGCTTTTTCCGGATTTTTACATTCAATAATCCACTCTTTAAATTTAGGATTATTAAGCCAATCTTTTCGAAATTTTTGTATGTATTTTTTATCCATTTTGTATAACTTTTAGATCTTATTAACGGCCATTCTCACAATGTACGATTAAAAGTTAACGTGAACTTTAACCGCAAGTTAGGCTAATTTGAATTTCACAATGTACGATTAATTCTTAATTGACACTACTTAACAACAAAGTTGCTGTTAAATATAACCGAACAAATTTCGCCTGTTAGCATCTTAATTGTAAGAAATATAATAAAAGATCATGGAAAAACATTTATATTTTTGTAATATTTATAATTTTTAAAAGTGTAAAGCGAAGAAAAGTAAATTTTGCACGGGGTGATCCATATACCACCCGGATATTGCACTTACAAACCAAACAACAAATGTGCACTTTTGCTTGTTGGTTTTCAGTAATTGTTGTTCAGTTTGTTCTGTAAATTTTACAGTTAGGTACCTTAATATTTTTGAGTTTTATACGTTTTTTTTTTATTATACCACTAAGAAAACACAAACTATTAATTTTTATGCCGTCTTTTAGACAATTTTTTATATTCCAATCTTTCATTACACTATTTTTCGTAAACAAATGTATGCATTATTGCCATACTTTCTACTGAATGCTTTGGTTAAGTAATCAAATGATGGTGAAACGTAAATCGGTAACCGTTGGTTAAATGGTCCCCGTTAAACAAACCGACAGTTAGTTAATTTTCCGGTTAAAATGAAATAATCGTACATTGTGAAAATGGCCGTAAATGTCACTTAAGAGTTGCTCTTCTAGAAATCAAACTCAAATAGTACAGTTGCATTTTTTGGTAGTATAAGTGTCATTTTGTTGCGATTTAAAAAAAAATACTACTTTTTTCCTGCTTTTCAACATAAGCATAGAAAATCGGATTTTATTATTTTAAGGAAAAATGGCTTAATGAAAATAAAAAAGGCTAAAAAAAGACTAAGGGCTAAATTCATTTTTGTATTGCTAAACAAGATTGAAAAGGGCTTAAATTTAGCCTAAAAAGGGCTAAATTGGCAATACACACAAAATTCAACGCAGTAAACTTTCATATAGACATAAATCACACGACCTAATTTCATGGTAATCCGTCCATAATTGGCCATAGCCCCATATAAGGCCCACTTGTTTTTCGTTATAGATACGGCCGTATAAGTTTACACGGTTGTTAGACATTTTCTGACAATATTGTAAGATCTGGCAACCGTTTATACAGTAGAGTGGGTTTTGTTAGCTTTGTGAAGTGACCGGTCTTTTCTGGTCAGCTCACTCAAATGAACTTGGTCGTTCTTTTAGATCATTAGTTGAACATGTTTTAAAATTCCATCTCGGTTTGTGAGTTGCTTGTAGTGAATTCAATCAAATATTTCTGTTGATAGTTGTAAAAACACACATTCTTTTGACAATTAGTGAATAACTTGTGAATAACCCACATTCGTTTTATTTTTTATTGGGTAATTCAGGAACGAACTAGTTCAATTGAACTATTCAATTATTTGAACTAAATGAACTAGTTCAAATCGTTTACTCACTTACATCAATTTTGAACTATGAACTAATATGATCCATATGTACCGTCTGAACTAAAAAAAGAAATTATTGAAAAAATTAATTCAAATCCTTCACAGAATTTTAATTTTAGTAAATATTCTCAAAAAATAAAACGACGAGTTCTATTTCTAAAAAATTATGAAAAACTTCATATTATTACAATTACAAATGAAAATGTAATTACTTAAAATTTTTGAAATTGTAGATTTTTTTTAGATAATTGACAGTCTACAAAGTATTACGAGTTTTTTTGCTCTAGTTTGTTCTCAACTTTATTTTCATAATGACAAAAGCAATAATTTTAAAAATTACTGTAGCACAAAGTAATGCTAAGTCACATCCAATCCCACAAAACTTAAATAATCTCTGTAACCTTCAGTTATCATTGTGAAGAAAACAAACAGTTATTTGTCAAGTAGCGGTATTAATTAAAACAAACAGTTGCCAAAGAAAACAAACGCCATTGAGTATTTGCACTGTAAAGTAAGTACTCATGCAGAGTTTTTGGAAAACCGTGATATGCGATATACCTCTTTGCTTTAGATATTTATGGATTTATTACTAAACGTATTGTAAAATATCACATACATACATGTATTTACATTGTACCTTTATATCCGTACATTAGAGTGTCCCAGGACAGCTTTGTTTATGAATCTGTTATAGGAATACCTCTCGAACAGTGCGTAGCGATGTGCTAAAAACGGCAAAAAATTTTAAAAGAAAAATAAAGATCATAGTTCAATTTCTCAAAATAGTTGGATATCGGCAATACCGTAATTTTGTACATTTTATTATGGAGCAATATTCATAATTTTTTTTGAAAAAGCTTGCTACATTATGGACTTTTGACCAAAAAATGCTAACAAACAAATTTTATATATTTATTCTCATAGTAAGTTCGAAATAAAGTAACACTTTAGCCATATTGCAAAAAATATATAAAATATATTCTCTCATTATGCACACAATGTCGTATTGGAGCGAAATATTGCAAAAAAATACATTTTCCCATAATAACCTTAAAATTACAGAATGTTTGAGATTCATTTCTAAAAAAGCGAAACAAGTTTTGGATAAATTATATTGACGTCGTAATTTTGAATCTATGATGAAGAACGGATGACTCATCTCCATATTAAACTCCTCAATAGCCATTACCTGAGTGGTTTTCCTACAAAAATTTGTCCTACGGGACACTCTATATGTGTACGAACAACATTTATGTTAAAAATATCTGTATGTATATAAAATATTTTTATTCCAAAGAAAAATGATGAAAACCATTTGAAACATTTGGCATGGTACTTGACAAGGTCGTATTTTTTATTTTAGAATCTTTACCTTAAGGGTTTCAACATTAAATTCCAATTCGTTCGTAAATATTACGACTAAATTTATTTACCAACAATATGTATATGTACTTAGTTGGTACATATGCGTTTTATGTTCAAATATATTGCTTTACATTTAAAACATAAATACATATTTACAATATTCAGTTCATTCCAAAAAAAATCATTTCTAGAATTTAATACTCCCCAAAGTATTCTAAGATTCATACACGTTTTGACTTTTTTTGTTGTATCAGAATTTAACGTAACTTACAATGTGATAGAAAATATCTTTCAGAGTATCTTAGCAAATTTTTTCTTATTCGTTGGTGAGTTCAGAATAATGACATTTGTGGAGTAAATCTTCATTATGTATTTGAATCTGAAAATTTCAAAATATAAAATATTTTTATTAATAACCAATTTTTAAATTTATAAAAGGTTTATAAAACAAAATTTCCATACAAAAGAGTGTAATTTTCTATTTTTTTGAAATTTTAGCTTTTTTATTATTGTTCTAATATTTTCATGCAATAAAAAAAAGAAAATATACATATAAAACATGCACTATAAATTAAAAAAAAATATGCAGAATTATACTCTAAAAATATAAATAAATTCACTGTAAAATATTAAATATTCACAAAAATATATAAATAGAGAACTATGCAGTGAAGCGCCTGTTTTCAGTTATTATGTATAATATAATTAAAAAAAAACAGTACATTTAGATTTTGGGACAAATTTATGAAAGTAAAGAAAACATAATTAATAATATATGTATGTTTATCAAATTGGAAAATAGACAATTACAATGTAAAATGCAAAAATATGCAACATCACATGGATTAGACTTATGTAGTTCATGAATGACCTAGTTCAGGGATGGCAAAATTGGTACAATTGTACTTTTTTGGTACAATTTGATCCTAAAAAGTACAATGGTACACCAATGACTCATTTGGTACAATTTGAAAATTTATTTCACAATTAATATATTTAAACCAATTTACGAATTTATGTTCTCTATCATTATACCAAAATATCAACAATAAAATTTTTAAAATTATACTTATTAGTTTTTGAAATAAAGAAGAAATAGCAGCATTTGACTAGTCTCGTAATTTTGTGTGTTTTTCAAACCAAAAAGTATATAAACAAATGTAAGCCATTATTTTCTATTGATTATGAATATCCATAAAATTTGTAATTCTTACCCCCATTTTCTCAATCTCTGGTTATTTTTTATCGTGACGATAAACTGACAGTTCTTATACAAAAAAATGTTAATTGGAGGTTTATCGTTACGTAAAACGATAACCAGATATTGAGAAAATGGGGGTTAATGAAAGAATTTTTCTGCTGTGGCTAAAAAATGTTAGATGGGTGACAAAAATTCGATAATTTAAACTATGATGCTTTATTATCAACTGAATATCTGTTGATAGAACCAAAAGAATGAATGGATGTAATGGAATCGATCCAAATTTATTCATAACAACTGTTCATTGTAACTTTAAAAAAATACCGAAATTTCACTGGAATTTAAAAAAAAATTCTCGCGAAAAAATTTTCCGTGTAGGAACCCTAGTTTTGGTACAACTACAGTCGAAAAAGTACAATTTCTGATGCTGATTAGTACAATTTTCCATTTGCCATCCCTGACCTAGTTTAATTGAACTATTCAGCTCAGCACTGAGCGGTTTTGTAGTATGCTCATCAGCATTAACAATTGTACTTTCTCGACAGAAATTGTACCAAAACTAGGGTTCCTAGACGGACAATTTTTTATAAATTCTTGTGAAGTTCTAGGAATAGTCAGTTGACAATGAAGCATTGCAGTTTTTGTCACTCAACTAACATTTTTAAGCGGGACGGAGTTTTATTTTGAGCACCAAAATATATATGGTAGACATTTTAGCATATTCTAAAAGATGTGGAAAAATTATTATGTTCTGCATACTCAGAAATCCTGAAATCGTTCTTTTATCCAGCGACATATAATACCAACAAGCATTTATCGTGGGACATAAAATCCAAATCAGTGTCACTTAAAATCAGTGTTGCCAACTCTTGGTGAACAAAAAGGGCTAAATACTTAAAAAAGACTAAAAAGTAGCTAAAAAGGGCTAAAATTTTTAATTAAAAAAATACATACATTTGACACAAAAAACAACTTAGAATGTTACATTTGGCTATGCCGAATAGACAAATAAAAATGTATGAATATAACACATGTTCAAATGCAAGAAAATAAGAATATTTATTCCTGTATGTTGATCCTTAACTTTAAAATAACGTAATATGGGGCCACACGTATATCATATGCCGATGTTTTTAAAGCCTCGTATTTATCACCTGGCCTGCAAAATGCTCCTAGGCAAATTTTTGTATATGAAAGACAAATTATGTATAAAGTAATCCTTTGTGATAACTTCGATGGAGAATATTTTGATAAGTGAATATATGGCAAATATGCCTCTCATTAAATGCAGAAAAAAAATATTCTAAACATTATACACGTCGCCGGACAGAATGGATTTTCATTGGCAAAAACATAAATTTTGTAAACATATCAAAACTATGGTAGCCAAAATATGTAAACATAAATATTTAATTTAAATTTGGAAAAAAGTTAATTTTTATATTTGATCAGATAAAAATTATCATATGTAGCTAAATTATTATCGATAATGAACTGAATTTTTCTTTGGTTGGATTGTAGTCTTTGAAAACGGTATACTACATGGCATGTGTTATAAAATATTTGTTAAAGTACTATATTTACGTCAATAAATCGCCCAGATAAAGTTAAAAGTATTCTCTTTAACCCTATATATGATTTTGTAAACGCCCGGACCCGCGCGTAAAACATTAACATATTTATTAACAATTTTCAGATCATTAGAGTAAATATATATGGCTAAATGAAAATAAAAAAGGCTAAAAAAATGGCTAAAGGCTAAATTAATTTTTTGTGGATAAACAAGGGCTAAATTTAGCCTAAAAAGGCTAAATTGCCAATACTGCTTAAAACACATTTTTTGGACAGCCACCTGGATTTTTTCCCCACTAATTTAGAAGACTTTAGTGATGAACACGGGGAGAGATTCCACCAAGACCTCGCTACAATTGAGAATCGGTACCGTGGAAAAAATACCGACCATATGCTGGCCGAATATTGTTGGTCAATTTGTCGTGACACTACTGGTGGTAAAATATACACTTTTCTTAATAATCCTTTTTGTATACAAATAAACAATTTAATTTGAGTTTTATATATAAATCATAGCTGTAACTTGTGAATAAAATACAAAATATAAATATTTTTTATATTATTTTAGTTTTTGCTTCCAATTATAAATATTTATATTCCAAATTATTTATTAGTTAAATAAAGTATTTGTCTAATTTAATAATAATGTTTACAGTTAAATTTATCCATATTTATATCTTTTAAAACCAAATAAATTATAAATATAATCATTTTATATTAGTTTAATTAAATTATATTGATATTTTTTTAGAAAATAGTAAAATTTTATATATTCAAATAAAACAAAGTTGAATAAAATTTAAATTTATTTTATTTAGATACAAAAAAAATCAACTAATTTCTTTGGAATATTTATTCAAACAAAACACAAAAAATTAAAATTATTCAAACAAAAAATGATTGAATAGAAATAATTCTAATAAAACTTTAGAAATATTTTTATTTCTCACAAATTTGAAATAAATAAATTTATTTTTCCAAAAATTACTGAATAGAAATAATTCTAATAAATGTTAAAGAATATTTTTATTTCACAATACTACTGATGTAAAATGTCTTCTGATTGCATTCTGAGTTGAAAAAGTTATTTTCAAAACGAATTACAAATTTTTTCAGACCCTAATTCTCTGATAACTAATATTCTATTTTTAAAAACTACTACTTAATCATTGATTATCACTAGAATATGAACACAGATTTATGGTTTCAATTGGAGGTTTATTATTAATTTAAATTGTGAAGAACAAAATTCATGAATAAAAACAGTTTTTAAAGTAACTAGTTGTGCAAAATGATCGTCTGACATGGCATTCCTCCTAGGGCTATTTATCGTTGAATTATTTTTGAGTATTGTTTTCGTTTTTTCATAGCAAACGAAGGATCTTTTTCATAATCATCGGATGAAAAATCTTCATCGTCCGAGCTAATTTTCACACACAAAAATATTTTTAAAATTGTTCAAAAATTTGTTGTTAAAATATTTGACTTTATTTTCACAAATAAAATTATTCAAAGAAAATTTCTATGAATAAAAGTATTCTAAATTTTTTTGTTGAATATTTAAATATTTTTCTTTTTTTTGGAGAAATAAAATTATTCAAAGAAAATTGCTTTGAATAAAATCTATCAACAAATTTTCGAATAAGTAAAATAATATTTCATTTACAACTAGTTGAATAAACTAAATTAATATTTAATTTTTACTATAAAAATATAATTTGAAAATAATTACATGTTTTTATATATTTTTATATTACATGTTTTTTTAAAATATTTTAAAATCTATTCATTATATATTGAATAAAATACAACTTATTGTTACTAAAATACAAATAATATTAGTATAATTTTATGATTGTTTATTCAAAACTTTTAAGTATATTTTATTTAATATCGTATTCTATTTAAATCAAATAATATTTATTGCTTTATATTCTAAATAGATATATGATAATTAGTATCCTATTTTGAATAATATAGAATGATTTCAATATAAATTTATTTTTTCAAATATAACTAAAATTCAAAAATAATTAAGTTTTTGGAAATATTTTGAATGAAAATATTCACAATTTACAGCTATGATATAAATACATATGTATGTACATATATAAAGAAAAAAATTGTCATTTAGGAATATCTAGTCGATGTTTTTAAGTGAGAATTATTTCAGAATCTACAAAAAACATGATAGGTACAAAATAATATATGTACAGTAGTTTTGACTTACCTGCCTTTCACTTAAGAGCATTTTGCATATAAGTGCACAAAACTTGTGTTTTGTATATTTATTTACCAAACTCCATATAAATTCGTTAATTTAAGTGCATTGTTCATACCTGCACATTTAAGATAAGTGCATAATACTTTTGGAAGCTATAACTGGTTTTCATGAAAAAAATTTAATTTAGCTGCCTAATACAAAATTAAATCAAAACAAATAAGAAAAATACGATTTTGAATGAAAAAATATGTTGTACATTTCATAATAATTTTAAAAGTAGCTAAAATATCAATTTGACGTTATTTTGAGACGGAAAAATCACAAAGCTTCGTGTAAATTATTTGCCGTTAGCTGCTTTTTTTGGGCATTAAACTGTAAATGTACTTACCAGCATCAATGAGCAGGTAAGTGCATTGAGGTTAACTGCATTTTTAACTTACCTGCACAAAATATCGTGCAAAGTTGATTGAGCAGGTAAGTCAAAATTACTGTACTAACTATTTTTTTTTTCGATGAAATTTTAAAATAAAATTTAAAAAACAAAATAATGCAAATTTAAAGTTTTATTTAACACTTAAGTAGTGAAGCTAGAAGGACGAAATTTCGGTATGTGGTATTCCATAATTTGGTCTTTGACGAAAAATAATATTGAAAACCAAAATAGATATTAAAGGATGAACATTTTAAAGGACATTTTTGACATCTTTTTATCCCGACAATATAAAATAAAAACAATGCAAAATATTTTCCAACTCTTCTTGTTCATTTAACATCAAATTTGACATTGTTTGATCAGTAGAAGTATTTTAAAATATTTTTTGAAAAATGTACTTCTTTAAAACTTTGAAGTCCTTAAAAAAGGACACAGGATCACGAAATGAAAAACTGAAAACACAGTTTTCTCCATTGAATTTATAGTTTCAGACGTATATCATCTGGTTCGTGTCTAACGAATTTTTTCTCTATTTGTCGGACGGTGTTATATATGGATTTTGACATATTTTTTCAAATCGAACAGTTTACCGATCTTAAATCAATGAAATTTCGATTTAATACAAATTAAAATTTTGCATGCATGTATGGACTAGTCATATTTATATGACAAATGGTACTCACCAAACCAAATGGTCATTATACAACAAGTGTACTAATGAGCTAAAAGAACGACCTAGTTAATTTGTGTGAGCTGAGATAAAAAATAGCGGTCACTTTACTGAGCTAATAAAAATTGGATTCTATTTTGTTGCAAATCATCTGATTCGGTATAGTAATTGGTTAAAATAGAATACAAACATGCATTTGCATGAAAATCGCAGACCTGGTAATAACTTTAAATTTGGACCAATTTGCATGAAAATCGCAGACTACTTATCAACATTTTAAACATAGTTAATTAAGATAAGGAGAAAATATATTTTTTTCATAAAAAAAATTAATTTAATCATTGATTAACCATTAACTACTAGGGTATTCAATTAATCGGATTACTGTTTAATCGGTTAATGGAGCAAATAATTAATCGGGGTTTAGATCTTATCGGTTAATTTGAAATTATTCGTTTAACCGAACAATTTCTATTTTAATTTTAAACTGAAAATATAACCACGAATTTTGTGTTCTTATTTAAGTATTTTATTAATAAATAGAACAAAAACATAAACAAAAAAGAAATCATAACAATTCAACCAAAAAATAAATAATTTTCTTTAGTTTTAATAAAACTTGACTTGGAATAAACTCTTTCGCTGATTGTAGATGTTAATCGGATAATCGACACAAATTAATCGGTTTATTTGTTATTAGAATTATTCAGGTAACCGACCAAAATTAATCGGTTAACCGATTAAAGGTTAATCGATTGAATACCCAATTAACTACATTGATATGTTTTGAAATTTGATAAGTTTCTAGGACCTAGTTTCACTTAATTCAAAATTATAATACCAAATTGAAAGGAATCGGTCGTAATTGGTCATAGCTGTCATATAAATCCCAGTTCCGAAAATAATTTGAACGCTTATTATAAATATTGGTATCAACATAAATTCAAACTCTAATAAGCAAATCGTATTACCTAGATCCTACCCAGAACTGTTTCTAATTCGAATATATTATAATAGAAATACTTCCACTACGTTCACTTGATCTATGATATTGTTACGAAATTACACTATCAATTTGAAAGCTGCTAACATGAACATTAAGGCTTTCGAAAGCTCTGGAAATAGAATCTAGTTTTATCCGTTAAATAATTCATGTAGCTTCTAGAATATGGCATAGCAAGTTGCAGTCAGTCTGTTTATCATATGTGCTGTTAGAGTAAACACCAAATGCATTACCAGTGTATTCTTGTACATTATAAAGAGTGTGTATTAAAACAGTGACTATTTACATTGTTGTATAAATTTAAATAAATAAGGAGTTGTTATAAACTTTGGACTACTAAACTGCTTTTATTTACAATCAAAAGTATCCGGTTTATTAAAAGGAAATAGACCACAGTTTTTAAAATGTAAAAACGTAACAATATTAAATGGTATTACATTCTTACTTGTTATTAACTTCTCTTACCCAATTCTTCTTATATTTTTTACAATTTATTTTATTTTTTGTATGTTTACTGGAATATAGAAAATATTCCCAATGATTATATATAACGTAAATTAGTATATTTCATTATTAAAAAAATATTTTGAAACCAATCAAACTGTCAAATAAAGATTTTTACCAATTAAAAGTTCTATTGCATAACAGAGAACAAAATATATTTTTTTATGTTTGTGTTTTAACCATCTATTTAATTTAATTTGCTCGTAATATTAGTTTTTATATATGTAGAGAAGTTTTTATTCGATTTTTATTATACATATTTATTTGGCCCATTTAATTTCACAGCAATTTATATTATTTATTTTATACACATACATACATATATATATATATGTATTTATGTGGATACTTACACACATACATAACTGTTTATACATACATATATGTATACATGCAGAAAAAACACATGGTTTGACATGGTTACGACAACTATACCATGTTCTTTGTAATTAATTTCAACAATATTGTAGTTACTGTAAACGTTTATATTTTCATCGCAATTATAAAAATGAATATTGTTCACCGAATCACAATTATTTTTTGGACAACTACATAATGATAAAAGCTAAACATATTATATTATGTATAATAGAGTGTCCCTTAGAATTAAATTTTTTGAAATGTTGAAACGGTACCCACTGAAAACTTTCGTAATGACTTTTAATTATTTTTAGTTTGTTCTAAGATGGGCAACCCGTGTCGACTTTCGAATTATCTTTGAGGTGCATTTACAAGGGGAAAAAATGAATTTTTTTCAGTTTTTTTTTTTAAATTTTTGCCATTAAATAATTACTTTTGCAATTTAGTTTAAAAGAATCGAAATGTGTACGTAATTGTCGTTCTAATAAGATATAAAACACAAAAATTGGTTAAAAAATTTTAAAGTTATTAAAAAATCGCCAGGCCATTAACGTGTCTCAGGCCACTAGAACAAGAAATGTAGGAATAAAATTAACATATTTTGAGAAATATTAAAACAGAAGTTTATTTTTACTTAAAATATATCCATATTTACTTGTATATGAGTTTTTATCTTCATAGAATACAGTTAAGCTATTCGCAGGTATCACCAAAAAAAAATATTTTTTAACGGCAGTATCAAAACTCCATTTCAAATTTTTAAAAATTTTGTTAAACAAATTTCAGAATTTTTTGATCATCACATGGGGATTTTATGACAACATAATAGGAAATAAAAATGTGAAAAAATTATGGTAATACCTCCTATAGTTATTCCGTACCTGTTATATAAATTTTGCGATTTTCGAGAAAAACTAATTTTTTGGCCATATTTTGGAGAATTTCCTTACTGTTATTAATTTTAAGTAAAATCTGTTCAGAATATTGTAGTACAGGTAGTTTTAAATACAGTCTGAAAGTTTTCCTAAAATCGGAAAACTTTAACCCTTAAATCGTGATGGTCAAGGTCAAATTTTTCAATATTTGGAATTTCTTATGGAAATATAGCGAAATATTATATATTTTTGGGCCAAGTATTTACAATAACAGTACAAAAATGGAAATTAACCTTTAAGAGCACTTGGGGTCCAAATGACCCTGATCTTTTAAAATCACGAAAAACACAGTCATTTTGACCCCAAGTGCTCTTAAGGGTTAATTTCCATTTTTGTGCTGTTATTGCAAATACTAGACTTCATTTTATAGTTTTCTTAAGTAAACTTAGAAAAGTTAAAATTTACATACACGCAGAGAAAAAATATAATTGGGCATGGTTACTGTAACCATTTAAATAGTGTTACAAGATTTTTAACAATATTATAGTCACAGTAACTATTTACATGATTGTGGTAACTATAATATGGTTAATTTATGATTCACATGATTTTGTCAACCATATATATGGTTACAGTAAACAAGTATATTTTTGTGACAACCATATTTATGATGATAAGTTTTATCATAATATGTCTCAGATTATGATAAGCCTTTAGCCGAGAGCAACATAATATGATAAGTCCTTCATCATATGAATGGTTGTCACAAACATATATTTGTTTACTGTAACCATATATATGGTTACTGTGGCTATAATATAATTGAAAAACTTGTAACAATATTTAAATGGTTACAGTAACCATGCCCAACTATATTTTTTATCTGCGTGTAACCTTAACTGTTTATATATTGCGTTTTAATCGGCTCAGTAGTTTCGGAGTTATAATAACAAATTGAAGAAAACAATATATTTTTTTTTTAAAAAAATTCACAATTTTACAAAAAATATTTAAAAAAAAAACTTTTCCATAGAATTTAAAATTTGAACCATATTTGGACCACTGAAACCACAATACATCAAAATTGTGTAGTGGTTTAAAAAGCCTCTAATTTTTTTTTGGTTTTGTTGCCCTGTTTTATAGTTGGGCCTTGAGCGTTGGTTTGTTTGTCTAAGCTATGCTATTTTTACAAGTACATTTTGAGTGTCTGCAATTCTCATTCGCTCTATAGTTTTATTAGTATAATATCTATAACTTTCCTAGAGCGAATAACAATAAATTTAAGTGAATTTATCAATAATATTTTAATTGGGAATCTAGTACCTTAAAACTAAAACCTTTTAAAATAAAATTTTGTATTTTTAAAAATAAATTTTAATAATAATATGATTACTTTGGATCATAATATGACTTAATTGGGTCATATATATGATTACTTTGGATCACATTATGATTGATTTATATCATAATATGATTATTTCTGAACATAGTATGATATTTTATGATAATAATAATGATCATAATATGTTTGGACTACAATCATAAATATTATCATAGTATGTTGCTCTTAGATTATGTTTACCACAACCATGATTTTCTCTGCGTGTACATACATACATAAATGTTGATTTTATACGATGTTATCTATGTATTATGTTGTCATGTATTTGGATGTAACATTTTTATTTTTTTGTTATTCTACGCCCTGTTGCACCACAATAATTTGATAAGTCGTTTAACATTTGCAACATGGGAATTAACAATAAATCCCCATATGTTAGTAGTTGACACTATAAAGTCACATTTGCTGCTTGAAATTTGAAAAATCAACATTCTGCATAATTTCATTCCTCTTACACAGCAAAACTACCAAGATTTTGATTCTACTTTCTAGACTCAGTCGTATTTTTTCAGTCTTGATGTGAATTTTTTATACACGACAGAATAGTAAGTAAGTGTTGTGGTGATATGAGTTTATATAGACTTTTGCAACATTCAAATACTATGAACTATTAGTTTCTCTGATAGTTTGCACTTTAATTTCCCTGACTGATTTGGTACATCTGTACTTTTTGAAATAGTATTATTTCCAGATTTGCAATTTACCAACACACAGAGGAAAAACATGGTTCGGCATAGTTACGGCAATTGTTACGGTACTGTGTTCTTTCTAACAATATATTCTCGTACACAAATATTTGTTATTTTAATTTAATTTCAACCATGACACAAAAATATATGGTAGACTCATTAGAAAATACATTCTCAATTATACAATTATTGTAACGTCAACCAAAGAAAATATGAATATGTGTGTTGGAAAGTTTAATTTTACATATGATGTGAGGCAAACCCGATTAATGGGTTTTCAACAAGCTGTGAAAATATTTCAGCGTATGAATTTTTTGTGCTAACTTCTTTAGTTTTTTGATACAAAAATGATATTGGTTAGTGATAGAATGTCAATAATAGTGAACAATAAGTGACAATAGTTTTTTTCGATCATTTAATTTGAAGTAAGAAAAAAATGTATATTAAACCTCAAAACTCCTCCTGGGTCACATTCGCCATATACAGGAAATCCTTGTGATGTAAAGCAAAATGTTGATAAAATATAGAAAAAAACAGTCACAATTTATTTAAATTTTTTTTGTTAAGTTATGTGAAATAAACCATAAATATATAGTTTATTATACTTTGTTTTGTGAATTACGGTATAAAACAGTAAAATACCTTTATATTTTTTTTGATTTTTTTGTTTTATTTTTGGTCAGCCACATAACTTTTTAACGGGCTATGATAGAAAGGAAATATTGGAACCGTTTTGATAAGTTTAAAATGCCTTTTGATCGTGCATGTTTAAAAAAACTAAAATCCTTTTTTTAATGAGATTTGCGCCCTCTGTTGTGGGTTTTTGGAACAATTTTTAAGGATTCCAAAAACATCAATTGTATTATTTTTTGTTGTAGAATCGACTGGTGAAATCAGATTTGCAGTATATTCAACCGTGTTTGCTCTACAGAAAAATGTGCTCAAAAACCGAGTCTTTAGGTGCGTTGAACCACCACCAGGAGTGAAAATTTTCCAAAAAAAAGGACGCCATTATTTTTATTTATGCAAAAACCTTCAGAAAAATTATGATGTCAAATGAAGTGACCTTAGCACATTAAAACTAAACCCTATTAAAATTTAATTTTGTACGATCTTAATATGATTACTTCAAAACATAGTATGATGTAATATTAAGTCTATATTTGATTATAATCAGCCCAATTATGAGAAAAAGTACCCCGGAAGTTTTTTCCCTTTTCTCATTTTTCCTATTTAAATTCTATGTTAAAAAAATGAAAAGGGAAAAAACTCCCGGGGAATTTTTTTTTCATAATTGGGCTGATTAAAATGATATATCATGATACTAATAGTGACCATAATATGTTTGTACTCGATTTTTCACTGTATAATCATCTGTATATTCATCACTGAATTAAATACGAGTCGATAAAGTGCCCGAAGTGTAAGATGTTTTTGATTTACCTTAAAGTGAACACTTGATAGATTAACCTAAATATAGTTTAAATAAAAATTAGCTTTTATTTTAATTTGTCTCAAAATATGTTAATTTTTTTCCTAAATTTCTTGTTCATGTGGCCTGAGACACGTTAATGGTCTGGGGAATTTGGAATAACTTTAATATTTTTTTAATAAATTTTTGTCACTTATATCTCATTACAACGACAATTGCGTACACATTTCGATTCTTTCGCATTCAATTGCAAAAGTATTTATTTAGTAGCTAAATTTTTACAAAAAATTCAAAATTTGCATTTTTTACGAAATTTAGCGATAATACAGTTTTTGGGTCATTTTGATAAATACATCTAAATATTTCTAGAAAACATTGCAGAAAATTAATATCTGAACTTTGACCTCGATGCGCGTCCATTTTGTGCTTTTAGGCCTAGTGTCACAATATTCCACCCGGCACTCTTTGAAATGTCAAAAAAAAAAATCGGCTGTCACCCTAATGTGTACATTAAATTCAATTTAACATTTTGTAAAATCGTCAATATGTTTTTAATGACTCATTAGTAAGATTTACCCTAAACTTCTTGAATTATACAGAATTTCAATAAAATAGAGACCGAATACATCGCTAAGAACACCAGAAGATATCGATATCTCACTCAAAAATTTTGAACAAAACTTAAAACTTGCTGTTGAACACGCCACTCAAATAACCCAACAAATAAGATACAATAGACTCTATTATGCAGACATTGAACAGTTATTAGCTGAAAAAAGAAGAGTTCGTCGAGAGTGGCAACTCTACAGATCCCCCAACTTAAAAAGGAGCTTATAAAATTCGTAAACGCCTCAGTATGCTTCTTCACAAATGCAAAACTGACTCAATTAATAAATATCTGAACTTAGACGCCACCCAGTACTCAAATTATTTTCTATGGCGAGCTACAAAAAAATTAAAAAGACCTGTTATGAGCAGACCTTCTCTACGTAATTCAAGTGGAGGCTGGGCGAGAATCGATACTGAAAAAGGAAACCTGTTTGTTAGTCATCTAAAGAATGTATTTTCTCCAAATGAGTCAAACGACATAATAGAGTTACCCCATATTACAAAGTATGGCACGAAGGATTACCGATTAAAATAAAACTATATTTACCAGTAAACACACAAAAGCTTCTAGAAAGTTATTTAAGTCATCGAAAGTTCGTTCTTAAAGAGGGAGACTTCATAAGTTCACCACAGCCTATTGAAGCAGGAGTACCCCAAGGAAGTATAATGGGTCCCTTCCTATATTTGCTATATACTTGTGATATGCCAAGAAGGAATCCAACAGACCTGCGCTGATGATAGGATCTATAAATTAAACATCATTTTTCATCCAACTGGTGGGACGTAAATAAAAATTAATATTTAAGATTTGAACAAATTACACTGTCCAACAAATTAAGACTTTTTGATTGGAACAGAACAGCGACCCTATAATTCTGAAAGGGCATGTTGATTAGATCATATTTGTAGAATAAACTTATAGTCCAGCTGGTCTGAATTTTGTTTACAGTGGGTCAAAGTTTTAATTTTTTGATCGAAGGTAGCATTATACTAACTGAAAAAAAGTTGTAAGTTAATATCTGAGAGAATTCTTATAGGGTATTATATTCGATTTTTCTTTATTCGATTTTTCTTTTGTTCGAATAAAACGAAAATTTGAATAAGAGATTTTAACTTGCTCGAATAATTCGATCACACGTTTAAAATTAATCGAATTATTCGAATAATTTAAATTTCTTTAAAAAAGTAAGGAATGAAGTTTTGATGTAGGTTTTTTAATATTTTATTGTTAAAGAAAAACAAAAATAACGTTAAAGATAACAATTCAAGTATTGATAATGTTAAAAAAGTATGAACGTATGGTCGGGCTTGACCATACTACACTAAGTAAAAGAGCAAAAACATTTTTCTTTTAAAATTTCAATAATTTATATTTTTGAGTGATTTTCGGAAGTGGGCCTTATATGGGGGCTATGACCAATTATGGACCGATCACCATGAAATCGTGTGATTTATGTTTATATGAAAGTTTACTATGTTGAATTTTGTGAGTATAACAACATTTTTAAGGGATTTATGCACATTAAAGTGCAAATATTTTATTCCGTACCTTTTATTTTCATAGTGTAAGTCCTAAATTAAACATTTTGAAAGACTTGTTTTTAGAATTGTAACTTCTTGCAGTAATATTTATATATTTATAGAAGGAACTATCGGACCACTCATCTAAAGTGATCGAAAGACTCTCTTTATCTTTAGCAAGCTGAACCTGGTCCGCGTTGCTGGCCCTTAGAAAACATCTGTTTTATATTGCATCTCGATTTTAATATACAGTGTCGGACAAAGTCGGTGATCCAACCTTCAATGTTAATACATATGGTGGCATTCCGGCTGGTTCCAATGAATTCAAAAATTCAGTAGGATAATCGACGGCTTGTTCTTCGTTCATTACTGTGTCAATCTATTTGTATTTTATTGTTTCGCCAGGCAGTTTCAATTGTATTTGCTTATTGAGCTTGTTAACATCATAATTTGTTGGTGCCAAAATTGCATGTTCCCACAGCCAATCCGAATTGTTGTAGTTGGTTGTAAGACTTGGGAATACTTTGTCGACAACTTCTTGAATATTCATTTCCATTTGGCAGAAGTCCGGGAATGAAATCTCATTTGTGGAGGAATCAATTGGAATTTTACCATTTCCGATGTCCGACAATTGCTTTGAGAAAGTTTCGGCATGTTCGTTGATAGCGTTCGGCTTCTGTAGCTTCATTTCCAGTGAAATAAATTTGAAGGAACTTCGTACTTGGGAAGCGGGATCCAATTCTGTGGTACATTTGGCCTTGAACTTTAAAGGTGGGCATGAAACCGACGTCATTTGAAAGCATGAGTTGTTCTTTTGGATATTTTGAAGGAAGTGTTTGAAAATAGGAAATGTAACTTAGAAACAGCTCAGACGGCTCAATAACTGGTGGCAGAATAACTTTACCGTTCGAACAGCACATTCCCGGGGATTCCTTAGGGAACTTCAAAATGCTGCAATGTAAGTAATGTTTGTTCACTGCGCCAATCAGTACATCCTTGTGATTCCTGTAGGCATCATACTTATTGTAATAAAAGTATGATTTACAGTGTTACCCGCTATGCCCTGATGCCCTGAAAATTTCATCAAAATCGGTCCAGAAGTTTTTTATATATATAGATGTTATCAGCGGTATAATGTAAACATTTTATTTTGCCACGCCTCTCCGCCCAATCTGACTTTATGGTGTTACCCGCCAGGCTATTCTGAAGATTCTCTGAAAATTTCATTAAAAGCGGTCCAGCCATTTTTGAGTTCATTCGGAACATACAAACATCCATTTTTATATATATATATTATATGTCGAATTTCAGAAACAATACAATTTATGTAAGTTTATTTCTTAAGATACGCTTCCGCATACACCGTAATCGGCACCGAAAACGAAATTCCATACATTTGCTCCGAAATAAAGTTCGTTTCAGAACATTTTTTCGGTGCAAATGTATGGAATTTCGTTTTCGGTGCCGATTACGGTGTATGCGGAAACGTAGCTTTACACAGAAAAAAGAAATTCATAATTGAAATGAATTTTGTAATAAATATTATTAATCGAACATGACTTTATTTTCCCAAACTTTTTTCATTCAGAATAATAACATGTTCATAAATATTATAAAATTGTTCATGACGGAAATTTTAGCTTTTTTAAATTGCATTATAATTGCATTATCTAATAAATTAATTCAAAACTATTTGCATAATAGTCATATATTGGCCAATATTTTAAGATGAATCAATAATATCTGAAACTTAAAAAATATCATTGAACATAATAAAATGTCCATAAATATTAAGCATATCATCCCCTTAAAAAAATTTAATCAATTTCGCGCATATTTGCTCATTTGGTACATAGCTGAAAATAATAAAAATAAATAAAAAATTTTCCGAGGAAAATTTCAAACATTTTTCAACAACTTAAAAATATACATACATATGTATCTATAAGCCTTCTAGACATAGAGAATTATACATAGAGACGAGACACTCCGATTTGTCAAACAAAAATACAACAAATCATATGTCGGATACAACAACAAAATACATTGACTAGCATGTATTTAGTTGTTGCTAGAGATAGGTTTTTGACAACAGACTTAGGTTTTTGACAATTACGTCTCGTCTCTATGTTACCCTATGCTTCTAGATTTAAGTTGAAAACTTAAAATATGAAAAAATCTTAATATTTAAGAACTTATTCATAAATGTTATGAATTGAAATCAAGAATTATAGAAAAATAGATTACGCTTTCAGTATTTCAAAAATTGTTCATGCTGCGCATGTACGTCACATCAACCTAGTACTTGAAAAAAAATAAAAACAAAATTAAAACATAAACAAACTGTGAAAATTTTGTATAAATTAAAAGAATTGATGCAACCATTTTTTTGTTTTCCCGCTTTTCAATTCTAGGTGCACGTTCCTCGTATAGTTTTTTAGTAGTGGTTTTATTGGTGGAACGAAGCCGGGTTTTAAAAATCTCTTTTTAGCGAACCCTTGGGATAATACAGATTTTTATAAATACTTTTAATAGTCAATGTTACGTACTTACTCATTTCGAACTGCAACCTATTTTCAACATCGTCTGGTTGATAAAGGAGCATACAAACATATGCAGGTTTGGGGTTTAATTCTTTTCCACGGCCACAAAAACTTAACCATTGCCGTTGAATGTTTGGGTCCGTTGGAAATAAAAAAACTCATTTCGCACCCCATTAGAGTTGTTGGTGCTATTGCATTTTTTTCATGTTTGCAATATATTTTTTTAACAATTTTTATTTTCAAAATAATAAAATATTGAAAATTTTATTGCAGATGTGAAGTATATTGAACACGATTTTTTTTTTAAAAATAAGAAACATGCGCAATGCGTAATCTATTTTTCTATCATTCTTGAATTGAAATCAATGAAAATCAAATCAGAATATTTATGTTGATACTTTTTTCTGTGTATTTAAATTTGGAATTGTGAAAAATGTTAAGCAATTTAATAAATTTAAATATATGTATACTTATGTACATTTATTCGTTATTCGAAAATAGTAATTTTTAAATTGTTCGAATAGTTATTCGTAAGAAATTATTCGATTAACAGACTGATCATTACTCGAATGAATTCCCTAATAAGTAGATTAATTAATTAAAGTATAAAATCCATAAAATATGGTTATGTTTTAATAAATGTTGTTTTTATTTTACTTCCAATCCCCTTGACGTATTTACCCCATGAGTGTGGCTGTATCAGTTTTTGGTCACTGAAGAAATATTTAAAAAATATTGAAATAATGAAAAAATATTGAAATAAGTAAAACGATAAAGAATGTCGTTTTTAAAAGAGAGCGTGTCAAAAAAAGAGGCGAATTGTCCGCCTTCTACCCTACTGATAAAAGGTGTAGGATGTTAAGTGTTCCCGCTTGCCAGACTATGACTGCATTGTGTACGATTTTCTTCTTTGTTTATGTCATACAATTTAGTTCGGTTATGGGTTTTGGTTTTTTCATTTTTGGGTTACTTCCTGTAACTGATGAACATTTATTTTTATAAACCAAACAAAAACTTTTTCTTTAACACTTTTTTTGTGTAAATGGATGTGTGTGCGTTTAAAACCAAACCATACATTTATATCTATAAACAAATATAATGTGAGTGCAAGTGTAAAATTCGGCTCTATTTTCTTTTGTTTTACAGAGTGGCCCACGGCATTTCATGAAAATTAATATGAAATATAAGGACCGAATGTTTGTGGGTGTGTATAGAGGGACTGTCATAAATATTGTTTTAAATAATATTTTTTTTTGAAACAATGTAAAATATTTAAAATAAAACTAAAAGAGAGGAATATTGTCAAAAGTATGCTATAGTAATGGCCTCAAAATCATTTCAACTGCTTGGAAAAAATTGGGGAAAAGGCGCTTTAAAAAAATACATAAAGGGAAAGCATTACAAAAAGAAGGTCATGATTGTCATGATAATTATGATGATGGCAACGACGACGACTATGAGGAAAAACCATTAGTAAATCTTACCCAGCATCTTTCTTTGAAAAAGGGCGGAAAATATATATTATAATAAATCTATTGTTAAAGACTTTATGCCTTCACTTGCGAAGTTTGCCACATCACAATGCCTCGTCAGTTCATTGCTTTCATTTACTTATTTTAAAAGCCAACACACAAAACAAATTATACCATAAACACGTTCATCCTTTAACAACAGTCTAACAAGTACATATGTACTCAGACATTTGAGTTAAGATAAATATCACCAATTCATTTTTAAAGCGATTTTTATTTTAAGTTTTAATTGCGTACATATTTACCCAGCCAAAACTTGGTTATGACTTGCAATTACTCAATAACATACTTTTCAATGAATACCATATAAAACAACGTTACTTTGGAGTAGTTGTATAATAACTTATTTATTATTTGTTATATTACTGCTTATTTTCTAGTGATTTGCATGAGCACATTCTGTTTTTACTGATAAGACGTAACTATCAATGAGTTCTTTAAGTCACTACTTGTAACCAGTTTTAGTTATATTAAATTACAGTACATGCTCCAAATAACTACACGATGTTAAAATACTGAGTTAAATTGATATTGTGTAAGTATTTCTATAGTCGGTCAAGAAAGACCGAGTATATAAACAAATAATGGACCGATCGTAAAAAATAGTTGCATGATTCATGTACATTAGAGTGTCCCTTAGAATTAAATTTTTGGAAATGTTGAGACGGTACCCCCTGAAAACTTGAGTAATGACATAAAATACCACCATCAAAATGGGCCCAAAAATATATAACATTTCGCTATTTTTCCATGAGAAATTCCAAATATTGAAAAATTTGACCTTTGACCTTCTCGATTTAAGGGTTAACGTTTTCCGATTTTAGTAAAACTTTCAGATTATATTTAAAGTTGCCGGGAATATAATATTCTGAATAGCTTTTGCTTAAAAATCATAACAGTAAAGAAATTCGGCTCATTCGCCAAAATATGGCCAAAAAAATAGTTTTTCTCTAAAATCTCAAAATTTAAATCGCAGGTACGGAAAAATTATAGGAGGTATTGTCACATTTTTTTCATATTTTTATTGCCTATTATGTTGTCCATAAATCCCCATGTGATGATCAAAAAATTCTGAAATTTGTTTAACAAAATTTTTAAAAATTTGAAATTGGATTTTTGAACCTGCCTTTAAAAAAAATATTTTTTTTTGGTCATACCTGGGAATAGGTTAGCGGTATCCTACGAAGACAAAAGCTCATATACAAGTAAATATGGATATATTCTAAGTAAAAATAAACTTTTATTTTAATATTTCTCAAAATATGTTAATTTTGTTCCTACATTTCTTGTTCCTGTGGCCTGATGCACGTTAATGGCCTGGCGATTTATTAATAACTTTAAAATTTTTTAACCAATTTTTGTGTTTTATATCTTATTAGAACGACAATTACGTACACATTTCGATTCTTTTAAATCAAATTGCAAAAGTAATTATTGCAATTAATGCATTTTTTCCCCTTGTAAATGCACTTCAAAACTAAATCGGTAAGTCGGCACTGGTTGCCCTTCTTAGAACAAGCTAAACATTTTTTTGGTGGTATTTTATGTCATTATACAAGTTTTCAGGGGGTACCGTCTCAACATTTCCAAAAATTTAATCCTAAGGGACACTCTAATGTACATGTAAAACTTATTTGAGTTAAATTTGATCTCGATATTAATACCAGTGAAATATTTGTGTATGTTAAAGTAATTTCCGAAAGAGAGCCTTATATGGGAGCTATGAATAATTATGGACCGATCGTCATAAAATTAGGTGGCATAACTTCTGTATATATGTACATATGAAACTTATTTGTGTTGAATTTTGTTGGGATACTAAAATTTTCATGAGATTTATGCATATACGAACTTTTTTGTGTTGAATTTTATTTGGATACTAAGACATGTTAAGATTTGCTCATAAATTGATTTTTCGAGAGTGGTTATTATTTGAGAGCATTATGTTACATTATGGACCGATCGCACAGAGGGGCCAAACATACTAATTTTGCGGATTAATTGAAAAAACAAATTTCAAGTATCGTGAAAACTGAAAGTACCTGCTTAAAGAGCACAAAATTCTACATCAGCAGGCAAGAAATTAATGTCTAATATGAAACGGTGTTTATATAGTCTCGTGTTGAAAATACATATTGTGAGAAAAAAACATAAAAAAGTGATAAAAAAAATTCCGCAAATAAATACGATTTTTAATAAGTAATTTCAAAAAATTAATAAATCTAATTATGCAACCATCAAGTTCAGGTAATTATTGATATGTTTTGGTTAAATTTAAATTTTAATTATATGTGGAAGTGGCTTTGTTATTAGTTTTTATATTGGAAGTGCAAAAAAAAAATGGATTTTATCAGTTCAAATGGACATAAAGTTATTAGCTGGGCTCAGCTGGGCAGAGAATTTAGTATAATATAAAAGCCTGGACAGTTAAGCGTTGTTTCAGAAAAAATTAGGTTGCGCATCGCTGCGCCTCATAAGTTATATGTAAATTAGTAAGAGCTTCACCCGTTAAGTCTACCAACAAAAAGCGATTCTGCTAAACGTTTTATCGTCGTCGTTGTTGTTGTTATTGTCATTGTTTTTTGTTTTATAAGAGATGTGCATATGTTGTGATTAATAATACGAGAGTCACGTGTGAGTCGGGCCTGGACGTGGCTATATTCTTGTATTATAATGAGATAAACAATAATAAACTTTTACCAATTACTTTTCTTTATTTCAGTTAAGTTTAGTTTTCCATCCGTTGAGTTTCTAATCGTGAATGAATAGCATGCGGGATTTTAACAATTTAACTCTCATGCACTCACGTTTGTATATGCTTTTTTAAACTTTTTTTTTTTCTTAATTCGAAGTTTTTTCTTGTAGTTAATACGAAGTAATCCGATAGCAGGCAATTTAGCTTAATAAAAAAAATCATGTTAGTGAGCGTGATCGCGAAAATTTTAAAATGTTATATCGGGAGCCAGTTATCACTCACGTCCAAATCTGTAGTTTTTATATTGTCTCATTTTAAATATTGTGTTACATATATTTCAATGCAATGCATTTAAACTTTGCAGGAACCAGCTCAAACGTGTTTTTTTTCAGTCGACAAAGCTTATATGACATTTTTAAAAATTGCGATGGTAAAACATTTGATGAAAAAATTACAAATTTGAAAGAAGTATTAAAGATACGCACTGGTTTTTCTGAGGGCAATTCTGAACTTTTCAATAACAGCTTTAAACAATTCATTATTGACTTGAAGATTAAATGGAATAAAGCTCACAGAAGGGAAGACCGATTTCTAACTGAAGCAAATAAAATTTGGCTGCAATCATCAATTGGATTTACGAATGCTCAGGCAGGAAAGCGTGGTAGAAAAGAAATTTCTTTCAGTGATTCTAGCGACTCAAGTAAATCAAAAAAAACTAAATTTTTAAGGGACACTACAGAGTTACCAATTTTAGTACATGCTGCACAAATCAAATTGAGAACGAGTGGTTGCGTAGAAAAATCAAAAGCTGTGCAAAGCATCATCAAATTGGCACCTTCAGCGGTCAAAAGCATTAATAAAAATTTGGAGAAACCACATATCAGAGAAAAAATGCCCAACATAAAGGCTCTGTCTGTTTTTGTAGAAGCTAGATTAACCCGACACCAGTACAATGTCATTCGTCAATCTGCTCCAGACAGGTTTCCATCATACAAAAATATTCAAATAGAGAAAAAAAAGTGTTATCCAGGGAAGGAGAGCTTCAAAATAAGCGAAACCTGCGCTGAAGTAAGTCTACAAGCACTGTTGAACCACACTGCAGAGCGATTAGTTCAACTTCATGAAAATCGTCTTGACTCCTTAACCAATCACAAGCTTCAATTATACACCAAATGGGGTTTTGATGGAAGCTCTGGCCATAGCTCCTACAAACAAGTTTTTCATGGATGTGATGCTGGTGATTCATCAGTATTTTTAACAACAATTGTGCCTATTAAGCTTATGTTAGAAGAAGAGGTCGTTTGGCAGAATCCTCGACCGTCTTCCACCAGATTTTGCAGACCTTTAAAAATTGAATTCGTAAAGGAAACCCCTTCTGTGTCGATTGCCGAAAAAGAAAGGGTGGAGAATGAGATAAAGAATTTAATTTGTTCAACTGTAACAATTGCTGATAAAGCTGTGCATGTTTATCATAAATTAATTTTGACAATGATTGATGGAAAGGTGTGTAATGCTTTGACTGATACTACGTCAACACAAAAGTGTTATTTATGTGGCGCCACTAGCAAAAGTTTTAACAATATAGATGAAATGATTGAAAAACCTGTGAATGTTGAAAATTTAAAATTCGGCCTTTCTATTCTACATGGCTGGATTAGGTTTTTTGAAAGTCTCTTACATATTGCATACAAATTACCTATAAAAAAGTGGCAGGCTAGAACTGAGTCTGAAAAAAGAATCGTTTCTGAAACCAAATTAAGAATCCAAAAATTGTTTAAAGAAAAATTGGGATTAATAGTTGATCAGCCCAAGCCTGGTTTTGGAAACACAAATGATGGTAATACATCGAGACGTTTTTTTCAATTTGCTGAAAAATCAGCCGAAATAACGGGATTAAATTTAAACTTAATAAAGCATATGCACGTGCTGCTTATTGTAGTGTCTAGTGGTTATGAAATTGACAACGAGAAATTTAGAATATTTTCACATAAAGTAGGAAGACTTTTTGTTGAATTATATCCATGGTACAACATGACCCCTACTTTGCATAAGTATTTTATTCACGGACCAGAAATTGTTAATCACGCCCTTTTACCTGTTGGCCAACTATCGGAAGAAGCTCAAGAAGCTAGAAATAAGGATTTCAAAAAATCTAGGGAATTTCATTCAAGAAAGTGCAGCCGCGAAAAATCTAATGAAGATATTATAAACTATTTTTTGTTAAGCTCTGATCCCGTTGTTTCTAGCATGTGTAATTTACCGAAAAAGAAGTCACATACCTTGCCAGAGGAGGCTATGGATTTAATTAGACATGATGATGGTGATGATAATGATGTCTATGATTTTAATGAAAGCTTGGATGATGATGAGTCTGATGTTGATTATGAATAATAATTAAGTCCTTTAGCATATTTTTATGTTTAATTTTTGAACTAAAACCTGTTATTTTTGTAAAAAACACATCCATTTTTAATTAAATACAAAGAAATTATGTTATTTATTTCTATATGAGTTAAAAAATCATTGAAAATCAGTTCTAAAATAATTCGTATCCGAAGTCTTTTAGTGGCAGGTGTTGGGAAAGATCTATATTATTCACCCTCCCATTGCTAGTTAATATAATTATATCATCTCAAAACAATATGGTAGTTTTTTACCAATAACATGCATAAATTTAGTTTAGATATAGGAGAATTAGTAATTCACTTGTATGGGGGGAACCCGATTACACCCTAGTATACCCTTCCGATTTTTGTGGAACGTGTAGTTTGTTTTTAGAGTTACCCACAGCAAATTTAGTGTGCATAACTATTGTAGTTCTATAGATATAGCGCAGTTAATAATTATTTTATATGGTGGGTAATTGACTTACCCCTCCTATATCCCTAAAATTTTGATACAATATGCGGATTGGTCTAAGAGATACCCACGTAAAATTTTGCGAACGTCGCTATTGTTGTTGTTGAGATATTAATAAATCCGTAAAAAAAAGGCATTTGACCCCACTGTGGATCGGTACTAAATTTAGCAGTTCTGGGTCATTTGGACTCCAAGTGCTATTAACGGTTAATTTTAATTTTTGTACTGTTATTGTAAATACTAGACTTCATTTTATATTTTTCTTAAGTTTTATCAAAATCGGCCCAAAAATATATAATATTTCGAAAATCGCAAAATTTATATCGCAGGTACGGAAAAAATATAGGAGGTAGTGACATACTTTTTTGTTGTAAATAAAGCCCCATGTGATGATAAAAAAATTCTGAAATTTGTTTTACAAAATTTTTAAAAATTTTAAATTGGAGTTTTGAAAATACCGTTAAAAAAAATATTTTTTTTGGTTATACCTGCGAATAGATTAACTGTATCCTATGAAGATAAAAACTCTTAAGGTAGGGTCAGACTACGCAAATTATTTGACACAAGATGTTTCATGTGTTTGATCAAAACTACATCAAATAATTCATGGGTTGATTTTGTGTTCACACTGTACACATTTATTTGCCATATGTGTTTAATAAAATTACACCGAACACACAAAGGGGAAAATATATTTGTCTTGTGGTCACATTTATGGTAATATTTGTTCTAAATAATTATTAAATAAAGCTGCAAAACAACTTTAATTTCATCAATAAAAAAGAAATTTCTAGAACGTAAAATATTACAAGATTTTGCTTTACATTTGAAAGAATTATGAAATTTCAGTACTTTTATTAAAGCGTCAAATATTTTATGTTTCTAGTTTGAACAGAAAATATTTTTGCACTGCAAATAAGAAAACAGCTGTATTTGGTCAAACAAATTTATTTGCCAATATGAAAACAATCTTGTAATGTGACCAATGTGTGACCACTAAACAGCAAATATGTTCCTGCATTTTTGGTATTTTTTTATTTGATCTTGCAATTCATTTGCAAGATCAAACAGCGTCAAATAACAGCTGTTGCATCATGAGTTATCGCAAAAGTAGTGTTGCTATATCTTAAATTAAAAATCGCTAAATAATGAAAACAAATCGCGAAAAGAACTCAAGCTTGAACAATTTAATAATATAATTATTAAATGTTTATTTATTAAATTATATTACTATTACAATTCATAATTTAAATTGAATGGAAATGTAATCATGTTTTATACTTGAAAAATATTTGAAATATTAAATATTTTTCAAACAAAAAACATATGGCTTGAATTTATGTTTCCTTTTTACTGGAGAATGCTATTGAAATAAAGTGTAATACAAATGCTTGACTATAACTCAAGACTTGAATTACACTTGCTACCAACTTGAATTCCAGTAAAAATGCTTATTGGTTTTTTAATACATATTATTAATCGAACACGACTTTTTCTAAACTTTTTTCATTCAGAATAAGAATATGTTCACAAATATTGTTAAATTTATGGAAATGTTTACCTTTTTTACATAAATTTTTAATTAATTCCAATTCAATCGCATTATCTAAAAATTTATAATAAAAATTTTTGTATGATACTAAAATCAGAAAAGTGAAAAATGCTAGTAGACATATTCTACTTCTGCAGTAAAAAAAAATTAAACAGATCATACTGTTTAAGAATTATTTTTTAATTACAATCAATTCATACTATTTATGTATGTATAAAAAATTTTCTTTGATTTTAAATTCAATCTGTATAAAATTTCAGTTAATACTTATTCCATATGTACATATGAGCAAGTTTAAATTTTGAAAATAGACAAACTCCATGTATAAATAAAAAATAATCAAACATCAGACTACGTTAAACGTATAAAAATATAAATCGCATAAAATTGCAAAAATCGCAACATAGACTTCATGTCTTCAATTAGGTTTTCTCCCAGTATGTCATCCTATGCTGAATGACTTTTATGTGAAAATAATTTAAATAACAAATATTAAAGAAATATTGAATATATATTTATGTTAAAAAAAAAATAGTGAATTTGTGCCTTTAATTTAGTACCAAAAATATTTAAATAAACTCCTCTTATTTTGCCGCCATACTGAGCAAATAATTTTCTGTTTTTCTCTATTTGATCAAACAATTATTTCATGAAAGTATTTGATATAGTGTGACCACACGGCAAATAAATTTACTGATTCTTTTTCGTAGCAGTTTAGTCAAAAAAAAGTGAAAAATTAAATTCACTATATGATAACAAAATTTATTAAAACATTAATAAAATAATTGCTTTATAATTTAAAATAAGTGCTTTAACCTTAAAAATAGTTTTTAGGTATTTATATAGCTAGTGGTCACACTTTGGTCACAATAAGAAAATATTTTGTGTGCCGACAAAAAATTTTGTTTGACTAAAATCATCTGTTTTGTTGTTTGCTCTAAATTTTATTTGTGGTCAGACTCAGGCAATGAAATATTTAACGATAAACGTCAAATATTAGCTGTGTCTGACCGTACCTTTATACAAGTAAATATGGATATATTTTAAGTAAGAATAAACTTTTGTGTTAAAATATGTTAATTTTGTTCCTACATTTCTTATTCTAGTGGCCTGAGACAAGTTAATGGCCTGGCGTTTTTTTAATAACTTTTAAATTTTTAACCAATTTTTGTCTTTTATATCTCATTAGAACGACAATTACGTAAACATTTCGATTATTTTAAACATTTTTTGGTGGTATTTTAGGTCATAACGAAAGTTTTCAGCTGGTACCGTTTCTACATTTCAAAAAATTTAATTCTAAGGGACACTCTAATGAATGTGTCAAAAAAAAAAATTAAATCTTTTTTTTTTTTTTGGATAAAAAATCGATTTGTTAATGTCTTGAAGTAGATGCACAGGCCGGCCCAATAGTAGCTAATTGCACATACATACGTTTGAAAATGTAGATAACTGCTGCAGACGTTTCTCAAAAACTTAAAAATCTGAGCTGGAAGACTATTCGTAAAAAGTCATTGGCAGAACTATTTAGGATTTAGTGTATGTCGTTGTATAATGACAAACAAACTGTTAATTCAATCAACTTTCTTACTTGTTTATATTTGAGCCAATTAATTCTTGCGCCTGCCATCGCTAAATTACCAGGCGGGGATACGATTTTCGGGGGCTCAATAAAGTAACAATAGTGGTTGAGTGACCTTAAGATAGTTCCAGCGAGGGTTCAACTTGAATTATTTCTCTAGGGATATTTTTTGTTACGCTAAAATCAATAACATCCGGTATTTTTCTTGGATCAGTAGGCCAATAAGTAGGTTGGCCGCTAGAAATCACATTAAAACCCATTTTAGAAATTGTATCAAACAAAATACGACCTTTATGGGTAATCAGCCGTGATCCCTAGAATGTGTGCTTAGCATTATAATCGCCATCAGCCAGGAAACGGGGGCCTAGTGATTTAAAAAATATTTTATATTGACTTTCTGTAACTGAAGGTCCAGATTTTGTAGATATTTATTCAAAGATTAAATTTTTTCGAATTTCCAAGAGCAATCTTTTAGCTTCGATTTGAGTTGGCGGATCTGTATATGTATATACCAAAATAAGGGTTACAAAGTCACATACCAAACGAAAAAAACCGCATGTCAAAAGTTATAGAGTTTTTGCGGCTATGTTTAAATTTGCCACTCTGTGCGGCGATTACGAGCGACTTCTGAAATTAATACCTTAGCAACTGGTAAGTATTTGAATATTGTAGGAGAGGAAGAATTTTATTATATTTATTTAATGTGTATTCATTTACAGCGCAATTCATATGATTGCGATAACTCCGATGGCTCTGAAGACGTTGCACGTTCTATCCGAAGAAAAAAAAATGATGGCTAATTTTGCAGAAGTAAATGAGCAATTTTTGTCGAATGACTTCAGCGCTTTTGTAACTGTGAAAACTAGAAACTTTGCATTGATTTAACTTGCCGCTTGAATTTATACGATATCAGCCGGAAACATGACCTTGAAAATTGTCGTCTAAACTCTCGTTGTAAACGACACCACGGAAAGATTCGTGAAAATTATGGAGGCCTATAATAAAACATTGTACAGGAACGAAGAGGAGAAGCAATATTTGATTCAAGTTGTCGGTGATTATATCAAAAAATATCCGAGTTTTTAAAACAGCAATTGAATACAGCCTTAATAATTATGTTATACATAAATAACATAAATAAACCATTTTATTTTGTTGCAATAATTGTACAAATATATTTTGTTTTTAAATTTTGGTAAATTTTCGTGAAAATTATTTTTTTTGTATGGAAACCATCTGAAGTTGCAGATAGAGTTTAAATTTGTTCTAGAGAAATGTTTGGCATATACGATTGAGCTCAAACTTTTGTCAAATTTTGTTTCCAAAACTGCGTTTTTGTATTTAAAACAAATGAGCTTTCAATTATTCCATACATTGAGGATCCACCTTAAAATATATGTATATGTAAGTACATACATATATAAATTTTATTCCTACGTTTTTACAGTATATGGAGTTAGTTTTTCTGAACATTGATCATTTTATAAAATATTTATGTATAAATTTGTACTGATGTAAGTAAATTAGAGTGCTCCAAAAAAATTAAATTACGAATTTTGACCGACCACTCTAGAAATGTTTTATGTATTGTAGAAACACGCTTTGTACAATATTAGGATGATAGGATAACGTTAACTGGTGCCGCAATGACGCACAGTGGGATTTTGGTGTCAAAAACCCTATTTTTTGACCACTCAATTTCAAAAAGCAAATGATGCAGTTTTGTAGAGAAATGTTTAAAGATGAAATGTGCACTTATAGTTTTAAGAAAATTTGTACATATTTTATTTTTCAAAAATTGAAGTAGAGTATGGGGATATCATAAACCTTTAACTGTTATGACCAAATCTATAAGCCTCTAAAAATTATTATATTTTTGATTTTCCATGGAAAAACAAATAATGTAGCCCGAAGCTGTTGTTGTAATAAAATGAAAGTTCTCGGAAGTTTTCCGAACAATATGAAAACTTAAAATTTTTTGTCGAATTATAAACGAATTATCTATGTATGTCGGTGGGCGTGGCCGATTTTAAAAAATGTATGCACCAAATTTCTAGACTTTTTGATTTGGATTACATGGATGGTATGTGGGTGGCTTGGCCGATTTTAATAAAATTTAGCATGCGTTCTAAAAGTAAATTTTTTATAATGGAACCTTCAACATCAGGTATTAAAGAATATAGTAATTTTTTTTTTATAAAAATTATATATAAATATTTTTAATAATTTTTTTTTAAAAAAGGTCCAAAATTGGAATAATTTCCACATTTAACACGCCAATGGTGATCTATATGTCTGTGAGACCGGGTGTGTTAAAAAAATCGAATAATTTTATTCTCCGTTATTGTTTTTAAAACATTTTGTGAATTTTAAAATTGAAGGAAATGAACTTAACTTGATTAAATATCTTTTTTTTTGTTGTCAAAAAGAATAAACTTAAAAAAGTTAACTATTAGAGCTTTAGACCGGAGTCGCCATTTATGAAAGTAAAATTTGCGTCACCACTGGCGGGTTAATGGGCCACAAGTTAGTTATTGAGTTAGTAAAAGTTGGAATTGGTTTTATTTTGTTTAGAAAAGTATAGGATATCAGGTTATATTTAAAAAAAAATGTTCAGACAATCAAGTTTGTGTACAAACTCTGGTTGTCATTTATTGAACAAGACCTGTAAATGATAGTGATGACGATAATGATGAAAAATATTGTAATAATGATGATGAAGATTATGATAATTGGGATATTTGTGGTGAATTTGAGAATGCAGAATAATACAAATATTTTAATATATAAAAGGTAAAAGGAAACCAAATGTTCCCCAAAAAGTTTAAAATTTTTTATTTTTTCAGATTAATTTTTACATTTACTGAATTTAGTGATAGCAAAAACGGGATACAAATTTATACTAATAGGAATTATTAACTTAAAAATTGTGGATCATGTTTTTTTTCGAAAAACAAAAAAAGCCTGACAGGTTAAAAAAATGTTTTCTTACATTTGTTTAAGGCTATGTTTTTATGTATTTATGATTGTTCATTACTAAAATATTATAATATTCTCTTTTGTGACTTTTTTGAAAAAATTTATAAAATTTTGTGAAAAACAAAAATTAGATTTTAAATTAAATTTATACTAATATAAATACAAACATATACAACCAAAAATACCACTTTTCTTTATTGGCTATGTTGTAGCCGGTGTTGAGCTTAACAACTTTACTGAACATAACTTTGCAATATTCTGACATTTAGATGGTCAAAATGCATGAAAAAAGCAAACGAATTACAATTTTTCCTATACGATATATACTAATTTAAAATCGATATATCTCGATTCCTAGACCTGACCCAGCGAAACGCCGGGACACGTATAACTTTTTTTACCGATCTAATATTTCCCATTGGGCAGAACCCCCGCTTATCACTGACCCTACTATTTGTCGCATAGTGTAATAAATTTATTATTTAATTTCCAATTTTTTTCATTAATTTATCGCTTTTCATTTCAAAGTTACAGCTTAAATTGGGAACTAAGGCATAACGGGTTAAACAATTTTTTCTAATTTTTTTTTTGTTAAATACTGTGTTTTTATGTATTTATGATTAGTCATTACTAAAAAATTATAATATTCTCTTTTGTGACTTTTTTGAAAAAAATTTGTACATTTATAAAATTTTCTGTGAAACAAGAGCTGGAATTTAAATGAAATTTTTACTAATATAAATACATAAAATAAATTTATAATTTGAATTTTTTAATAGCACATTAAGTATGCTTTAAGTTTCAATTTAAATCATTAATTTATCGCTTTCCATTCCAAAGTTACAGCATAAATTGTGAAATAAAGTCTTTAGAAAAAACAATAATGCGCTTAACGGGTTAAACAAAAATTTAACGTTTTTTTTCTAAAATGCTGTGTTTTATGTGCTTATGATAACTCATTAATAAAAAACATAATACATACACACAGTTACTAAATTATACGTACGATTTACTTTTTGGACCTTTTTTTAAAAATCTATATATATATATAAAAATACAAGGCCTGACTTATTCATTCACTTATTCACTCACTCATGACTGATGAGTCAGTGAATCAGTGAGCCTTGTATTTATATATACATATATATAGATTTTTAAAAAAAGTTCCAAAAAGTCGATCGTACGTATACTTTAGTAACTGTGTGTATTTTAAAACTACTGCTTCTATAAATTAATCGCCACTTTGCGACGCTGAAGTTTTGAAGTGCATTTACAAAACTCCATCGCAGTAAAATTTTAGTCATTAGTTTTAGAAAGTTGATGTTTGGGAAATATTTTAAAATGCTATTTTTATATTGTGTGTGCTATTACCTATCAGAAAATATGGTATAATTTTAATTGCCCTTATCTACAAATAAAAAAATTGGGTAACACTGACAGTGCCCAGAATATCAACGCTTCCATGATATAAACAAATTACAAGGTAGTCTTTACAAGTCTATTTTAATTGTAAATAATCAGGGAAGCGTTGCCACATTTAGAGAAAGGTTACAGTACACCGAGAAATTTTCAATGAAATATGTGTAGTATGTAACAATTCTCAATACTGTGTAATTTATCTTTAAATTAATAAATAAAAAACTGTTTGCTCAATACCCACGATGCTGACCATTGGAGTGGACTTTTAGTGTGTTTGGCTTATCTATTTAAGGTTCTAAACTTGGAATCTAAAGCCTTATTTGAAACGCAATATAGGCGCTGTCTTCAATTGTATACTACCCTTGGTGGGCGAAAGACGTTATACAATTGCTAGTAAAGGGACAATTCCATTCCATTACCGGAGACTTTTTGCAGTTTATTTTCGAATCTTTGATGGAGGATAAGAAAAAATCACAACAGAGCCAGCTGATGAATGATATAGGTTTGTGTCCGCAAATAGCTGTGATATTTAGATGCCGATATAACCAGAATTAAGCATAAACAAAATCCTTCTGATAACGATAGTCAGCAATTTAAAACCTTGGCCAGAATTGTGTCGATGCTCAATATTTTTTTTAATACAATTGTATTTTTATACCCTTCAGCTTCGTGAGAAGGGTATATATAAGTTTGTCATTCCGTTTGTAATTTCTACATTTTTCATTTCCGACCCTATAAAGTATATATATTCTGGATCCTTATAGATAGCGGAGTCGATTAAGCCATGTCCGTCTGTCTGTCTGTCTGTCTGTCTGTCTGTCTGTCTGTCTGTCTGTCTGTCTGTCTGTCTGTCTGTCTGTCTGTCTGTCTGTCTGTCTGTCTGTCTGTCTGTCTGTCTGTCTGTCTGTCTGTCTGTCTGTCTGTCTGTCTGTCTGTCTGTCTGTCTGTCTGTCTGTCTGTCTGTCTGTCTGTCTGTCTGTCTGTCTGTCTGTCTGTCTGTCTGTCTGTCTGTCTGTCTGTCTGTCTGTCTGTCTGTCTGTCTGTCTGTCTGTCTGTCTGTCTGTCTGTCTGTCTGTCTGTCTGTCTGTCTGTCTGTCTGTCTGTCTGTCTGTCTGTCTGTCTGTCTGTCTGTCTGTCTGTCTGTCTGTCTGTCTGTCTGTCTGTCTGTCTGTCTGTCTGTCTGTCTGTCTGTCTGTCTGTCTGTCTGTCTGTCTGTCTGTCTGTCTGTCTGTCTGTCTGTCTGTCTGTCTGTCTGTCTGTCTGTCTGTCTGTCAGTCTGTCTGTCTGTCTGTCTGTCTGTCTGTCTGTCTGTCTGTTGAAATCAATTTTCTGAAGGCCCCAGATATCTCCGGGATCCAAATCTTCAACAATTCTGTCAGACATACTTTCGAGAATTTTGCTATTTAAAATCAGCAAAATCCGTCCATAAATAACGGAGATATGAGCAAAAATCCGAGACAACCTCTGAAAATTTCATCAAAAAACACAATGTATTGCATGCTTTGACAAAAAACCAACAAAACGTATGGTTGGATGTGCAAACTTTGCGTATTTTGTTTTTTTTTGTGTTTTGTTTCTTTTGGCGTTGTTGTTGTTTTTTATACAACTAAACGTTTGTTTGGTTGTGTGTTGGTTTTTTTTGACAAAAAACAACAAAACGTATGTTTGGATGTGCAAGCTTTGCGTATTTTGTTTTTTTTTTGTGTTTTGTTTCTTTTGGCGTTGTTGTTGTTTTTTATACAACTAAACTTTTGTTTGGTTGTGTGTTGGTTTTTTTGACAAAAAATCAACAAATCGTATGTTTGAATGTGCATGCTTTGCGTATTTTGTTTTTCTTTTGTGTTTTGTTCTTTTGGCGTTGTTGTTGTTTTTTGTGTTCTTGATAAATTTAGGATGCTGTAAGCTGAAAGTGGGCAATGTACATACATACCTATATACTAATTATAAAAAATAATAATGCATCCACAACAAAGGTGAATGGTATATAAGATTCGGCATAGCCGAATATAGCACTCATACTTGTTTTATTTATGTTTGAATTATCTTTACTTCAATAAAGCCAAAATTGGGATTAATTTTTATGAATATGGTAGCTTTATTTTATACATACAAATCTCCTTATTGTCAAATGCTTAATAAGGCTGACATAAAGAGAAAATGAAACTACCTTGTATTTTTTTATATCATGAACGCTTCATTCAAAATCGTACAGGCACTTTTTTTAATTTTTAAAGTTTTAATTATAATTTAATATAAGTGTACGAATTTAAGTGAAATATTAATCTTGTGATGTTCTTTAATTTTCATCGATATTTTTTTAAGGAATTGAAGTTTTGTTACCTTTTTTGTTGAAACACATATTTTTTGTTCCAATTAATAAAATGAATTTTAATTTTTTATATAATCACCTATTATTGCCTGTATAATTTCATAATATTTAAAAAAAAATATGTTGTACGATTTTGAGTGACACTCACTGTATATAAATTAATAGCATTCAGAATAAAATCTGTAGCTTGGCGATTTTACTATCGTTTTTATTGAAAATTATGATAGCGGAAACGATATCATAAGGAAATGTACATTTCAGTCAGTAAATGTTGGCAACGATACCATATAGTTTATATCACCTAGATGACATCGTTTGGTTTATTGTGTTATACTCGAAATAAAAAAGTTTTGGGAATATATTTTAATGTTCAGTTCATACAGTAAAAATTATATTTAATATTGTGAGAACATATCTTCCATTACAATTATGCTTTTACAGTTTTACGAGTAAAAATTCATTGAATTAAAAAACATTTAGTAATTACAAATATTATACTGTTCCTTTTATTAAATTTTAATAATGACAACCGATTTCCAACCAATCTGTTTTCTGTGTGTATAAACATTAAATTGTATGAATTTTAATTTAGATTGTCGGTTTTTTATCTTTCTAGATTGCTTAAATCATTTAACTTAAATGTCACATACAATGTGTTGGTTTATATATAACTATCTGTTTTTAAATTAAAATCTCGAGTACTATGGTGAGTCAAACCATTTTATATGCAATGACAAAAGCTTCACAAATGTAACTTAGAAAGAAAGGTTAAGAAAGTCACAGCATATTTCTGTTAAATTTATTACACATATCGTCATCATAAATCAGCAGGACATTACTTGAATGACTGTATGTTGTTGATTATTCGAGTTTTATTTTGATCGAATAAAATTAAGGTTTTTTACCAACATTTTTGTTCTCTCGCTATCATAGATTTAAAAATTCACTTTTACAAAAACATTACGCAATATATCATTGTATGATAATGACGTTAAATCAAATAATTCTAGTGCGATTACACTGAAATGTTTTTTCGTTTTAAATCCACAATTTTCGAAATTTATATTAAACACTTTTGAATATGGGGGATTTTAAAATCGATGTCTTCCGATCTGGATGAAGGTTAGACCTATTGGATAGTAATTCAGACACAATTTTTCAACAAGACATTTTGGCCAAACATGTGATTTTTCTCATCCATGTAACTTATTACCTATTGTTCTTAGCAAAATGTGTTCCAAATAGTTTATATAGCATTTTCTTTAATATTTCGAAAAAAAAAATAAAAAAATGTTAATATTTTTTTTCCGAAATCAAAAGCTTTTTTAACTTTTTTTCTCAAAATGGGCCCTTTTTTTGTCTTAAAATAAAGCTTAGATATTTTCCTTGAAGACCTATTTGGTCGCTTAGTGGGATGCGAGTTTGATATCTATAAAAAAAAGTTTTGTAACTCAAAACAAGCAATTTTTGACTTTTTTTGCAAAATCAAAAACTTTGTTGACTTTTTTTTCAAAATAGACCCTTTTTTAATCTTTTTTTTTTTGCTCAAAAGAAAGCTTGGATATTTTCCTTGCAGACCTATTTGGTGGCTTAGTGGGATGCGAGTGGGATATCTTTCAAAATAAATGTTTTGGAACTCAAAACATGCAATTTTTCACTTTTTTTTTTCAAAATCAAACTTTTTTTCCAATATGGGCCCTTTTTTAAAAATTTTTTTTGCTCAAAAGAAAGCTTGTGTCTAGTCCTTTAAGATCTATTTGGTCGCTTAGTGGGATGCGAGTGGGATATATAGCAAAATAAATGTTTTGTAACTCAAGATATACAACTTTTGATTTTGATTTTTTGGCAATTTTTTTTTGCTCAAAAGAAAGCTTAGGTCTATTCCTTTAAGAGATTTTTGGTCTCGTAGTGGGATGCGAGTAGGATAGTATCAAAATAAATGTTCTAACACAAAAATTGTATGTCTTGACTTACAAAATATTTATTTTGATAGATATTCCACTCGCATCCCACTACGAGACCAAAAAGCTCTTAAAGGAATAGACCTAAAAAAGTGTCCATTTTGAAAAAAAAAAAAATTGCATGTTTTGAGTTACAAAACATTTTTTTTGATAGATATCAAACTCGCTTCCCACTAAGCGACCAAATAGGTCTTCAAGGAAAATTTCTAAGCTTTATTTTAAGAAAAAAAGGCCCATTTTGAAAAAAAAGTTAAAAAAGTTTTTGATTTCGGAAAAAAATATTAAAAATTTTTTATTTTTTTTCGAATGATTGAAGAAATAGCTATATAAACTATTTGGAACACATTTTGCTAAGAACAATAGGTAATAAGTTACATGGATGAGAAAAATCACATGTTTGGTCAAAATGTCAAATTTTGACCCCCTCTAACTCAGAGAAAACTGTGTGTGAATTACTATCCAATAGGTCTAACCTTGGTGTAAATTTCATCCCGATCGGAAGACATCGATTTTAAAAGTTGGTTCACTTGACGTGAAATCCCCCATATATAAGAAGAAATTCATAATGAAAAACAAGTAAGAGTGCTATATTCGGTCATGCCGAATCTTAAATACCCTTCACCTTTGTTGTGGATGCATTATTATTATACCCTTCACCCTCGTGAGAAGGGTATATATAAGTTTGTTATTCCGTTTGCAATTTTGACAATATAATTTTCCGACTTTATAAAGTATATATATTCTGAATCCTTATCGATAGCGGAGTAGAGATGAGCGATCCCGTGATTTTTGAAGAACGTCGTTCTCAGTGAAAGTGATTTATAAATCACTGTTCTTTTAAGCAGTGACCGTGATCACTTTTTGTCTATGTTAAGCAAAATAACAATAATGTTACGAAGAATATATTATGTATTATTTTCATTCTTAAATCTGCTCGTATGTTAACCAAAAACTTATATTTGCTGATTTAAAAACGATTTTTTTTAAAAAATAGGAAAATAACAGAATTAAGCTCAACATTTTATTTTATACACTGTGTTGGAAATAAATAAAATTATTACCAGTGAAAAAAATATAAAAGAACGACATGTTGACAACGCGTTGGCGTTTTGCATCATCGACAGTTTCGTATAAGAATATTCTTTATTCTAGTACGAAACTGTGGATCTAAATAACGCCTTACACAATAAGGCTGGCTTAACCGCTATATATGATTAGATATAACTGCCTGCAAAATTGTGGGTCATTGCATTCTAAATAAAATATATTTATTAATCGATTATTCGAAAAATTTCTACTCTTATTACATCACTAATCTACATAAGTATTTAGACTATGCTCGTATCTACTCAAACATACATAGTCATTGTACAAAGTTTCACTTAAATAATTATCTAAGTTAAAATGTTAGGGGTGTGGTGTGCGTCTTGTGCTTAATGAGATCTTTATACATAAATATTTTTTAATTTTTTTTATGGTTTTTTTGTATAATTTTTTTATTTAATTTATTTTTGACCTCATTATAACAAATTTGTAATGGAATCAAATGGCAAGCGTGTGTCTGATGTCTACATAAATGGCATGCCATGAGCGTGAAATGAAAAAACGAAAAAAGAACAAAAAAGAAAATTAGTTTAAAAACGGATCTACTTCTTTCTCTATTTTATTACTAAATGCTACTGACATTGTTTCGTGCGACATTTGTTTAAGGCCATTGTATGCACGAAAGGGGCGGTTTTTCATTTATCTTAGTAATTTACGCAAAAAGGCGTTGAAATTTGTTTAAATCTTTAATAATTGTATGAAAACTTAAATTTTAAATGGTTTTGTACGATTTGACTTATATTTAAATGCGATTTTATAAATTTAGTAATTTACTGTAGAAACAAATGTGATGATTTTTTATTTTCAATGCATTAGTTTGTATTTGCGTCATTTGCTTTAATATGAGATCCTGAGTGAGACAATTTGAATTTTACTTTTGGTATTTTGCACCCATCTATCACGCAAATACGAAAAAAATCAATCTAATCCGAATTATTAAATTTTAAAGAACTTCGAATATCATTGAATTAATAATACAAAGGAATGAATAGAGATTCTATTTTTTCGTTCATATTTGTTTGCCAATTTGAATAAAAATTGCAGTTTCAATAACACAAGCGAGAAGTTGAGTAAAAATGTAAGATATTTAATAGTGTGTTTTTTCCATTAATTCGAATATGGAGGACTGCCCCAGCAAAAATTTTCTGAATTTTTGTAATGACAACTAGTTATTTCATGCATTATTTTGTAATGAGTGGTGGTTACCCAGCACATTATTTTATTTAATAGAATAAGTACTTATTTTTATACAGGTTGGTAATGAACTTTTGCATTTAGCACAGCTATCTAGTGTGTTTGACTGGAAAACGGGAGGTTAGTGGTTCGCCACCTGTCAAAGCCATTAATTTTGTTGTTCATTTCATACTCATTTATATGCTGATGTTAAAAGCTATTGTTAACTTACAATAAAATAACTCGTACATGGAGCAGTGATTTAGCAGCTTGACTATCAAACACAAGCAAATAATGTGACTGTTCGATTCCCACACAAGGCAATATTTTTTGTGTTTTTTTTTTTGGCTACATATTCTTGTTGTGAATTTACTACTTATTTCTTAAATGATTGTAAGTACATTTGTAAGCTTGACCCATGAATTTTTTAAAAATCTCGAACAAAGGTAAGTAGTGTTTCAGTCAAATAATAAGTAGTTATGCCTTGGCTGCAATATTACTTGCTGGCTTACTAAGTAAGTAAAGTTTTTGCCGGGGCGTGTCGAATTATTGTACATGGTATAAAACAGTACCGTTAAAAATTTGAACACCATGTAACAATTTTAATATTTTCTCCATACGTGAATTTTAAGTAAAATTTATACAGAATATTATAGTCCAGTTATTTCAAAATAGGCTCTGAAAGTTTTACTAAAATTGGAAAACGTTAAACCTTAAATCGTGAATGTCAAAAGTCAATTTTTTCAATATTTGGAATTTCTAATTTAAAGAATCCATGTTTTTATACCCTTCACCTTCGTGAGAAGGATATATAGAGTAAGTTCGGGTAATGTGGTATACCTATTTTTTATTTGACTATAATTCTTAAAATCTTAATTCGATTGGAACAGTTCTCAGCTGGTGTTCTACTACAAGTGTTAGGTTTACATCCATGAAAGTAAAAAAGTCTTTTAAGTTCAAGTTTTAGAGAAATTTGGGAAAAAGAGAAAAGGCTCATAAACAAGCCATTGAAAAAATTGGCGGGTAATGTGGTATACCATGTTATGTTAATATTGTATACTAAGCATCTTAACCGATGCCTAGTATTTTAATTTGTAAATGAGTTGCATTTTATTTAAATGATCTTCAATGGATTCGGTTAAAGTTGGCGGCTGTCGAAGCTTACCAGAAGCTCCTCAATACATTCTTCGCTTCGTACGAGACATTGCATGACTGATGCGAAAAAAAATTTCCATTTGTTGTTTCTAATAGCTCAGATAGCATTCTTCAAATATTCCGCTACATATTTTCATACTTCACATTTCTTTGGCATATTATTTGCTTGAAATTCTTTAGATATACCACATTATTATAAAATTAAACATATACACTAAATATTCTATATTGTTACATATGTATGTTCTTCAATAGCAAAATATTGCCATTTGACTTTGAAATTAAATTAATGAAGTTTAAAACACATGATTTTAGAAAAAAAAAATTTTAACAGATCACAAAAAAAAGTGTACCACAAGATAATGCTGATTTTTTACAACTGACTATTTCCATGACCTGCAAAAATGAATTACACTCACGCAATGTTAATTTTCTGAGATCATAAAACTCTTAAGCTTGGTACCGCTACTCCTATGCTCTTAGTTTTAGAGAAAAGCAGCTATACCACATTACCCGAACTTACTCTATATGTAAGTTTGTAATTCCGTTTGTAAATTCCACAATATAATTTTCCGACCCTATAAAGTATATATATTCCTTATAGATAGCGGAGTCGATTAAGCCATGTCCATCTGTCTGTCCGTCTGTCTGATGAAATCAATTTTCTGAAGACCCCAGATATCTTCGGTATCCAAAACTTCAATAATTCTGTCAGACATGCTTTCAAGAAGTTTCCTATTTAAAATCAGCAAAATCCGTCCATAAATAACGGAGATATGAGCAAAAATCCGAGACAACCTCTGAAAATTTCATCAAAAAAAGTTGAATGTGTTTTAAATCAAGTCAATTTATTGCATGCTTTGACAAAAAAGGCCACAAAACGTATGTTTGGATGTGTGTTGACAAAAAAGCAACAAAACATATGTTTGGATGTGGGTTGGTTTCATTGCTTTGCGTATTTTGTTTTTTTTTGGTGTTTTGTTTCGTTTGGCGTTGCACAGTGGGTCGGAATCGAAATTTTTTGGAAATATGTAAATCTGGCATTTCTAAACGGCTGGTCCGATCGGGATAAGAATTTATGTGGGCGTAGCCAAGGAGCATTCGAGTTTAAGTTATTAAAATGGCTCATACAAATGCTCCAGGGCCGTCGATATTAATTAACAAAAATTTAAAAAGGTTGATGAATTATGTTATGAATTAATTCCATTATGAATTAATTCAAGGATGAATGAATTATATTTAAATAAAAGCCTTTGAATAAAACTAAATATTTAGATGTTGGGAATAGATTTATGGATTGATTGAATAGCTGACGTTTTTTATACCCGAATTAAGATTTTTAGCATTAAGCTCTTTCGCATTAATTTATTCGAAGCCTGGCATCAATTTAAAATGGGTAATCGATGTCAGAAAATGTATACATTTTAGGCCTCATTTATAATAAATTTTAAAATTTTTCAAAGTTTTAAAAAAATGCGTATGCACATTTTGCTTTATAAACATTTAATCAATTTGAACATTGATTAAATGTATATACATATACAGTATATTTAAACATCTATGGGCAAAATATAAAATATGCATCCTCTTAACGTTATCCGTTTTTGCTTAAATTTAAAATATTTGATTTTAAGGTGGCGCAGAAAAATGTCAGAACTTGTGACATTAGAAAATATAAAAACTAAGGGACCCCTATTGTCACAAATAACATTAACATTAGTGAATCTCTGTGCGTGTAGTGTAGATATCACATTACATTCCTATAAGATGTCCAACTGATATACAAACTCAAGACGATTATGTGTGCGATTAAATTTGTACTGCAATATATGATACTGTATTCTCTGTGTCCCTGCGATTGTAAACAAACACATTTATGTATATTAAGGTGGACCTTCAATGTATGGAAAAATTGAACACTCATCTGTTTCAAAAAACGATGGGCAGCTTTGTGTTAGGTTAGTATAAAAAAAATTTTGACAAAAGTTTGAGCTCCATCGGTTAAAAATTGACGTGCCGGACGAGGGCTAAAGTTCGGGAAAAATGCTATTTTTTCAGTTTTTGTAAAAAATTTGCCATTGAAAAATTACTTTTACAATTGTCGTTGTAATGAGATATAAAAGACAAAAATTGGTTAAAAAATTTTAAAGTTATTAAAAATTCACCAGGCCATTAACGTGTCTCAGGCAATTTTCTTACTGTTACGAACTTTAAGTAAAGCCTATAAAGAATATTAAAGGCCAGATCATTTTAAATATACTCTGAACGTTTTACTAAAACCGGGCAACATTAACACTTAAATCGTGAAGGTCAAAGGTATAATTTTGCAATATTTGGAATTTCTAAATGAATGATAGAGAAATATTATATATTTTTGTGCCGACTAATATGAGTGAACACAAATCGAGCCATTTTTCTTAATTAAACGCTTACTGTCCAAGTTATTAGCGATTTTAGATATTGCGAGTTTTTATATAAAAAATCGATTTTTGTTCAGAAATATGAGTGATCACAGATCGAGCTCCATTTCTTGATTAAACGCTTATTGGCCAAGTTATTAGCAAATTTCGATATTTTTTTAGTTTTTATATAAAAAAAATATATTTTTGTTCAGAAATATGAGTGATCACAGACCGGGCTGCTTTTCTGGATTGAACGCTTATTGGCGAAGTTATTAGAGATTTCAGATATTGTGTGTTTATATAAAAAAAATCGATTTTTGGCCAGAAATATGAATGCTCACAGATCGAGCTGCTTTTCTTGATTAAACGCTTATTGGCCAAGTTATTAGCTATTTTAGATATTTTGGGTTTTTATATAAATAATCGATTTTTTGTCAGAAATATGAGTGATCACAGAACCATTTTTCTTGATTAAACGCTTATTGGCCAAGTTATTAGCGAATTTAGATATTTTTTAGTTTTTATATAAAAAATCTATTTTTGTTCAGAAATATGAGTGATCACAGATCGAGCTGCTTTTCTTGATTAAACGCTTAGTGGTGAGCTTATATTGTGAGTTTTTATATAAAAAATCGATTTTTGGCCAACGCAAATAAAAACACTTATCGTTTCTCGGATGGGCCTAATGTGTCGTTAGAAAATAAATGGGGAAAACCTGTAACTGGAATGCCTTGTTTCCGCGTTGAAATTTCTTTGACGATTGATTCCAAGTATAATATCTTGGCATTTCGGAGTATAGCAGCGTTCGGCCAAACTTATCAATCCGGCACAAAAATCTGGTCAATGTTGTAGATGACAGTCGATCAACCATTTTCCAGATGCCATGTTACTACCTTTAGTCACATATTTACAGCATTTGATAGGTGGACGTATTATTTGGCATAAAAAACTTTTGTGGACTATTGCCAACATTTAGATATATCGAAAAAAATTGGGTGTGGTAAATTTTTCTTACGAATTTTACTACGAACATTTAAAAACAAATTAGCCAAATAGCCGTTTTCCGATTTTAGATAAATCGAAAAAAGTGGGCGTGGTCAATTTTTTATTCCGTAAAATCCTAAGTAGGACTACGACCAACACTTAATAAAAAAATTGTTTAAATCGGTCCGGCCGTTTTCAACTGATGCAATTACCAACGAACGACAATTGATTTTTATTTTTATAGATTAATTGATCTTTCAAACTGCATTGTTAGTTTTTTCATTTTCATAAAGTTTTAAAAGTTATAAAGCGTTATTTACAAAATTTATTAAAATAAATTTAATAAGCCAATTCATTGCAAAAACTAATAGGCGTATATTCATAAATCATATCTAAAGTCGGAATTAGTAAAACAGAAACTAAAAAATAGTTCATAGATAGTTGTAGATCTTATTCACAATTCATAACTAGCTTAGTTACTGCTTTGACATGTAGAGAAAACAAAATGTCGATAATATTTCGATCGATATATATTGTAATTAATTAAAAGGCTTATAAAGCTATTAAAAAACTATTTTTGTTCTCTAAAAAGTACATACAAAATTTATAGTTGTAATTTGTATGTAAATCAATTAAAATAGGGGCATGTAAAATTTAATTTTTCAATAGAATGTTGTTGACAAAAAAAAACACATCTCTAGATTATTTTCTTTTTGTATACATGTATTATTAGTAGTTGGTATTTAGTAATAACTTTACCCATGATTAAGTGCTAACTAATTGTGCTGAAAGTAACCAATTGTGAGTAACTTAAATAGGTACTTAAAAAAGTCAACACTTGGTGATCGTTTATGAATATGCGCCATAGTTTTTGCAAATCCAAAATAAAGCTTGGACATTTTTCTTTTAAAATGTTTCCGAAAAATTAAAGAAAATCGTTGGTTTGAAAAAGTTATGCAGAAAACTCAACAAAAGGCCTACAAACCTTATTTTTGGCAAAAACTCGACTTGAGCGAACTCTAAACCTCTTCCGAAAAAGCTGAAAAAATCTTAAAAGTACTTTACCCTATAAGCTTTTAAATTATGTTTCAGCACCTATGAAAATAAGAAACAAATCTTTTTTGGGACACACTAATGTACATACATACATACTTATTTGATTGGATTTACTTAAGACACAAACCTATCTATTTTATAATTAATTCTTGAAATGTTCTAGTGTAAATACGACCAAATAAATATAATTGCATATTTTACGGCGTCTTTTATTTAAGTACTTGAAGATTGCAATTTTCTAGATAAACATGGTATTGACTTATAAGAAGTTTATTCAATAACGAATTACAATTTTTGTTTGGGGTGACAAAATGTTGGCTATTTAAATCGTAATTTAAATCCTATGTCAACTGATTTTCTGTTGATAGTATCAAAAAATCTTTGGATGTAATTGAATCATTCGATTGGACTGTGGTTCCAAATTTGAATCTAGCTGGAAAAAAATATTTTATGGCTTTTTATCCTTTGAAAGTAAAAGTTAAGTTTAAAAAGTTCTATATTGAGTATTTTCGAATTTTTTGATTACAAAACTTTGGAATATATACAAGTTTAAAGATAAGTAGAAATTTAGTCATAAATTTTCTACAAAATTAGAAGAATCGATGTTATGCTATACAATTTTTTTAGAGACACTTTTCTAATAAGTTGTCTTCAGATATTAGCCTAGTCTTTAGGCGAGGACATAGGTACCAATAAAGTGAAATATAAATATTTAAAATATATATCTAAAAAATAGTTAACCTCAATGTTCTAAAACAAATGAACTGTAAGTTATTTTGTTAAGCATAAATTTTAATGGAAAAACAAATAATAAATATTTTATTAAGTTTTCTGCTGCATACCACAGAAACACACACTTCTAATTAGAAACTTAAATTGCGTTTGAAGTGCGTACTGACCTTTAACCTAAAAGAAGGTAAATATTAAAATGGATATTAAATGAAAAACCGTTTTTGAACTCAAACAAAGTTAAATAAAATAGTTTTTTTGAATTTCATTTATATTCATGGAAGTTACGACAAAAAATTTTAAAAATAACCTTTTGGCAAAAATAATTACCAAAGTTCGAAAATAAAAAACTTATTCAAATGAAAACAGTTCAAATATTTAATGAACTCCTCAATATGTTGTGGAATTGTGAATATTTTACTTTACTTTTTACCACCATCAAAATTGTGCATAAAGATGTTGACCAGTCGTCAAAACCACTGATTTTCTCAAAGGGCTTTAAATTGTTGTAATAGCCGTTTAATTTTCTGTGTTTTGTTTAAACAAAACCATATAATTACACTGAAATCTGATCTGAACAGAACTCTTCGTTCTGTTTATTCAAAAAACACAAATAGTATAGATTGATACTATTGGCTTATACTTGTTGCTCAAACGTTGATCAGATAAGAGTCCTTTGCTCTCAAGATGCACATTTTTGATATTTTGGGTTATAAATCGAACTAACAGTAACCAAAGTAGCGGATGGGATTCTTATCTGAACAACGCACGAGAAACAAGTATTTTACCCGATAGTACCTATTAATAATATTTCTTTATTTCGACAAACAAAACGTATATGTATGTATTATGTTTATTTCATACATATTTTTTGTTTATACAACAATAATAAAGTAACTTCAGATTATGTTTTACGTAACTTCTATTGTCAAATTGAAAATATGTATTTCCGTATATCCAACAAGGGATGGACAATGAAATTTGTATTGAAATAATATTCAACCAGTACTTAAATTTAAAATGTGAATTATTTTCATGTAAGAGCCCTGCCAACAATTACTATCCAAAAAGTGTCCCAAACGTATCATCTTGAAGTTGAAACTCATCGAATATGATATCGCTGTCTTATCACAGTGCGGGAAAAAACGTGCCACGCATATGATACCTACCAATTCTATCCATTTAGTGTATTAGAGATGATAATGTTTCCAATTCTACTTCTTGCATTAAAATGGAAATATTTTATTGCATTCCAGTTATGAAAACACTATGCATATACTTATTTACATTAAAAATAAATAAAATAATGATATAACTTAACTTAATATGACTTTAATTAAAAATTAGAGTATAAAAAATTATATAAAATAAGTTTCACTAATTAATTGGAATACATATTTACATTTTTAAAAAAAATTCACTAGTTATTGCACTAACTCTATACCTTTAAAAAAAACTTTATTTCTCAGTACTACGTTAAACTTGTTTTTTTTCAGTCAGCTCGCGTTTTCTAAATATAGCTGTTATTATATTCACATTACATACCCTATTTTTTGGTGTTTTTCTTCTAAATATTGGGTAATACAGCATAGAAAATGATTTTTTTTACCATTAAACTGGTCTACGTAACCATATGATTCTTTTGAGTATAATAATTCTGGTGGATGTTTCTTTTAGCTTTATTGAGGATAAATAAAATGTTGTATTCCGAAAATTCTGTTAATATTTAGCTAGGCTCAACCTTTACTATTGGTTTAGATTTTATTAAAAATACCCAAATAAAAACTACCAATGTCGTATGCATATAGACATCTGTATAAAACTGTATTTACATAACACAATGATATTTCAATTCAAATATTAAAAATGATTTTAATAATTTATTTTATAAAAATTATAAAATTGTTTTCTTGCTGTAGCCAGTAACGCAAATAAGATAATTAATATGAAAAATGTTCAGCAAAACCACAGCAAAAGTGTAATATTTGAAAATCTATGCCACTATTTGAAAAGATATTTCAGGTATTTCATGTAGAGGTTAGACAAAATGAAGTACATTTTAAAATAAATTAAAAGATTTACATTCAGTAAACTATTAAGAATTTATTTTCATAATATTCTAAATGTTTAAATCTTCACATAAAATGTATCTTGAAGTATAAAAAACTGTGTAAAATTGATATTTTTTAAAAAAAAAATTTTTTGTTGTAACTTTTTTAACGTTTTGGTTATTTTTTTAATCAAACTTGGTTACAAATACTTTGTGGTTATGGCAACACTGTTTTATTTGAGTCACATGTTACACGTAAATAAAAAAAACATTTTAAATCTATTAGTTATGGATAATAATGACGATGGTAAGTATTTAAATTGTTAATAGTGAAATATTCAATCAAAAATTATGGTAATAAGAAATTACATAATAAACTTTCATAACCTAAAAATCAGTGGCCCATAATCATAGTCAGAAATAAAGACTACTTTAAGAGAATTAAACTCGACTTTACTCAAGAGTGGACTTTAGGTCTATCATAGACAAGTTAAAGTATACTTCTGACGTTGAAGTCGACTTTAAATATAAAACTAGCTGAAGCTGTTATTAACTCGTTTAACAACAGCATCAACTGTTCTTCACCAAGTAAAAAAGTTCGGCAGAAAGTAAAAAATGTTTAAGTTACAAGATATTGGTAGAGATTTTGCAATTATTGAACAGTTATCAATAAAATTAGTACCAAAATATTCTAATTATGATATTCATCTTATATATTTCATTTTTCCACAACAAACAACTTTTTTTCTTTAGTTGTCCCGGTTACTTTTATTGTTTACCTTTTTAATTTTGTATGTCAGCTGTTCAGCGTTGCCACTTGTCTGTATTTTGTTGTATATTGTATCAAAACATTTTCTACAATTGCGGTGGCACCCAGTTAAAGTCGGTTCAATTTAAAATATACTTTAATTTTGACTAAGTTGCAAATAGGGTTTTTATCCCGGGAATTCCCGGTACAAATTTCCCGGGAATTTTGCCAATTTTTCACTACCCGATTCCCGGGATTTTTAGTCGGGAATCCCGGGAATTAAAAACTGACGAAAATACATAGAAAACAAGTTAGAACTCTTTTTTTTAACAAAAAACAGTGATAAATAATATTATTATTTATCTGGGGTTTTTCGTATGAAAATTTAAAAAGAGAATTCATTATTTATAGAATTTATTTCTTATTGAATCATTCTAATTTCTTTAAATTTCTTTTTCAAATCCATAACAAAATAGCTTAAAAAATTTATTAAATGATTAAATTTTTCTTCAATTAAAATCTAGTACAAAAAGGTTTAAGACAATTTTTTCAATTAATTTTGGAAATGATTTGATTTAACAAAAATTTAATCATTCAAAGTTTGAATAAATTCTGTTATTAAATAACTTTAAAATTAATTCAGTTTAAACAAAGGCTTTGGAATGAATCAAAAAAAAAAGAAATAGTATTAGGAAGGGATTTATGGAATAAAAGGCTGACATTTTTTAATTACGGATTAAGATTTTAGTGAATTAAGCTCAAATTTTATTAATAAATTCGTAGATCTGATATTTAATAATTATAACACTAAGTTTTTATATTAAATTTGGCTATAATATTCCTAATTTACAGTATCATTATATATTTCGGGAATAGCCGGGTACCCGGGAATGTAGAAAAAAATTTCCCGATTCCCGGGAATCAAAAAAGGTCGGGAAATTAAAAACCCTAGTTGCAAAATAATTAAAAGCAGGTTTTTATTTTAAAGTTGTTTCTAAAAAGAACCGACTTTAGTGTTTGACTATGATTATGGGCCATTGATTTTAACTTTTTATAAAAGAATTTAGTATATAACTTACAAACTTTCAACCGATTTCAATGAACCAAAAACGCACAAAATTACAGTGATATGTTGTGCTTACGAATCATCAATAACTTTCTGCTTGATTTTGCTTATTTTTAAGAAGTATGTGCACTGTTTGTAATATGAAATTGTATAAAAAAATGTGCCAATGTATCAACTTCTCCATTCCTGTATCAACTCTCTTAATATTCATATATCTATAACATTGCTACTATGTCATAATTATTTTCACTAAACCAATGTTAAGGTTGACAACCATACTAATTATCCACAGCATTGCCACTACTTGATCATCATCTTTAAGACATATGTATATATATATTTGCGGTGCGTGTATTTACTAACTTACATATGTACTGTATAAATAAAATGAAATTAACGGCCATTCTCACAATGTACGATTAAAAGTTAACGTGAACTTTAACCGCAAGTTAGGCTAATTTGAATTTCACAATGTACGATTAATTCTTAATTGACACTATTTAACAACAAAGTTGCTGTTAAATATAACCGAACAAATTTCGCCGGTTAGCATCTTAATTGTAAGAAATATAATAAAAGAACATGGAAAAACATTTATATTTTTGTAATATTTATAATTTTTAAAAGTGTAAAGCGAAGAAAAGTAAATTTTGCACGGGGTGATCCATATACCACCCGGATATTGCACTTACAAACCAAACAACAAATGTGCACTTTTGCTTGTTGGTTTTCAGCAATTGTTGTTCAGTTTGTTCTGTAAATTTTACAGTTAGGTACCTTAATATTTTTGAGTTTTATACGTTTTTTTTATTATACAACTAAGAAAACACAAACTATTAATTTTTATGCCGTCTTTTAGACAATTTTTTATATTTCAATCTTTCATTACACTATTTTTCGTAAACAAATGTATGCATTATTGCCATACTTTCTACTGAATGCTTTGGTTAAGTAATCAAATGATGGTGAAACGTAAATCGGTAACCGTTGGTTAAATGGTCCCCGTTAAACAAACCGACAGTTAGTTAATTTTCCGGTTAAAATGAAATAATCGTACATTGTGAAAATGGCCGTAAATTTGTTCGGTGAAGAAGGTACTGTTTAATTCTGGCTGTGTTTGGGAAACTATTGTTACGTTTTTACCAAGGTTGATTAAAAATTCGAAATGGTTAACAGTTAACGCTAATTTGAATTATTTTGGTAGTGGTATCTTAGGTTGAACGATATTTTCTGCAACGGTAATGTCATTTTAAGGATAAACACTTTTTAATAAATTTCCATTTCATATTCATTAAGGTGACCTTATTTTTTTATTTTCGATTTTCAAAAACGAAGGGCAGTGTTGTATGAGGTTAGAATAAAAAAAATGACAAAAGTTTGCGCTCGATTGGTCTTAAAAGTAAACAAAGCGTAGAAGCTCTAAAATGTGATACATTTATTAGGGGATTTTTTTTTTTTTTATACTTTATACTTATTATAGTTCATATTTTTTGGTTACCTTATTTTATGTTCATAAACGTATTGACCTTTTAGTAATTTGTAATTAAAACATACAAACTCACGAAAAATTAAAAAATAACACTGTTATTTTAAAGTTATATTATTATTAGAGTGAATTGTTCTTCTTTTCAGTTAAAACTAACAGTAGCCCAGGAAAATATAACATTTGAAACCTAAAAATTTTTGAATTTCAATTCATCTACCACAAAAAATTAATTTGTGATCGCAACAGCACAAGATTTATTAGATTGAAAATGTTATGCCGCACCTGTTGGGATCTAAATTGCCGTATAAAGAGTACTGTTCAAAATTTCGTGCGAAATGCTGTCAAACTACATATAAACATATTTGGAATGAAATATATGCGAAATAATTTCGCAAAAGTACTCTGTTCATATTGTAGAAAACATGTGAAATATGTACATCTGTCAACCTTAAGCAGCACTTCTTTCGCAAGAAATTAAAACAAACAGTTGATATTTTGTTGCATATATAATTTGAAAAAACCATAATTTCTTTGTGTATTTTATCAAACTGGTACAAAAAAAATTACAAAAATGGCTGCAAACGAAATGCTCGTTTTCTGGTATAAATCACGGCAGCATGATTGTCATTGACATGACTCTTGTAGGTATTGAAAAGAGTAAATTGGAACAAGAGGCAGAAGAACAACGGCGCGCCGCGGCGATTACGAGCGACTATTGACATTAATACCTTAGCAACTGGTAAGTATTGAATATTGTAGAAGACGAACAATTTTATTATATTTATTCAATATGTATTCATATCATCTACTGAATCGAAGAAACTAAAAAAGATGAAGAAACTGAAGCCGTTGCACGTTCTATCCGAAATAAAAAAAATTTTGGTTAATTTTGCAGAAGTAAATAGCAATTTTAGTCGGATGACTTCAGCGCTTTCGTAACTGTGAAAACTATACTTCAACTTGCAGCTTGAATTTATACGATATCGCCGGAATCATGGAACGAAGAGGAAAAGCTATATTTGATTCAAGTTGTCGGTGATTATCGCAAACAATATCCGAGTTATGAAAAAAGCAATTTAATATTGCATTAATAATTATGTTATACATAAATAATATTATTTTATTGCAATAATTGTACAAATATATTTTGGGTTTCAATTTTGGAAAATTTTCGTGAAATTTATTTTTATTTTTTATGGAAACACCTTGAAGCGTTGGAGATAGAGGGTAAGTTTGTTCTAGAGAAATATTGGGGATACAAAAATAATGAGGGATGATCACACACCTCCCTAGGGGTGACTTCTGGGTAGTTACGAGCCTTTTTCTATCAATTTCAAACCGATCAAGCCAATTTTTAACCGATCGAGCTCAAACTTTTGTACAAATTTTTTTATCCTAACTTCACACAAAACTGGCCTACTTTTTTGAAACAGATGAGTTTTAAATTTTTCCATACATTCATTGTCCATCCTAATCTTACATAGAAATATGCCACACGTTTTTTTTTTTGTAGTACACATTTAAGTATGTCCACTAGGGTGGCCCTTAATAAACGAATGTTGGATTTTGGCCATTCTCAACCCCCAGTTTGGTGAACATTAGTAAAAAAATCATCCTGAAAAAATTTTAGGTAAATCGGTTGGGGTTAAGACGTGCCGCAAGCCCTCTGAAGTTTTGAGATGCATTTACAAGGGGAAAAAATGCATTTTTTTCAGTTTTTGTAAAAATTTTGCCATTAAAAAATTACTTTTGCAATTTAATTTTAAAGAATAGAAATGTGTACGTAATTGTCGTTCTAATGAGACATAAAAAGCTGAAATTGGTCAAAAAATGTTAAAGTTATTAAAAATTCGCCAGGCCATTAACGTGTCTCAGGCCACTATAACAAGAAATGTAGGAACAAAATTAACATATTTTGATAAATATTAAAATAAAAGCTCATTTTTACTTAAAATATGTCCATATATACTTTATATGAGTTTTTGTCTTCGTAGGATACCGTTAAGCTATTCTTAGGTATGAACAAAAAAATTTAATTTTTTTAACGGCAGTTTCAAAACTCCATTTTCAAATTTTTAAAAATTTTGTTAAACAAATTTCAGAATTTTTTGATCATCGCATTATTAAGAATATAATAGGGAATAAAAATGTGAAAAAATTATGAAAATACCTCTTATAGTTTTTCCGTACCTGCGATTTAAATTTTGAAATTTTCGAGAAAAACCAATTATTTGGCAATTTTTAGGCCAATGAGCTCTATTTCCTACTATTATGAATTTTAAGTAAAATCTATTGATAATATTATAGTCCAGATAATTCTAAATATACTCTGAAACTTTTACTAAAATCGGAAAACGTTAACCCTTAAATCGTGAAGGTCAAAGGTCAAATTTTTCAATATTTGGAATTTCTCTTGGAAAGATTTCGAAATGTTCGAAATGTTGTATATTTTTGGGCCGATTTTGATGAAATTTAACAAAAATATAACACAAAGCCTAGTATTTACAAAAACAGCAGAAAAATTTAAATTAACCCTATATAGCACTTGGTGTTAAAATGACCCCAAAACTTCTAAAACCATAAAAAAATTATGATTTTAAAAGTTTGGGGTAATTTTAACCCCAAGTGCCATTAAACGTTAATTTCCATTCTTGTGCTGTTATTATAAACCCTAGAGTTTATGTTATATTTTCTTGAGTTTCATCAAAATCGGCCCAAAAATATACAACATTTCGAACATTTCGAAATCTTTCCAAGAGAAATTCCAAGTATTGAAAAATTTTACCTTTGACCTTCACGATTTAAGGGTTAAGGTTTTCCGATTTTAGTAAAAGTTTCAGAGTATATTTAGAATTATCTGGACTATAATATTATCAATAGATTTTACTTAAAATTCATAAGAGTAAGGAAATAGAGCTCATTAGCCTAAAAATTGCTAAATAATTGGTTTTTCTCGAAAATTTCAAAATTTAAATCACAGGTACAGAAAAACTATAAGAGGTATTTTCATATTTTTTTCACATTTTTGTTCCCTATTATATACTTAATAAATCCCAATGAGATGATCAAAAAATTCTGAAATTTGTTTAACAAAATTTTTAAAAATTTGAAAATGGAGTTTTGAAACTGCCGTTAAAAAATTTTATTTTTTTTGCTCATACCTAAGAATAGGTTAACGGTATCCTACGAAGACAAAAACTCATATACAAGTAAATATGGACATATTTTAAGTAAAAATTAGCTTTTATTTTAATATTTCTCAAAATATGTTAATTTTGTTCCTAAATTTCTTGTTATAGTGGCCTGAGACACGTTAATGGCCTGGCGAATTTTTAATAACATTAACATTTTTTGACCGATTTCTGTTTTTTATATCTCATTAGAACGATAATTACGTACACATTTCGATTCTTTTAAATTAAATTACAAAAGTAATTTTTTAATGGCAAAATTTTTACAAAAACTGAAAAAAAATGCATTTTTTCCCCTTGTAAATGCATCTCAAAACTTCAGAGGGCTTGCGGCACGTCTTATCGCCAACCGATTTACCTAAAATTTTTTCAGGATGATTTTTTTACTAATGTTCACCAAACTGGAGGGTGAGAATGACCAAAATCCAACTTTTTTTATTAAGGGCCACCCTAATGTCCACCAATATTGATGAAACATATCGAGCCCTTAGCGCCAAATTATCGTAAGCGACAAAACACAAATTTTACAGGAGAAGGTTTTTTTGATTATTTTGAAATTTATACATTGAATTAAAAATGTTATGATGCGTTATAATATAATTTCGTTCAAGCTATTTGTCTATTTTTCAAAAATATTTATAACTTTTGACAATTAAAAATTCATGGAATACTTTATTGAAAAATATGACAAAAAATATTTTTTATTGAATTTTTGCATAGATAAACATTTTTCGAATTGAAATAAAATTTTTATTTATAAATAGTTTTTAATGAAATTTCACAGTTATGTAGATTTTTCTATTTAAAATGGAAAAATAAAAACGAATTTTGCAATTTATTATCAGCAATCCCGCAATTTCCAAAAAAGTGTCGAAAAATTCCAAAAATTGTATTTTTTAGTTTTTTGGCTATAATATCCATACCAGGGTCGGGGTTATTGGGACCCTTTACAAAATAATTAGAAACATATTCAGCCACCTATAAGCGGTTATTATATTTTGATATCGGATACGCGATTGTAGATTTTTTGCCCTAAAATATTATTTTACATAAAAAATAGGTGTTTTTGAAAAGACCTGGTCCCCTCGGTAACAACAATTTTGAAATTTGTTTTCCTTGAAAATATTTTATGAGAACTTAGCTTTCAGAAAGTAGAAATTCCTTATACATCCTCTTAGAAAATTTTTGTGATAACTCAAAAAGAAAAAAGTTATTTTTTCCCAAAAAAATAGCGAAAAATCGCCTTTTTAAAATTTTTTAAATTCAAATGCATATAACTTTGGACTTAGTCATTATTTTTAAACAATTCTTTTTCCATTTGACACATACATGTGTGGTTAGTCCAATAAAGGAAAACTGGAGAAAATCGGGAAATATTTGAATACGCTGTTATCAAAAAACTGGAGTAGGGTGGGTAAAAATGTTGAAAATTTAATTTTCAAATGCGAATATCTCCTAAGCTATAATAGATAATTGATAGTTTTTTGTAGTGCTCGATGAGAAGATTCTATATGTATAATTTTTTTGAAATCGGAACTCAAACCAAGAAATAATATCGTTTTAAAAATGTAACATACCCGAGGTGTCCTATTTTGAGGGCCCTTGGTCACGCCCCTGGTGCGCCCATGAGCTCCACGTTCAAAACTTAAACTCGACAACACTTCTTCTTTGCGCGTGTGAAATTTCATTCAAACTAATCTAACCATTTAGAAGTTACAGATTTATTTCCCTCTTTTTTTCTATACCACTGTGTGTCGCTTACGATAAAATTTGATTACTGTGAAATATAAACATTGACTTACGATAAAATCTTACCCCCTATATTTTGGATGTTATTACCAATTTTGATATTCTAAGAACGCTAAAACATCAGTCGGCCCATAAAATTTTAATTTCTGCAATAAAACAAAAATTTTAAAAATGTCGCGTTCGATAATTTGGCGCTAAGGGCTCGATATATGGTTTAAATGGTTCTTTTCTCTAGATATGCACAATATAAATTTTTTTTTCAAAATTCTCTTCATAAATGTGGCAAACGAGTTTTAAATTAGCTTGAAAAACAACATATTTATGCACATCTAAATACACATGTACACAAACGTGCAAATACTCAAAAGTAACTGTATAATTTCGTATTCATAAATATTTTACCAATATTCTTCGATTTGGATAACATTTGATGAGTACTTGGTTTTACCAATTTCGTGAAAAACATTTGCTGTGTCAAATATTTCATGCTTTCGAACGCTTCTTTACCTACCCACAAACTTTGATCCCAATAGAAAGCTACAATATGAAAATACTCATTTGTCAATAGATCTTTTTATTTTTTTTAAATGAGATAAAGTCCTTTTTTAATTATGACTTTCTTGGTATATGAAAATGACCAACCATTTAATAATAGATGTATTTTACAATTTGATAGTTGGAACGCCTCTAATTTCCTATCGGTTGCGCAAATCGAGATCGTATTGTGGTACATTTTACATTCTGTTGATTTAAACATTTATTTCTTACATAAAGCTTATTTTTTGGTTAATATTATCGATGGCTAGGTGTTAAAGACATTTTCCATAACATATAAGATTATGATAAATTTTGACCTAATCAACACAAAATTTGATAACTAATTTCGGTTTATACTTATGTAAAATATCTAAAATATCTGAGAAAAATCTTATTATGCTCATTTGCTTCTATTCTATCGCAAAGCTAACCCGACCTCATCTGCCAATTATTTATCGTACAGATAAATTCAATCAGCTGACTGCTGTTCAAAGTTTTTGTGTGTTAGTGTTTTTGTAAACGATATTAAATAGATTTTATAAAAAAACGCTTAATAGAGGAATTAACATTAATTTGATGGAGGATGAACTCGAAGAACATGAGTTCCAAGTGAATGCTGAAAGAGTTTATCTTGTCAGGCCTAACTACCTGGCAGACATGCAAGATATTGAATTTTTCAAAAGATTCCGGCTGTAGATGGCCACATTAAACAGCTGATTTATGTAAACATTTTGTCACCTGAAGGTAGGGTTCTCAACTTTCACATCTATTTTAGGTATTGCCAACTGGAAATAATGTTTTTTGTCGGTAAATTGAAAAAACCAAAATTGTTAACGGACAGTTTATCGGCCTAATAAATTTATGTCGACATTTAGTAACAGGGCGTTTGTCGATACATTGAGAAAACGGGCCGGGCCTATGAATGATTATTTTGTAAAAGGTCACATTTTATAATGACGAAATGAAAAACGTCGATAAATATTTTTGAACTCTTCAGCATTCGATATTATTTGGACAAACAAAATTAAAAGTTCTTTAGAATTTCGAATTTTGCTCTAGTTTGGTTTTTATATAGGTTTAAATTAATAGATGAGTCCAAAATTCAAAAAATAAAACTGGTTATTAATAACTTTAGAACTATTAGTCAGATTTTTTAATTTTTGATCTAATATTAAAGTTAACGAATCATAGATTTTAAAGTTTTTTTTTCTAGAAATCAGTTTCTTATCAAAACAGGATATAGAATTGAAAATTTCCCTTGAGTAAAGGATATCTCAAAAAATATATGTTCCATTTGCCAATGATTTCCTTACATATGAGCCATTCCACGATTAAAAACATATATAAAATTCAGAAGTGGACAATCAAGATAATTGTAATTTAGGGAAATATTTAAAACAAGTTGGTTGGCTGGCTGTCCCTGTGCGCAAGAAAAGATATAGTAGTATATGCTCTTGTAAGGCTGGAAAGTCACACAGTTTTGCAGTTTATACCTCTACCATAGGTGAGAAAAATGCACTGCCGCTCCTCTGGAGTCAGGCACAGACCAGGATGCAACTAAATGTGAGTCAGACGCATCCTGGATTTTCGTTTTACCAAAAACATTCGGACTGACAGAACCACATTGTACTTTCCAGCCACCATTAACATAGGCAACAGACGATAGTAGGTAAGGTAATATTGCATAGATAACCCAAACCACAGTCCCTGACCGTGAGAGATTTGGTAGCCGCCCTAACTAACAAGTTGAGGTCGTGATCGCTAGGCGACCGAATATGGTCATTTACCCCACATCCACTCTTAACATAGTGGACAGTCGCTGTGAGGTATGGGGAATGGTAATTCTTAGGATGCTTAAGCCCCTGCACAGTGCCCGAAGACTAAAGGTGACTACCCGCAGCAGAGGTAATATTGATAAAACAAAGCGAATTTAAAAAAAAAACTTGAGAAACTTAAAATTTTCTATGACCATAAAGATGCTGTGTACCAAGTTTTAACACATTTGGAACGGATAAGGTCCGATGCCTTGTAGAAAATTATTGTTTTCTCCCTATATTATTGTAGACCTAAAAAGAATATAAGCTCTTTGTTAACTTTTCACAATTCTTGGCAAAACTTTATACAAGTACATGGGTGACAAAAACTCTTATTTGTGTCGTTGTTACATTTTACAAGTCTACACGTTTATACTTTTACGTGGATGTGTGTGTATGAAGATAAATATTATTTGTATGTAAAATTTCTGTTTGCTACACTTCACTCCCATTGAACGCAGCACATTAGTTTATAATTTTAACTCAAAATTTTTAATTGCCACATTCTAAACTAAGTATTGTCGAGATAAAATATATAAGAACTTAACAGTGGGAATGTAAAAATATGGTTGTGTATTACCATAATTTTGTGTTGATTGGTGCTCGCATAAAAATGCGTAAATTTCACCGCAAATGTGTATTTAATTGTATCCAAAATGTTCAGAATCAGTTTGCTATTTATGAAAACAAAACGGAAACGACATAAAGCACCATGTCTGACTGCCAAAGACACAGTTGTAGGCATACATATGAGTACATTTATATGACGTTATACTTAAGAATGTATGTGCTTATGCAAAGAACACAATCATTTAAACTTTTGTAAACAAAATTTATACGCAGTGACAACCGAAAGGAACAACCGACAACATAAGGATATTACAACATGTGTCGTCTTCTCAAAGGGTTATGTGAATTTGAACTGTGCATTTATGTAAATGTTTCCATCTAGACTTTTATTTATGTTTATTTGGAAGTTTTCCCTTTTTTTGTCTCTCTAATATTTGTACTTTTTTGATATGTATTATATTTTTATTCTGCCTTAGTTTTTCGTAGACATTTTATTATTTCTATTGTAAGCCTAAGCAAATAGATATTGTTATATTTGTGTAAGGACGAGGATCGTTCGCTAAGTATGGTAAAAATAAAAGCTTCAAGATTTCAGTTCAAATTAGCTTCAATCTAATGATTTTACTTTTCGACTTATCTTAGTGTCATTAAAAGGCGTATTCTGTATTTATTTACTTGAAAAATAAAACCTCATCATTATTTAGAATACACTTAGGGCCATTTTTTGACTTCGTATTTAAATATGAATTATTTTAAAGTTCTATTTAAATACGAAAATGTATTTCTCAGTGCTTTTTTAAATGATACTTAAATGGCCAACGTTGCACAGTGGGGGATCTGGAGAAAAAATTGGAAATAAATCTGTAACTTCTAAACGAATTGCCCGATTTTAATAAAATTTCCCGTGGCTATACAGGAGGTATTGATTTAGTTTAAGATTTGAATTTGGGATTATAACACCTAGGGTGGCCGAGCCACAATGCCCCAAAGTGGGGCACCTCGGGTATATCAAAAATGTGAAAGATTTTTATATATATGGAATCTACTAGACGAGATCTACAAAAACGTTACCAGTGAAAGTTGAAAAATATTAAGGAACGATATTTAACAGTATGTATGTTGAAAAATATGGAAAACGACTTAAATGTACCTGTTACTTTCTATCAAAGAATAACAAGAAGGGAAGCCACTCATTTTTTCTACAACAACAACTTCTCTCTCTTCCCACATATAAGTAGTATGTGAATTCAACACACTTGAGAGATAGATTTAACTTCAAAACTTTTTCTTGAAAATTGCACAAAATTGCAATTCTAACACACACTTTCACCATCACATAAGCGGAGTTCACTGTTAAGTGTGAATGGTATTGCATCATTGCAAATGCAAAATTGTAAATGTTTTTGTGTGTATTTTGTTATTGAGTTATGAACCAAAGTATGAGACAACCTAAAAAAAAACTTGATAATTTTAACATAGTTTTTGTTATTTGTGCAAATATATTGCAGATAATACCATACAATTTTACACACGTTAATTTTATGTTAAAAATACTAAATCTGGCAAAAATTATAAGAATCGGTAAATGATTTCTCCTAGCCCCCATACAAATTTCTCCCCGAAATATGGTTCTATGATCTGTAAATGCCTACAAAATTGCAGTATCCCCACAAAATTCAGGAAAAATAAGTTTCGTGCTTAAAAAAAATCACAAAAACAATTTTTTTGTGGATCGGTCCATATTTGACCACAGCCCCAATATAATGTTCACTTCCGAAAATCACTTAAATAAGCATAACTGTCTCATATACCAAAATCGCTGTACCTAATTCCATGAAGATCGGCCGATAATTGGTTATAGCTCCCATATAAGGACCACTTCCGAAAAACACAATAACCTACACAAATATCTAAAAAATATCAAAACAGAATTTTATACAGATCCGTAATTTACATTTAGAAATCATACTACAGGATTTTGCGAATATCGGTCCATATTTGACCATAGATCCCATATAAGGTCCACTCCTGAAAATCACTAAAATCCTCATAAATTTCTTACAAATATAGTTATCAGGTTGAAATTCGAATCACATCGAATTTTTGTGAAAGAGTTTTTACTATTTTAAACAATCTTTATACTAAAGAAATAAACCGAACGTCATTCGACCTGAAATATTAATACGAACAAATTTAGAGGAAGTTTGTAAACATTTTCAAAATGGTTTACAAACCTCTAGGTTTGGAATTGGCCAAAATCCGTAAGCTCAAAAGCGAAATAAAGTGGCAGTGTTACTTTAGTACCTCTAACTCACACATTTTTAGACCAAAAAAAAATAGTTATGGTTATGGAAAGGCAAAGAATTAAACTTTCATAAAATGTATTTTCTATGAAAACTTATTTTTTGTACAGTGTTTTAAAGAAAATTGTATAGAGAAAAAATCGAGACATTACTTGTTAAAATCGGTTTAAACAAGTTTTTGATACAATTTGTAATATACTCAACAAGACCTATAATCCACGCTTTGTCGTTTTCCAAGTATTTTTTTCAATGTAGCACCATGTAATACAAATATATGTTGATTACAATGGATAAAAATATATTTTAATAATAATCCAGTTTTTTTTTCGATTTGTACAGCTATTTAGACCTCAATGTCCAGCTTTTTGCAAATCTGAATCTGGCAACCCTACATATGGGACACCGGTGTCCCAAATGTTTAACATTGGATATTTTAAAATTAAACTTCTTTTTGTAATCAATTGCAATACAAACCGACTATTTATAAACAAAACTTTAGTTTCTTTGAAGTTTGGCACCTCTGATCAGGAAAAGTGAAACAAATAATTCAACTTTAGTTTTGATAATTTCGAAGTTTTTTTTGTATAATATTTAAAAGTGATTTCTAATACATTAGTGCAGTTTCAAAGCAGTTTTTCGATTGATTTTGTTAGAATGGTAATTAAAGATTGATATTTGCTAAAAAGATGATTTTGAACTATCCGCAATACGAGATTTCTTGTAAGGGACACCGGTGTCCCAATATGCGTGAAAGGTCGAGTGTGTGGAAATTTTCCCTTCAATGTTTTATGATGTTTATACATTTTTTTTATATTTAGGCCTATAAAACTACTAGAATATTCCGAAGCTACTGGTCCACTGAACCAGCTATGGGGGTGCCATGTATAGCTTCTATTATGCCTCTTTCACGGAACTAAGAAGGAATTTACATTTCTGTAACAATAGTCGCAATTATTAACTTCTCTCGAATTTAGACAAGTTTTACTACGCCTTACCATCAACATTTTTTTCTTCTTGGACCAGGACTCAGGGGATGACCCCTACTCATGCAAAGCATTGTGTTGGAACTAGGAAAATAGGTTATGGGAGGGAGGAAAGAGGGAGTAGTGTTTGTGCACATTCGAGTTGAACTTTCCGACGTTGAAAATAATAGGAACGACTTCAGCGGGAAGTTTGTTCCACATACGGACAGTAACGCTAAAGAACGAATTTTCCCTGTCATGTGTTGTGGGGTCCACTGTTCAATCGACCACAAAGGGATGTGTTCTTGATGAAAAAGTGTATTACGTAAAAATCTATCGTTCATTTTAGTAACGATAGAACAGCGAAACACAGCCCACATTGGAGTTGGATACCCTACTGTCACCAATAATCACCTTCGTCCTCTCCTGTACGCAGTCGAGAAGCTCCAAAATAGACTTTGAAGCACCGGCCCATACATGGGAGTTGTATTCCATTTTCGGTCGGAAATAGGTGGTGTAAATAGTGAGGAGATCAGATGGAGTGAAGTAATTCCTACACCGTTTCAGAAATCCGAGACACTTGAATGCTTCTTTCGACACTTGAAAAATGTGTTTAGACCAACGCACTGTGGGAGAAATCAACAATTTAGTGGCGCAAAATAAAAAAAAAAAATTTCGCATATTTGATTTATTGTTATGTAGTTTCACTCTATAGTTGTTGCTGTACTTAAGAATATTTAACATTTATTAATAACTTCAGTGGTTTGGTATTGACAACTATTTAAATGCAAAACAATTTTCAGAAATTTTTTTTATGAAGAATTGGTTTCAAAGTTGTTATTAAACTGAATGGTACAAGGTTTTCTTTAAGTTGTATTTTTACTTTTTTTTATGTAGATGGAATATGAGGCCTGGTAAATCAGAAAAATAAAAATATATTTTAAGCTATTTGTGATAACCAAAGGCCATATTCTTATAGAATTTTTTGTTTTACTTTCTGAATTTTCGGAAGGTTGCTAATGCTGTGAGATGCAGTCCTAATTTGTTTACCAATATCAAGGCCATATTATAGACTACATATGGTGAAAAATTCAGCTGCGAAAAAGTGCGAGGTGAATTTATATAATTTTTTTAAGAAATTATTATCGTTGGGACGATGTAAAATCTCGTACTAAATTTGTTCCTTATTTTTTTAAGATTGTATATAAGAAGTGTTATTGGTAATTACATTATATAAAAATGAAATTTATGTAATTCTAACTACTTACAAGTTGCTAAAAACAAATGCCCATATACCAAATTTGACATAAAATTATGAGTCCTTTTAACTATGGTAGTGCTTTATTTAGATTAAAAATATATCATTTGCAAAGCGTTTTATGTCAATATTAATATATTTGTTTTAACGTTGTGTTATATCCACATTGTCCAGAACTTCATCTGCAAGCTATAAAAAAGTGGAACCGTTATCGAAAGATGTTAGGTAACTTTTGTTGGATCCATTACTTCCTAGTGATTTATCAGACTCTGAAGACGACTAATTAAAATAAATTTTAAAAATCTCATAATAAAAATTCACAAAATTGTAACAATTGTTAGTTTCATTGTTTAATTATAACTAAATTATTTATAATAATTATATTTCGACCTATGCCGGCAATAGGGTAAATGTCCAAAATCTATAGATTTAAATAGTATAGAATAGTATAGAATTTCTTCCGAGGTAGTGTAGTTTAGCAGCCTCTCCCGCTCATTCTACTGAAGTAGCAGTATCCATTTTGCATTACTTTATTAGATTACTTCCTTGCCTGCAATATTTCCATATAAATGAAATTAATTTAGACAAGCGTTTAGAAGATACGAATTTAGTTCCACTAAATTAGGGTTTTCTCCCACTGTGCAACGGACATCACATTGTATTTTCATGCCGAGAACATCAAGAGCGTCTGATTCCACAATATTTACACCATCCATAAATACAGATGAAGCAACATAGTCTTGCGAGCGTTGAAAGCGACCCTATTCGCATTCAGAGATTGTCATAAGGACCCGATTGAGGGAATCATTCATGTTTTGCCTCATTGCTCCAATCTCTGACAGGCTTGGTCTATAACTCAATGAATAAGAATGGCAAATGTTGCTGTCATCTGCAAAATAATAGATAGGGTTGGAAGTTTGACGTAGAACGTCGTTTAGAAAAATAAGAAATAGAGCAGGAGAAATAACGGAACCTTGCGGTATCCCTGAATGGGTCTTGAACTCGTTTGATGAGATTCCATCTATAACAACTCGTATAGTCCGATCTCTGAGAAAGCTCGATATAAATCGAGAGAAATTATTACCGACACCAAAAGCAATAAGTTTTGTTTAAAGCGCACCATGCACGTTTTAGAAATATCCAGAGCCACCACTTTACACCACGACACCATACTGCCGGTTGCTGAGTAAATTGTTGGACTCTAAATATTTCACAAGATGGTTATTAACCATACTCTCCATAACTTTGGAAAGTGCAGAACAAATTGCTTTTGGGCGATAATTTTCAATTTCCCTTTTTAGGAATTGGCGTTACATTAGCAACCTTCCAACATACAGGAAATTTGCCGGCACAGTATAAAGTGCTGAAAAGGTTAGCTAATGGACGAGCTAGCGTCGAAGAACACTGCTTCAAGACCAGTGCTGGTATACCATCTGGCCCAGGAGACTTATTTACGTTGAGATCCGATAAAACCTTTTAATAGCACGAGCTCGAAAGAATATATTTGGAATAGTCACTGATACTCTTTCGAGTTCGGGCAGTGGTTGATCACTTTCCGGCAAGTGAGAATTTCTTGCGAATAATTCAGCTAAAAGGTTAGCTTTATCAACTGGGTCAGTGAATGTTTGGTCATCCTTTAAAAGAGTCGGAATTGAGGAACTAGCACGTTTTGGTTATTGCTCCAAGTTCTGAATGCTTCCTCTCTGGATCTGATTGCTATTTTGCACGTCTGATTAAACCAAGATTTTTGTCTAGGTCTAATCGAAGATTTCTTTGTTGGAATGAAAGTCTTCATTCCAAACATGATTACTTTTTCAACCATTTTCGCCATGGGATCGACGTTATTGTCTAGGAAACAAAGTTTCCAATTAAAATGCCGAAAAAATCGTTGAGCTCAGCCCAACGAGCCTTTTTGTAGATAAAAATTGAACGTTTCGCAGCTGTTAGTGAAACATTGCGAAGTTCCGAGAGCGAAAAGGTGGCAGAAATGGTACAATGATCCGAATTACCGAGAGGTGCTAGAACATCCACTTCATACTTTTCAGGGTGTGAGGTGAGAAAAAGCTCAAGTGTAAACATCCATAACAAAAAAAGGGTGATGGAAAAAGCTTCACGTAAACGATGTCTGCAATGTGCTAAGAGTGCAATATGAAATGTGCATTTATGCTTCATATCAAACAGAAATTGTTTTGTAGCTTTTTAATTCTTAAAATAAGCAATGAAATATATTTGTCTAATTAAAATCAATAAGGGTACTCATTTAAACGCTTAAGTTTCCCTTTTGTTCAATTGTGCAAATTTTCGTGACGTGTTTTATGAACCCACCGTTTCAATTTTGTGCAAGTTTATGCATTAAATTTCTCTCTATTTGATAAAAATGTCAAATAAAAATAAATTCACAAAAACTTTAAAAAAAATTTTCAAATTGTATAAATTTAAACTCTAGAAATGTTGAATGAAAGTTAAATCTTTGGAACAAACGATGGTATACATAGTTTGGAAGAATTTGTTTATGTTCTAGCTGTTGGTTAATGTTTCCATACACAATGCCATTCAATCCAATCATTCTGTTCCAAAGATACACAATTTTCACATGAACAAAATATTTATATTTTATTTGATTTTTATTTTTCATAAATAAAAGTAAACAAAAGCAGCTGATTCATCAATTGCACAACAAATTCAAGTTTGCGAGTCGAAATTGTCGCGCAAACTTATCGGGGTTGTGCAAACGAATTTCCATACATTTTTTGACAGTTCATTTGCGAGAGTGTAAAAATGCACAGATTGCACAGTTTGCGAGGCGTTTACATGAGGACCCTTAATGTTTTATTTCAGTTTGAAAATGTATTTATTACCTCCTGATACTAATTTCTCAGTTCAGGGATAGTCGGCCCTTAATGCATATTGGGACACATTTGTCCCAAGGGATTTTCAGTAATCTACTTACATTTTTTTAATTTTTCTTTTTATGTATGTTTAAAATAGCTCTTAATGTCTCACAAAGTGCAGTCAGATTCTCAAAAACTTTTGCGTAGAAGTTTTGTGCGTGAAAGGGTTAAGGGCCACCCTAAACATACATGCTTAATAAATAATAGTTTCTTACTTAATGACACTTTTTCTAAGTGGTGAACTTAGAAAATTCACATTATTTTAAGTGAAATATTTTAAGGTTAAGTACTTGTGAATATACATAAATAAAAACTCCGCCAAAATATTAAATTTATTGATTTAGGAACCGGTTAACCGAATGATAAAAATCCGCGTAAACCTGTTAACCGAAAATCAACCTCTTAAATTAACCAGTTCACAAAAAAGACAAAATTGCGAAAACAAAAAATCAGGGTAAAATAGGCATACCCGGTTGTTAAGAACCTGGTAAAACGGTTAACCGATAATAAACCTTTTAAATTAACCGCTTGGCAAAAAAAAAAATTGCGGAAAAATCAGGGTTTTCGGTTAAGTTGTTTGAATATTTGTACAATCCTCGTATATATAGATGCAGACTAGAATGTACTACATACATAAGAATTTACATGCCAAGATAACTTCACTGTGAAATCAACAAACCGCCATTGTTGTGCTGTTGTGGAGTAATACAACTTTTAAAATAAAATAAGCAATGCCACCGCTATTTTAAATGTTCGTGTATAACAGATTACATAAGGACATAGAATAAATACATGTTAGTACATATGTACATAAAAATAACAAAAAAAGATATGTACATTAGACATGTTCTTAAAAAATAGATTTGCTTTGGATGGGTTTTATTTGGTTCTTTATTGGCTTATTAATAAACCTGAATAATGCTAAATTTAAGTGCAATCGGATAACTAGAACCCGTGCGAAAATCAATTGAATATTGTAAAATTTGGTAAACAATAGGGTCGTCAATAATTCGAGTTTAATTTTCTTTGAATAAAAGTATACAGGTTTTCGAGTGATCTAGTATTTTTTTATTTCCTCTATTATTCCAAAGAATGACGAACAAAAAATATTATGCAAATAATTTACTAAAATATAGGCCCTAATTTTGAATATTTACATGTATATTTTATTATTGTAATTTTGCATTCTGCTTTATTGTTAACAATGGAATTATTCGAAATTTTCTGGTTTAAACTAGGCCCTAATTTTGTAAATCACGTCACCAAAGTGATATTTATGTGGAAAGCAAAAACAAAATTTAAAAAATTTTCAAAATTTGTTTGTGTTTTATATACAAATTCTGAACAGAACAAAAGCACCAAAATTCAAGCATTAATTTTCCTTTCATAACAAAGTATACCAAGTAGTCCAACTCTCTATTTTATAAATTTACTCTCTCACATATACGGGTACTGTGTAAATTCAACACTCTTGTGAGAGAATTATACACATCAAAAGTCTCGAAATTTTAACTATAAATTGTCCAATAAATATAGTTTGATATGCGTAAATTCACTAACACACATTATTTTATAATTTTTTTCAACACATTTAGCACTTTTTCTTTTCCGAAGCACGTCCATTTCGCACAAACTAAAAAATATTTTTTTTATTAATTTTGACGTTTTATTTTGTTTGTGGTAGGTTTTAAAATATAGAACAGAGTTTAAATTTTTGGTATTGAAAATAGAACAAAATTTAAATAAATTAAAATTTAAACATTTTTTTAGAACTCTGTGTGTCTGGTGAAAATTGAAAAGGCACCAACACATATACATTTTTGTTACTAACACATATTTAGACTAAGGTACTTTTTCACTAACACATGTATAGAGTTAGGTACTGCTGTCAAAGAGTTGGACTACTTGTTATACTTTGTTTCATAATTTGAAAATTTTGTATATAAAACAAAAACAAATTTTTAGAATTTTGTTTTTGCTTTCCACATAAATATAATTTTGGTGACGTGATTTACAAAATTAGGGCCTAGTTTAAACCAGAAAATTTCGAATAATTCCATTGTTAACAATAAAGGAGAATGCAAAATTACAATAATAAAATATAGATGTAAATATGTTGTATAGCAGAAACGCATTCTACGGAAAATTCTAAGAAATTTTCCCCAAGAAACCATAGGTCTAAAATCAAATCCTATCTTGCGCATTTCGTCTTTTATCCAATACTTTTTGGTAGTCCATACAAATCGACCCTGCATAATGTACATAATAACAACATTCCCACGACAGCCGGTTCTACGCACCGGATTGACCCGAGTTCACTCGGCCAAGGGCTGTCAACTCGCAATCACTGCTGCTATAAAAACAACAACAACATAATAGCAATCAAGTAAGAAAGTACTGTCGCACTATGGGAGAAATCAACAATTTAATGGCGCAAAATAAAAAAAAAACTTTGGCATAGTTGATTTATTGTTATGTAGTTTCAATCTATAGTTGTTGCTGTACTTAAAAATATTTAATATTTATTAATAACTTCAGTGGTTTGGTAGTGGCAACTATTTAAATGTAAAAAATTTTTCAGAAATTTTTTTTATGAAGAATTGTTTTCAAAGTTGTTATTAAGCAGGATAGTACAAGGTTTTCTTTAAGTTGTATTTTTACCTTTTTGTATGTAGATGGAATATGAAGCTTGGTAAATCAGAAAAATAAAAATATATTTTCCGCTGTTTGTGATAACCAGAGCAACCAAAAATATGCTCTAAAAAAAGTGTTTTATGCGCATAAAATATGCACTTAAAAACGAAAAATATGCTCTTAAAATATAAAAAATATGCACTTAAAAATAGTTGGTTTTTGTTGAATTTCAAAGTTTTATTTAACAAATAAGTAGAAAGTAAAAAAAATATTGAGCTCATAAATTAAATTTGGTAATTATACATGAAAATAGTCTGATTCAATTCATTTTATTATTGCAATAAATTACTATGTATTTACTTAAGTTTTCAAATTCTTTGTTTTAAATTTCCGTAGAGTTTCTTAGACAATCTTAATCAATTGATCAATTCAATTTTAAACTGTCTAATACTTCAAATTTGTTTAGTAATTATTAGGATAATATTTGACTTTCTGAATTCATGTGCCCCAATATGTATAGGATTAGTAGGGAGAGGATGTTCTGCATAAATTTCTCTAAATGTTTCTATTCTACATGTAGATTTAAAAACCACCTTTTTATCATTTAAATTATATTTAAAAAAAAAACTCGTTGGGTGTTTAATTTTTTGGTGAAAAAATTTAAATGGATTTTGGAGCATTCATCATGTATTTAGGTTAACATCTAAATAAATTCGGCTTCAAAAATTTAAATAGAATTATCAAAAAGCATTACAATTGTTGAATGATATTTTTTATTTAAGACTGCGGTGATTATCATTGGGACTCAAAATGGGTGACCCGATGTACTAGAAGATAGTGTGCTGGACTATCAATCTGAGAGTTGCGAGTTCGATTCCTGTCAGAGACTCTGGCTGTATCAGCAGACAAGCAAACAAATTCTATCTTCGTTAGAATTTGTGTAAATCTATCAACGAACAATGAATGCGAGGTTTTCAATAGATCTTAATATTCTGAACATTTGTTTAATAATTTTATATTAATGGTAAACTGTCAATGCCTAACCATAACTGTCTAAAGCAAACTTAAGTTTTTTTTTTTGTATTTTGAAAATGTATCCAAAATTTTGTTAAGAAATTGTCCATAATACATACAATTTTGAAATTTTATTTACCCAATAAGCATTTTTGCTGAAATTCAAGTTGAATGCAAGTGTAATTCAAGCCTTTAATTATAGTCAAGCAATTGAATTACAATTGAATTGCAGTTGTATTACACTTTATCTCAATATCATTATCCAGTAAAAAGGAAATATAAATTTAAGCCATAATTTTTCAAATATTTTTCAAGTTTAAAACATAATTATTTTTACATTCAAGTCAAATTATAACAAAATGTTCAAGTGCTTGAATTTTTGGGACTTTGGTGCTTACTGGGTACATTTTTTACGTATTTTTTATTATTTGTTAAATGTTGATATTTGTGTTTGTATTTTTTTAATTTAATTCAAATATACGGAAATTAAGCCTCCTTAAATCCACCAAAATTCAATGAAGATAAGGCGATTATGGGCATTCTAATTTTTTCTTTAAGTAACTTAGGCCAATTATCATTGGACCCTGAAAAATAGTAAAATATAGAAATGAAAAATTACAATGCAAACAATAAAATTATATTAAGAAAACAAAATAATTAAAAAAAGAAAATATGCAACAAAAATATGCAGTTATGAGCTAAATATGCCAAAATATGCTATAAAAAGCAAAATATGATAAAATATGCTGTAAAGAGCAAAATATGCAAAAATATGCACTAACAAATCGATGGCAAAATTCTTAAAATTGTCTGAAACGGATAAATAACTAACTCATACGTTTATACGACGCACAGCAAAAAATATGATATTGCATAATTTTGGTTGCCCTGGTGATAACCAATAGCCATATTCTAATAGAATTTTTTTTTTTACTTTTTGAATTTTCGGAAGGTTGCGAGTTACTAATGCTGTGAGATGCAGTCCTATTTTTTTTACCAATATCAAGGCTATATTATAGACTAAATATGGTGAAAAATTCAGCTGCAAAAAAGTGCGAGGTGAATTTATATAATTTTTTTAAGAAATTATTATCGTTGGGACGATGTAAAATCTCGTACTAAATTTGTTCCTTATTTTTTAAGATTGTATATAAGAAGTGCTATTGGTAATTACTAGGGGGCGGATTTTCATGCATTTATTATTGGAAAATATGCGCCTAAAATATGCTTCAAAAAAATCAAAATATGACCTAAAAAATTTACTTATATTTTTGTGCAGAAACATAAAATAATTAAGTATGGATTTCGAAATGTCAAAAAAATACACAACACTGTTGCCAGCAGTTAGAATTTTTTAAATTATACCAGGAATTAAACAATTAAAGTTCTAAAACTATTTTTAAAATAACCTTTCTTCGATGGATATTTATATTAATTGTAATATCTTGGTATGAATACTTGTTTAAAGCCATAGAGTTTCTATATTGTGACTTTCCTTTTAAAATCATCAATAATGTCTGATCACTTGGCTGACTCCAATTTATATATTTTGGGTCATTTGACGTGCTATTTGTAATGCTGAGAGAAGTCAATTGGTTACTTTATACATCGCATGTAATCTAACATAAAGACAATTGTCACTTAAGTGTCTCTATGTAATCTATAGTGTAGGGACTTTAAACGTTAATTGTGTAGTGCATTTCTCTCTAAGTTATCCAAAATCACTATTTTACGACAGTCTCGTAGAACTGCTTGGAAATGACTGTCAGGAGCGGTTACTGTGTAGGTGAAGTTACAAAATCTTTCGATAACGAAATCTCTTATAAATCGAATGTGCAATGAAAACAAATATGAATGTTTTCGACACATTTAATGAATTTTTGATACTTAAAAAAACTAAACTTCTTTGAAGAAAAATGTTTTGAAATGATAATTTTCAATTACTGATAGAGAAATGAAAAAAGAAGTTAGTCGATAAAATTGACTGATATTTCTATAACAAATTCGACAAAAAAATTTTCTCGAAACAATTATTGCTCATTAACGACAAAAAAATTATATTTTTATTAAAAATTGGCATAATATGCATATAAATGTGCATTTTGAAGTAAAATATAACAAAATATGCATTATCAATAAAATATGCAAAAATATGCACTAACAAATCGATGCCATTTTGCAGCAAAATGTGCGATTCGGATAGATAATTATTCTACATTGTATTTGGACGTTCGAGAAAAAACATGCATTTGCATATAAATCCGCCCCCTAGTAATTACATTATATAAAAATTAAATTTATGTAATTCTAACTACTTACAAGTTGCTAAAAACAAATGCCCATATACCAAATTTGACATAAAATTATGAGTCCTTTTAAATATGGTAGTGCTTTATTTAGATTAAAAATATAACATTTGCAAAACGTTTTATGTCAATATTAATATATTTGTTTTAACGTTGTGTTATATCCACATTGTCCAGAACTTCATCTGCAAGCTATAAAAAAGTGGAACCGTTATCGAAAGATGTTATGCAACTTTTGTTGGATCCATTACTTCCTAGTGATTCATCAGACTCCAGTTTTTTGATAATAGCGGATCCAAATATTTCCCGATTTTCTCCCGATTTTGGTTGTTGCACAGTGTAATTGTTATTCGTTTTTAAAAATAAACTTATTAATAAAACTAAAAAAACGTTTAATTTTATATGAATATTTCGACCTATGCCGGCAATAGGGTAAATGTCCAAAATCTATAGATTTAAATAGTTACTTGCTATAAATAAAATTACTTATAAAATTTATATTTTTTGAAAGATATATTAAAATAATTTCTTAGAATTGAAAATAGTATAGAATTTCTTCCGAGGTAGTGTAGTTTAGCAGCCTCTCCCGCTCATTCTACTGAAGTAGCAGTACCCATTTTGCATTACTTTATTAGCTTACCCCCTTGCCTGTAATATTTCCATATAAATGAAATTAATTTGGACAAGCGTTTAGAAGATACGAATTTAATTCCACTAAATTAGGGTTTTCTCCCACTGTGTGTCGGTCACTTATTTCTATACAAATTATAAGCATAAACATTCAATGCCAAGTAATGTGTTAATATATATGCTAACTTCTCATGTCGGTCAAGCCCGGCCATGTAATGCCCTACACCAAGTAACTGAGTAAAAACACTTTTCTTTTAAAATTTCAATATTTTATATTTTTGAGTGACTTTCGGAAGTGGGCCTTATATGGGAGCTATGACCAATTATGGACCGATCACCATGAAATTAGGTCGTGTGATTTATGTCTATATGAAAGTTAACTATTGTAAATTTTGTGTGTATACCAACATTTGTAAGCGATTTATGCACGTTAAAGTGATTTTCGGAAGCGGGTCTATATGGGAGCTATGACTAATTATGGACCGATCGTAACAAAATTTGGTGACATGAATTTTGTATATATAAAACTTATTTGGAGCGGAATTTGTGGAGATACATATATAAATTAAACATTTATGACCGATAAAGTCCAATTTCGGAAGTGCATTTGTATGGGGGCTAGGTGAAATAATGGACCGATTTCAGTCAGTTTCAATATGTACCAAATTTTATCGAAATATCTTCAAAATTGCGACCTGTACTCTGCGCATAAGTTTTACATGGACAGCCAGCCAGCCGACCAGCCAGACGGACGGACGGACATCGTTTAATCGACTCAGAGAGTGATTCTAAGTCGATATACTTTAAGGTGGGTGTTAGACTAATTTTACCAATTAAAACTTTCAATATATGTATTTCCGGCATGGGTTCTAGTTATCCGATTACTGTTAAATTTGGCAACAGTTGGTATGAACTAAATAATATCCATCCAAAGCTATTTTTTTTTTAGGAACATATCTAATGTACATGCACATATCTTTCACATGTTTGTGTGTGCGTAGTGAAAAGTTTTCAAGGAGTACTTTAATCCTTTAGAACAACATTGCACAAACTTAACGGTTACCATACATGGGTGTGAGTTTATTCGTTTTTATGTCTTTTAACTGTTTCCGTTATTTTTAGTTCGCATGTTTTAGTTTGCTTTTTTATGCGTGTGTGTGTGTGTGTGTATATTTGCATGTATTAGTATGTAGCTTCGATGGCGACACTTCTGGTTCTGGTTAGCATTTGTGTGTGTATGTCTATTTTCCATTATTTCATACTCTTTCTCATCCTTTTTAGATTACGACGTGATATTTATGTATAAAGATGGTTTTATGAACAAACACACAAAAACACAAAGGCAGACAGACCTTCAGTGCCCATTCGCATTAAAGTTGCGAACAATAAGCAGTGAGAATACTTTAATGGCCATTAAAAGGATTAACTAACAAACTGATGTTAAAAGTTTACTTAACACACATTTTATGAAATGTAAATCAGCACCTACATTTAAAATTCCAATTGCTAATCCTTTAATAATGCAGCACAACTGCACCAGCTATTTAAAAGATATATATATATAAATATTTTTAAATTTAAAACACATTAGAATGTAATACATACATATTTATTTTCAAATATATTTACTAAATTTATTTGTTCTTCTTACCAACTATTAAAATGTACCATCAAAATAAGGTGGTGAGCTGGAAGTGTAAGAGTGGTGTGATTTTCTCAGGATTACATTTACCAAATTATACTGCCTGTGTTATTAAATTTATTTCACTCAAGAAAAATGAGTATTTTTTTAAATATTTTCTACTTTGCTTTACATATAATGTTGTGTAAAAACATACCTGTTAATACATTATCCCTTGTCTATACCTGATAAATTTTTATTATGATAAACATCAAAATGGTTGTCAAGATAAAAAATTATCAAGTATAGTCTCCATTTATTATTGCTTCGTTATAACAACTTTGTATTGACCACAAACATCATTAATGGTTATGAAAAATATTTGTCAAGTCTAGACAGGTGTAACCCCATGTGTTCTTCAATAAAAGAGAGAGCTTAAAAATATATACATATTGTTACGTTTTAACCTTTTCAAAACGTTGTTTTATTTCCTTTAAATAAACCGGATACTTTTGATTGCAAATAAAAGTCATTTAGTAGTTTAAAATTGTAACAACTCTTTATTTATTTAAAATATTAAATAGTCGCTAAGTGTTTTCTTTATACACGCTTATAAATTCGTAAAAGTACATATGTAGCATAAACCATATGTCAATAATACCGACAGAATATTGAAATGCAAAAGAAATAATATCATGTTACAGAAACGATAAAACAGTAAACACTTTGTATGTTGTATTGATCGTCCCTTCATTTTTATGTGATTCTTGCGTTCAATGTTCTGTCCAACTGCTACATTCTCCACTTTAGGTTAAAATGCAATGTAAGCATTAATTTAGTATATAATCAATGAAATTTTAATAAATGGACACATTGAGCTGTAATTTAGCTCGAAATAACTTTTGTTTTTCTTCCCCTATACATATTCGAATTCGAATATACGATTCGCAGCAAACATTCAGCGTTGCCATATCTACGATCAATGATCAACTCAAAGCTTTTATTCAATGTTAATAATGCTCACAGATACGTTACAGTTTGAGAGGCACTGCTGTTTGAAAGCATTATGCAACTTTAAATCAGCCGTTACAATCGTTATATTTGAGTTAAATTACAATATCGTAACAATATATACAAAAGACTTTACTTATCCATATCCATATATACTTATCCAAATATATAAAAGTCTTCATAAGTCTATATTTTTAACCGAAATTGGACGGATCGGAACAGGCGGTGTGACACCTCAAATACAAAGTAAATAGTTATTTTCAAATCTATTGTGAACTATAATTGTGGAAATCTTAAAATTTTGTCCTAATGGCACCCTTATCATTTCATATTTCATTGAATTAGTGGGCGTGCCACCTACCATACATTTCCATACAATGTAATCGGTTTATTAATTTCATACCACTGTATGGAGTATGGCTAAAAATGGGCGGTATTGTATTAGTGGGCGTGGCACTTATTATAGAAAGTAAATAGTTATTTTCAAATATCTGGAGCACTATAAATGTGAAAGTCTTCAAACTTTATACGAATCCATTTCTTATCACTGCCAGAAGTTAAACGAAAAATGGGATCGGAACTGGGGTTGAGTCAACTCCCATACAAAGTATTTAGTTATTTCTAAATATCTTGAGATCTATAATTACGAGTTTATTCCAACTTTGTCCGAATAGCTGTATTATCATTTTACATAGTCTGCCTGAAAATATGCGGATTAGTGGTCGTGAAACGTCCCATGCAAAGTATGTAGTTCGAATATCTGCAAAACTATAATTACGACAACCTTCAAACTTTATACGAATTAATTTCTTATCAGTGCATGAAGTTTTTCCAAAAATGAGACGGATCGGAACACGGGGTGTGGCACCTCCCATTCAAAGGAAATAGTTATTTCTAAATATCTTGAGAACTATAATTGCGAGATTCTTCAAACTTTGTCAAAATGGCTTTCTTACCAGTTTACATAGTTTGGTTGAAAATGTTCCGGATTAGATTACTGGCACATCCTATACATAGTAAATAGTTAATTTCGAATGTATTTAAACTTTTTACGAAATTATTTCTAATTACTGAACGCATAGCTGAAAATATGCGGAATTGGATTAGTGTGGCACCTCCCATGCAATGTAAATAATAATTTCGAATATCTGGTGAACTATAACTATGAAAGTCTTCAAACTTTACGCGATTCAGTTTCTTATCAGTGTATGGGAGAGTCACCTACCCAAAAAGTAAATAGTTATTTCTAAATACATTGAGAACTATAATTGCAAAATTCTTCAAACTTTGTATGAATTAATTTCTTATCACTGTACGGAGGTTAGCTAAAAATGGTCTGGATCGGAACAGTGGTTTTTTTAATTTTGCTAGATTTTTTTTTGGTTTTTTAAATATGGTGGCCTGACGGAGAGTCGATTTTTTTTTTTAAATAAGTTATATTGACGATAAAATTCCAAATAAAATAAAAATAATTTGCTAACAGTTATCTCGTCCTAAAAAGTTACACGCATCCAAAGTAGAACATGTAAAATGGATCGTAGTTTTTAAGTTTTTTCCCAAAAAAATTCCCTATATTTTTTCTTTTGTAGAATAAAATTTTCTTCGGGGCTATAATTTTTTATACGATCCGAAAGGCTAACTTAATGCAAAAGCTTGTAAAGTAAAATTTTTACTACCTCACGGTAAATAACGTCACAGTTAACACTTTTCTAAAAAAGTCAGTTTTTGGAACATATTTTCCCCATTTTAGGAATTTCATTATTTGAAAATAAGCTCCACAAAGTTTTCAAAAATTCAAACGTTTTTTCATATATTTCATGCAAAATGTATATTCTTGCATATCATGTGTATCTTATGAATTTAAACAGATACTGACTTAAAAGTTTGGTATAACACATTTTGCATGAAATGTATGAAAAACGTTAAATTTTTTTAAAAAGTGTCCTATAATATTATTTTTTATGATATTATTTATTTTCAAATACTAAAATTCAGAAACTGAGTTATACAAATCATATAGAGTTATACAAATCTGAAGGTTTTTCGAGGAACGCTGCTTTGCCTTTTTAGAATTTTTTACTCAAACTGAAAATGTTTTCTTTAAAATTGGCCAAGTTTTAATATATCTGCGGGGTGTTGCATTAAGTTTTCTTTCCAGATTATGTAAACATTTTTCATAGTCCCGAAGAAAATTTTGTTCTACAAAGAAAAAATATATTGGATTTTTTCGGACAAAACTAAATACGGCCCTTTCTGCATGTTCCAAATTTGGATGCGTGTAACTTTTTATAGGGAATAGATAACTGTTAGCAAGTTTCTTAATTTTATTTAGAATTTTATCACCGATAAGCTGATATTTTAAAAATAAAAAACATAAAAATATCGAGCAAAATGCAAAAAAAATAAAACAAAATAATGTAGATCTTCTCAAGGACTATTTATATTTTAAATTTCTGCTCATACGGATCATAAATGCATTTTTGGCGAATTTTGAAACCCGAGGTGACTTTCTTTGAGGGGCCACCAATTAGCGTTAGGAAGCTTAACAAATGTAAATTTCGTAACAATATCTCCAATACTACCCGATATACCGAATTATTTCCAAAAAAACGTTTCTAAACCACTGTGCGCTGTCAAAGTCAGGAAAGTGAGGAAAATTAAATGAGTTTTTTTTTTTCATTTTAATTTTTAAACTGAAAATTTAAAAATTTATGTGCTGTTTTTCTATAGCGAACGAGTACTTTGAGTGGAAATTTAACAGGTGTTTTGTTATTGTAACAAAAACAAAATACATGTAAAACGTCCACTCAAAACGTCTACTCGCTATAGAAAAACAGCACATTAATCGTCTAGTATATCTTTTAAATGTTTATACATACATATGTATAAGAAATAACCAAGTGAAATTTACCTTCCCAATTGCTTTATAACAAAGTTTAATTCATTGAAATATGTTCATATTTGTAAAGTTACAAGCTAAAAATTATTTTGCTAACCCGATGCCGTCGACTTTGACACCCTATCTCACCTTGAATTGGAGCAGCGCGGTCATAAATTCATTTTCTTAAAGCATATGTGGCTGTCTACGATTAATAACTACATAAGTTTGCAATTGGACCAATAGTTTAGAAGAATCAGAGTTATTATCACTTATTTTCGATCGAACCCACTATGCAGAGCTTAGATGTTTATTAAATTCGTTTGCGCATTTATGGTTCTGTAGTAAGTGGACCCCAAAAATTAGTCACCTCTCTTAGTTTATTTAATATTTGCAACAATTTATTAAAGAAAGCATTAAATATAAAAGGCATTCAGTTACCTCTTTACATATTGTGTAATTGTTATTATTTTGAAGACTCTTGATTATAGTTCACACAATTCAAATAATGAATGAATTGTACTTGTTAAAATAACGATAAGATGATTTAAAAGAACCCTTGAAATATTAAATAAATAACGTTTAAAACGATGACTAAACAAACTAAATGACACTTTAAAACAAAGAATACTCCTTTGGTATTTTGTTAAATTTAAATTCAAAAAAGAACAACATTTTAAGAAATAAACTTAATGGATTTCATATAATAAATAATGGCATTTGATAGCGACATGCTTAAAATGATATTTTAATGGATATTTTGTTCCTGTAACAAAATATTCTGATATTTGTAAAATCAAAAAAATTATTGTAGCTAGAGAAATATCTGATTATACTATTATTCACAATTAGTTTCAGAATCAAAAAAGAAGTCTCAAAGTTCAAATGTTTTCCACCTGTCATTCTAGAAATATCTTATATGTAGTTAAAATTGTTTACTTGCTTTCATGATGTTATATTTATTAAAAAAAATCAATCAATTAATTAATTTATTTTATCTATAAAAGAGAACTTGTATTCTCGATAAAATTTCAAATAAAATACAGATATAATGACGAACAAGAAAGTAAATATTGATACTCAATAAAGAAATAAAAAATAGCATATCGAACAACATATTATAATATTCGCACATAAAAAATATTGCTTGGAAATCGGTTTGTATTATAAAACTTTCTATATTCTGAACTAGAATAATAAAACTTTGGTAGAATTTGTTAGCAAATGTAAACATAGAATAATACCTAGATATGAAATTGTCTAAGTAAATATTATTCTATAAGACAGTGTTAAACGCTACATTTACTTCCAAAATTTTTTTGAGATCTTGGACTCTCCCTTATAGAAGACTTGATTTTTGTACGCAAAAATTATGATTTGCTTAAGTAATTTTTTTATTGGCAAGTGCATTTAAGTTATTTTAGCAAGAATAACTTTTATTGGATCAACTGCCAATTCTTTATAGTAATTTTTTGTGTGAGTTATATTATATCTCCATACACTAAGGGAAAAAACGTGCTAAAATCAAAATTTTACGTCCAAAATTCTTAATTCAAGAATAAAATCTTATTTTTTTACGATTGCTTATTTTAAGATCGTATTTAAGATTGTGTTCTTATTTACAATCTTAAATTAAGAATACATTTTGTAAAATTTAAGAATGTAATCTTAACGAAGTTCTTGATTTGAGATCGGTTTTAAGAACATAGTCTTGTTAAAAATCTTAATTTAAGATTGTATTCTTAAATTGTTAAGAATTTAATCTTAACAATTAATATTAAACAAATTGAATTAGAATGTCGAAATATGTAAATGTATTATATTAGTATTTATATTTAATGTATTATTATATTTACATATTTATGTATTTAAAAAAAACGCAATTATATTATAATACATACATTAAAATTATATCAACTTTGGCCTTACATATGTTCTTCCATTATTGATTGGATATAAATGAAAAGGAAGGCTAAAAAAATCAGAAATTTTAATAATATAAATTTTACTAAGTAAAGAACCAACTTCATAGGATTGGAAGTGTTTATTGAACTCTTTTAAGGATTGCGTTGCAAATAACATAAACTTCTTCGTTTTGAATTAACAAAATTGATCTTTTCCTGGGTACATAATTTAAAATTCAATTTTAATCTGAAATTTGTAAGGGAAATTAACTTATTCTGAAAGTAGCAATCGAAAACAACTTTCTCACCAATTCCGGCACTCTTGAATGACTTATTTTTGGCCACCTTCGTAGTAACTCAAGACTTCCTATTTTTGCCAAATCTTTCTGGAGCACACTGTATGTTAGTTTCCATTTATGACAAACTTCCTCCCAATCAGCGCTATCTCTGCTCAAGTATAGTTTATAAGCAGCTGCAACTGATTCATCAATTTCAGAACTTTGCATTTGATTTGTTGATCCAATTTCAGCAATTTCTTCTTCATCCAAACGAGATGAGCTTGTATCTAGGCTATTGTTGAATGATGCAGCTTTAATAATAATTTTGTAATAAAATCTATAACGAAATTACCTTAAGTTCATTCTCAGTGGGAAAAACTTCGCAAATATCGGCCAAGTATCAAAGTGTATCCTTTCTTACGGCGTTCTGCTCAGATGATATTGTCCATCAGCCAGCGTCAAGAAATCTTCACTCACAGATATACTTATAAGAACTAGTTCGTCTGAGTTCTGATTTTCTATTATTAATTAAATATTTTGTTCACTTTTTTTAAACACGTCTACTTCGATCAGCGTTTTGCAATTTATAACACAACAAGCTTTCATTATTGTCAAATTTCTAAAAAATCAAGAATTCAATCTAAATTTTGAGAATATGTTCTTAAATTCAAAAATACAATCTTAAAATTAAGATTATGTTCTTGATTTTTAGAATGCGTTCTAGAAATCAAGAAATTATTCTTAATTTTGAGAACGTAATCTTACTGACCATAATTTAAGATTAAAACTTGAAAAATTTTGCAATCTCCATTCAAGAATTTTTTTCTTAAATTTAGATCGTCATATTTCTCTTAGTGTACTAATACTATTCTCAAATGTATGTGTATGTAAGGAAGTGAGGATCATTGTGAGAGCTTTGGTCAATTACCGATCGATCTTAAAGAATTTTGCTAACATGATTTACATAAAACTCTTTTTAAACTGGCATTTATAAGGTTTTGTCAATTAAGGAAGGACCAACATTCATGAAATTGTATGAGTTCAAAAACATATTAGCATTTTCATGGTTAAGTCAACACAAAAAGTAATTCTAAGTCGATCCCACATATGCTAATGTGGGGTAACAGACAATATATTTAATTTTGTCTACAATTCAAAAGAAAGTATTGTGTATCATCTCATTACTTTTATGGAATCGACTAAATAAATATCATATTCAAGCTGTAAGCTTTGTGGTGCCAATCAATAAGTACTACCTATTGTGTACTTTTAATATTTATTTTAGAATCCTATGTAGTTTTATAATAATTATATGGAAACAATTTACATCTTAAATAATGAAATTAATATCATAAACTAATTAACAAAAATCACTACCATTACATAATGTGTAATAGGAAAACAATACAATTAATTTGATTTATTATGTACATTAAACAAAAATGCTAAAACTTAATAATAAAGTACACAGAAAACAATTTCATGATTACTATAACAAATATAACAAAAAAATATTTTACTATTTGCAAAATAAACAACCATTCAATTTAAAATCCAATTAAACGTTCAATATTTTCTTTGTTTATTAACTTTTAAGTGACTAAAGTTTTAAAGTCTTAAAAACTTATAGAAGTTGAATTTTGATAAAAGTTTTTAGTTTCAAGAAATCGTTAACTTTTTGCATTGTGTTTTAAACATTTATATTATTGGACATACAGATTCGTTTTATAGCCAAAATAAACAGGATAATTGTGCAACAACAAACAAAACAATAATCCTGCAAAAAAATAAAAAAAATGTTATGAAACACGTCGAAACTTTTGCAAATAAGTTTTGGACATTTAGAATAATAATGAAATTAATTCTTTAATTATTTTTTTTTATACCCTCCACCACCATAAGTGGTATATATAAGTTTGTCATTCCGTGTGTAACATGGAGAAATAATCATCCAACTCCCAACTAAGTATATATATTATTAATCCTTATGAAATTCTAAGTCGATTGAGCCATGTCCGGCTGTCTGTGTAAAACACGTCCAAACTAGACCAACAAAATTAGTAGACTTACAAAAACAATGTTTATTGTTGTCCTAAGCAGTTTGGTATTGAAAATCGACGAAATCGGTTAAGTAGAACCAGAGTCATGATCCAAAATGTGAGACAACCTAAAAAAAAATTAATATTTTTCACATAAAACTTTACACACATTCTTTTTATTAAAAAAAGGAACAACTCTGGTGAAAATTATGAGAATCGGTCCATGATTTTACCAAGCCCCCATACAAATTTCTTCCCGAAATATGGTTCTATGGTCTATAAATGCCTACAGAATTGCTGTATCCATATATAGTTCAGCAAAATTAAGTTTCGTGATAAAAGAAATCACAACACAAAATTTGCTATGGATCGGCCCATATTTGACCATAGCCCCCATATAAAATTCACTTCCAAAAATCACTTAAATAAGCATAAATATATTATAAATAATACCATATATACCAAAATATATACCAAAATCGCAGTACCTAATTCTATGAAGATCGGCCCAAAATTAGCTATAGCTCCCATATAAGTACCAAACCAAAATTTTACACAGATCCGTAATTTATATTTGCAAATCATACTACAGGATTTTGTGAATATTGGTCCATATTTGACCATAGCTCCCATATAAGGTTCACTTCCAAAAATCATTTAAGTACTCATAAATCTCTTACAAATATCTTAATCAAGCTAAAATTCGACACAAATAATATTCATATACATTACCTTATGGACCTTATTTTTTTATTTTCGATTTTCCAAAAACAAAGTGCAATTTTGTGTGAGGTTAGGATAGAAAAAAATCTAAAAAAAATTTGAGCTCGATCGGTTAAAAATTGGCGTGCCGCACGAGGTTTAAAGCTCGTGAGAACATTTACACGTTAATGCCCTGGGGAATTTTTAATAACTTTAAAATTTGTTAACCAATTTTTGTCTTTTATATCCCATTACAACGAAAATTACGTACACATTTCGATTCTTTTATATTAAATTGCAAAAGTAATTATTTCATGGCAAAATTTTTACAAAAACTAAAAAAATAGCATTTTTTTCCTCTTGTAAATGTTCTCACGAACTTTAACCCTCGTGCGGGCACGCCAATTTTTAACCGATCGAGCTCAAACTTTTGTCAAATTTTTTATTATACTAACCTAACTGGCCTTCGTTTTTGAAACAGATAAGTTTTTAATTTGGTTATACTCATTTTAATAACGTTATTGTTGTTTGTGAAAATTTTTATTACAATCGCAGCAAGGATTCGGGTGGCTGCCATACATCCTTTTCCTTAAAAAACCTATAAACCTGAAAAAATTATAATTTTCAGAAATTATTGTTCTCTTATAATATAAGATGCAAAATTATGAAAATTTCATCGGAAGGATATTCATAATTCCAGGACATCAAGATTTCAATTTCCTGTATAAAATGTAATTTTTTTAAAAAAATTCGTAAAAATCGGTTTGGAACCAAGCATTAATTTTGTTGTTAACATTTCAATTCTAGCAAGGATTTACATGACTACCATATATCCTTTTTTTAAAATCTATAAGTGCTTCTAAAATCATCTAATTGGTTCAAAATTTGTACCATGTTAAACAAATCAACATCATTCCCTACAAACTTGTATTAATATGTACACAATTTATTTAAAATTAGGCTATTGAAAAATTGGAACCACTTTGGTTATAATCATTTTAATAAAGTTATTGTTGTTTGTGAAAATTTTTATTACAATCGCAGCAAGGATTCGGGTGGCTGCCATACATCCTTTTCCTTAAAAAACCTATAAACCTGAATAAAATTATTAATTTTCAGAAATTATTGTTCTCTTATAATATCAGATTAATTTAGTTATTAACATTTCAATTCTAGCAAGGATTTACATAACTGCCATATATCCTTTTTTAAAAAAAATACTGAAATATTGTATATATTTTCTAAATTCGGAAGGACGGATGGACGGACATTTTCAAATGTTGATAGCCTTTTGGTTCTGCTGTAATATTAGAAACTGGATGTTGGATTATACTTTATGTGTTCCTAATATCAGCAGAAGCTCATATTACTATCTCAACCTAAGGATATGTAGGTTATATACAATTATTGAATTACTTACATTTACGGTAAAAATGTATTATTTATGGGTCAAAACGGACAAATAATGATTTCACATTATAAAAGATAAGAGACAGGGATTTGATTAAATTAAAGAAAAATTAAAATCTATTAACATATTTTTTTTGCAAAATTAAATCAAACTTTGGCATATTTTTGGATTTCAGCAAAAAAAACATACAACATCAAGAACCGAATGCCATAAAACTATATTTATTAAATAACGCAATATTTCTTAGTTATTTAAAAGAAAAAACGGTATTATTTTATAAAAAACCAACATTCTGGAGCTATTTCCCGAAACCATCAAATTGAAAATTTACGAACTGTGAATTTATACATTTAAACAAAAACTAAATTTTAATAGTTTTCATACGAAAGGACAACTAATGATTACATTTTCTTAAAGATAATTCTTAAGATTATTCTATAGTAAAACATAATCAAAATCGATTAACATATATTTTACTAATATTCCAACAAAGTTTTAAAATATAAAAATATAAAAAAAATAAATAAAAAAAATTTTATTTAATAAAAATTGCGCAGATTAAACAGTTAAACATTTTTTGACAAAAATAGTATTTTTCCATAATTCCACATTCATATTCTTTCATTTGCAGCCAATCGCAGGTTTATATCTTTTAAAACGAACTTTTAACAATTATTTGAGTTAACCATAAAAAAATATATTTTTCTCCATACAATTTATGTTGAAAATGTACTAAGTTTAGCGACCTCTAGTGACGACAAAAAGAGATATTTATAAAAAAATCTTTTTTTCACGAATGAGTTATTTAGTTGTCTATTCAAAAATATAAATTTCATTAATATCAATGACATGATCTTGTTTTTGATTTTTGTCCATTGAACAAAGCACTGTGCGGCAGGTTAACCTAATTCAAGTACGCTGAATCCAGTGGTGCTAACCGTTTTTTTAGGTTAGCTCTTGTTTTCGAGATATACCATTATGGAGGAGTTTGCTCAACATATCGCACGCCCAGTTCAAAAGTGACACTAGTCAAAATTATAATTTTTTAGAAATCGCAAAAAATTATACACCAATTGAAACAAAATGAAAGACATAACCGTTTTTTTAGCAACAGTTAACAACAAATACACTGATTTTTTTTATAGATAAACAAGTGTATTGTGTATAGTTTAAGTATATAAATCCGAAAAATGAATTTTGAGTTGTGTCACTTTTGAACTGGGTGTGTGATATATTCGCGTAACTATATTTGTGAATAAAATCAAAAGTTGTGGACCGATTTTAATCATTTAGGACTTGTTTGTTTGTAACAGCGTAGCTGCATTTTCCAATAATTTATGCCGTTTTAAAAAACTAAAATTTCGAAATTGTGCTTAAAAATTATTTTTTTTTTGCTAAAAAAAATTATATTTCTAAAACGACTGCGCAGATTGAAAAATAAAGTCTTGTATAAAGGTAATTTTTTTGTGCGGAATTTCGTTTTTTAGTTTATTCAATAAGCTAAACCGTTTTTGAGTTACGCGAATATACATTGTGCAACCTTCTCCATTTTCGAAATAACGGTATATCTCGAAAACAAAATCTAACCTAAAAAAAACGGTTAGCACCACTGGATTAGGTTAACCCGCCGGGTTTTTCCAATTAGCACAGTGTAATTAATCAAATTTACCAAAATTTGCATAGTTGGTATTATTTTATTATATATTAATTTTTGAACTGAGATTTCAATAAATTAGTATTTTCATATTTGCAGTTATTTCGGTAACGGTAGCCAACCTTGATATTAATCAAAGTTATTAACAATTAAACTTTTCGCCAAAGAGAGTTAGTTCTACTTCAGATCGGAAAAATGGTCACAGCATTTCCAAATATAAATGTTTAATATTTTTTTACTGTATTCTATTTATTGTATTTTCTTTATTCAATGCACACAGAAAAAAGTTCGATTGGAAATCTGGCGCCATAAGCAATATTCAAACAAATGAACGCAAATTCTATTGTTATAATTAAAAAAATACAAATTCAACAAATGTTCTATGTTCAGAATTCTTAAGATATAATAGTAATCGAATTCAAGTTGAAACAATTGGCCGAACTGTGTATTTTAAAAATGTATGCTCTTAATTCGTCAACGCTAACGAAAACGAATTCGGCATTATAGTCTCGAATGTTAAATATTAATAGTTATAATCGAAAAATTATGATTTAGGCAAATCTAGACATTAAAAAATAAAATATTTAAATTGAAAAATATACGGAATTTTACAAAAATACAAAAATTAAAATATATTAACATTTACATATCGCTCATTTGCTGCAACAACGTCACAACTCAAAATCCGTATGTTTTGAACTGAGTAATACAAAATATGCGTCGTTCTACAGTAGCGAGAATAAAAAATGCAACGCTATGCAATGTGATTTTCAACAGCACTGATATTGCTCAAAAAGGTATCCAATTGTCCACATCTGCTGTTTTTATATTCTTATTGATCATAGCCAATTATTGTATGACATTTTGTCCAATTATTTTTTACGTAAGGATAATTATAAAATTTTTAGTAAAAACAGTGGTAAAATTGTGCGAGCAAAAAAAAACTTTGTAAAAAAATAATTATAAAAAATTGCTAAAAACTATAATACTGTTACAATACAGTAATTTACTGTTAATACTAACAAATTCAAGGATTTGAAATCTACAAAGGATAACAGAATTACCGAAGGATGCATTTTCCGTTCAATATGGTGAATTGTTCGAAAACCAAGAAAATTTTAAGAATTTTTATTTATTTCTTTACCAATTTAAAATCTTGCGGATATTCTCTATGAAAAGGAAATCAAATAATTGTGATGGTGTGCAGAAAACTGAGTGTATAAGAGCTCAATAGCAAAAGGATATGACTAATTAATGTTAGAATCATATTACATTATGTGGTCTTCAAAAATTGCAAATAATGAAATCATATTCAAATATCCATTTATTTTGGTAAGAAAACGAATTCCAACACAGAGGAAGACAACTGTAAATAATATTAAATTTGACACTGTTCCTATTTCATAGAATCCTATCTTTAGCTTACGTGATTACTAAGCTATCGCAATTGTTTACCATTTTAATTTAATATTTAAGGGAATATCTCTGACCAGACTGCCTGAGTAACAGATCTAAACTATCAGATTCGAATAAATTAAAATTACGTTAATTGACCTTCCATATCGTACGACTGCACTATTTTAAGCATAATGGACCTGCTTCGAAAATCATAGGCGCATAATTTATTTTTGTAAATAATATGTGGTTTATTGCATTGGTTTTTCCTGATTATATTTGCATCATTATATTATCGCTTGGATGTTGCAATAGTGATAAATGTCCACATGTGTTCTTTTGGGTAGCATCAAATATATGATGTCACATTTCATGGATCAAATAACACAGCTTGATTTTTTCAATTTTTATTTTAATAAAATCCATTCCAAAACTATCCTTAAAAATTATTTCGGCACTCTATTCATAACACAATTTTAAATTATATCTAAATAATAAATGTTTATCCTTTTGAATTTGAATGTCCTTAAATTCCTTTGTATTAATAGTAAATGATGGTAATGCAACATTGTTATAGTTTTTAGCAATTTTTAATAATTATTTTTTCAAAATTTTAAAAATGAAGTCTATTTTCTTAAGGTAGGATCACACGATTGCCGCAATGCACCAATTATTGGTCTATTTTATACCTCAATCATGTGATTTCACAACTTATTGGCTCATATGTCAAACCACAACAATATTGTGCTTATTAGGACCAATCAAATGCAACCCTGGTGCGGCAATCATGTGAAAGCTTGAGAGGCAACAATGCACCAATAAAAACGTTAAAAACACACCAATTTTTATTGTCTTCTAGTGCGACAATCAAAGAATAAAATTCGCGCCAATACACTGTGGTTCCAAATCAAAATATAGGTGGTCAAAATTATTTGGCGCTCTTTTTATATAAAATTGGTATCTCCGATTCCAAAAAAAAAATTTTAAAAGATCAATATAAACATTTTTTAAAGTTACAGTAGGGTCTAGATATATATATAAAAAACATTAATAAAAAATTAAAAAAATACGTTTTCATGTGTTTCTGAAACTAAGTTTTTAAAAGGATCTATACTATATTTCAAGTTACAGTAGGGTCTAAATATATAAAAATCAATAATAAATAAAGAAATATTTCTAAAAATTCCATTCCGTAAAAATTAAAAAAAAGTATTTCGGCGGATGCTGGCGTCTACAATTTTTTTACAAAGACATTCCCCAGAAGTTTCTTTAAATGATGCATGTAGTCATTGGACGGGCTTCGACGGTCTTTTGTTTTGGCAAGCTATATAATATTCTTAGAAAAATAAATATCGATATATTTGAGACCTAAGTTTAAAGACTATAACAGGAAAATGGAGAGGTCCATAAATATAAGATATACACTAAATAAAAGCCTATATCAATGTTTATCTACGTTTTGAAGTATGAATTTCTATATGGTAAAACAATTGATATATATCTAATTTAGTAAAGCAGTAAAATATAAAAAAAATTAACGAAAATATGATTCAAAATTTGTTGATCTTCTGGCGCTTCTGTGGAGAAAACGAAATGTCCAATTGAAAAACCCATTTGTATTGGAAGAGATTGTCAGCAGATTGTCAGCTTCCGAAAAAACTTAGTTTTTCCCAATTCTGAAGATACCGATTTTCATAATTTTGTCCACCTAGATTTTGATTTGGAACCACAGTGCAATATTATTTTTTTTTTCGAAATATTTATTTGTACCAGCATTTATTTTCGAAAGTAAATAAGTTATCATTATAGTATTTATTATAATTTAAAAAAGTGATATGGTGTTATGGGAAATTCAGTGCTTATTTTTGTGAGCCACTCTCTGACCCATATACTTGTTTTAACATTTCTTCTTTTCTTTTCTTTTATTAATTTTTTTCTTCATCAAGTCCACACACGATAATTAAAGCCGACACAATTTTATTCTTTTTTTAGTGAACAAACCATTTTTTCACAAATAGTTTAACATTTGGTATATGGGGAATTTCATGTCAAGTGAACCAACTTTTGAAATCGATGTCTTCCGATCGGGATGAAATTTGCACCAAGGTTAGCTCTATTGGATAGTAACTCAGACACAATTTTTCAACAACATCGGTCGAGAACTCTCTGAGTTATAGGGGGTAAAATTTTGACAATTTGGTCAAACAGGGGTTTTTTCTTATCCATGTAACTTATTACCTATTGTTCTTAGCAAAATGTGTCCCAAATAGTATAGATAGCTATTTCTTCGATCTTTCGAAAAAAAATATTTAAAAAAAAAAATAAAAAATTTTTAATATTTTTTTTCCGAAATCAAAAACTTTTTTGACTTTTTTTTAAAACACGTCCTTTTTTTTTTTTTTTTTTTTTTCTTAAAATAAAGTTTAGATATTTTCCTTGAACACCTACTTGGTCGCTTAGTGGGATGCGAGTGGGATATCTATCAAAATAAATATTTTGTAACTCAAAAAAGACAATTTTTGATTTTTTTTGCAAAATCAAAAACTTTGTTGACTTTTTTTTTTCAAAATGGACCCTTTTTTAATTTTTTTTTTTAGGTCAAACAAAAGCTTAGATATTATCCTTGAAGACCCTTTTGGTCGCTTAGTGGGATGCGAGTGGGATATCTATCAAAATAAATATTTTTTAACTCAAGACTTACAATTTTTGACTTTTTTTTTTGCAAATACGATTTTTTTTCCAAATGGGCCCTTTTTTTAAAATTTTTTTTGTAGTCAAAAGAAAGCTTAGGTCCATTCCTTTAAGATATTTTTAGTCCCTTAGTGGGATGCGAGTGGGATATCTATCAAAATAAATATTTTGTAACGCAAGACATACACTTTTTTAATTTTTTTTTGCAAAATCAAAATTTTTTTCCAATATGGGCCCTTTTTTAATTTTTTTTTTTGCTCAAAAGAAAGCCTAGGTCCATTCCTTTAAGATATTTTTAGTCCCTTAGTGGGATGCGAGTGGGATATCTATCAAAATAAATGTTTTAACACAAAAATTGTATGTCTTGAGTTACAAAACATTTATTTTGATATATATCCCACTCGCATCCCACTAAGCGATCAAAACCATCTTAAAAAAAAATTACAAAAAGGGCCCATTTTAAAAAAAAGTCAAAAAAGTTTTTGATTTTGCCAAAAAATCAAAAATTGTATATCTTGAGTTACAAAATATTTATTTTGATAGATATCCCACTCGCATCCCACTAAGGGACTAAAAATATCTTAAAGGAATGGACCTAGGCTTTCTTTTAAGCAAAAAAAAAAAATTAAAAAAGCGCCCATATTGGAAAAAAATTTTGATTTTGCAAAAAAAAAAATTAAAAAATTGTATGTCTTGCGTTACAAAATATTTATTTTGATAGATATCCTACTCGCATCCCACTAAGGGACTAAAAATATCTTAAAGGAATGGACCTAAGCTTTCTTTTGACTACAAAAAAAATTTTTAAAAAAGGGCCCATTTGGAAAAAAAATCGTATTTGCAAAAAAAAAAGTCAAAAATTGTAAGTCTTGAGTTAAAAAATATTTATTTTGATAGATATCCCACTCGCATCCCACTAAGCGACCAAAAGGGTCTTCAAGGATAATATCTAAGCTTTTGTTTGACCTAAAAAAAAAAATTAAAAAAGGGTCCATTTTGAAAAAAAAAAGTCAACAAAGTTTTTGATTTTGCAAAAAAAGTCAAAAATTGTCTTTTTTGAGTTACAAAATATTTATTTTGATAGATATCCCACTCGCATCCCACTAAGCGACCAAGTAGGTGTTCAAGGAAAATATCTAAACTTTATTTTAAGAAAAAAAAAAAAAAAAAAAAAAAGGACGTGTTTTAAAAAAAAGCCAAAAAAGTTTTTGATTTCGGAAAAAAAATATTAAAAATTTTTTATTTTTTTTTTTAAATATTTTTTTTCGAAAGATCGAAGAAATAGCTATCTATACTATTTGGGACACATTTTGCTAAGAACAATAGGTAATAAGTTACATGGATAAGAAAAAACCCCTGTTTGACCAAATTGTCAAAATTTTACCCCCTATAACTCAGAGAGTTCTCGACCGATGTTGTTGAAAAATTGTGTCTGAGTTACTATCCAATAGAGCTAACCTTGGTGCAAATTTCATCCCGATCGGAAGACATCGATTTCAAAAGTTGGTTCACTTGACATGAAATGCCCCATATTTATGTAAACAAAATTTAACATCTAGCACAACAGCTGTTTCTCATAGTTGCCGTATTCTAGAATCTAGAACAATCGTGTGACTGGAATGCGCAATTTACGACAATAAAATTTATGTAAAATGAGGCAATCATGTGATTACCGAGAATTTGATTGGGACAATTTCTTTATTGGGTCCCAATTCAGCACAATAAAAATGGTATAAAATTGGTTTATTGCGGCTATCGTGTAATCCTACCTTTTTTTAAATTTTCTCTCAAAACTTTAACACTTTTTTTACTAAAAATTTTATAATTATAGTCCTTACTTAAAAAATATTGGACAAAATGTCATACAATAATTGCAAATAATCAATAAGAATATAAAAACAGCAGGTGTGGACAATTGTATACCCTTTTGGGCAAAATCAGTGCTGTTGAAAATCACATTACATAGCGTTGCATTTTTTATGATCGCTACTGTATATCCTTTCATATAGTTTTACCAGTCCACTGTGAGCCCATTTCCAATTTTTGAGGTTATAATTAAAATGTTGAATTCCTATCACTTCGACGACATAAATGCCAAAAATGTATGCCAATTGGCCACTCAGTTTATATAAAAACAGCTGTGAAAGTTTACATTTTTTAAATGTTTTCAAGCTGAAAAAAGTAAAAAATTGCATTAAGAAAAAAGTGATTTTTTTAATCAAATATGTTATAACTAGGGGGCGGATTTATATGCAAATGCATGTTTTTTCTCGAACGTCCAAATACAATGTAGACTAATTATCTATCCGAATCGCACATTTTGCTGCAAAATGGCATCGATTTGTTAGTGCATATTTTTGCATATTTTATTGATAATGCATATTTTGTTATATTTTACTTCAAAATGCATATTTATATGCATATTATGCCAATTTTTAATAAAAATATAATTTTTTGTCGTTAATGGGCAATACATTGTTTCGACAAACATTTTTTTGTCGAATTTGTTATAGAAATAGCAGTAAATTTTATCGACTAACTTCGTTCGACATCGAAAAACTACTGATAGAGAAATGAAGAACTTAATCTCTATCAGTAATTGAAAATTATCATTTCAAAAATTTAAAAAAAAGTTTAGTTTAACCGCTCCTGACAGTCATTTCCAAGCCGTTCTACGAGACTGTCGTAAACTAGTGAATTTGGATAACTTAGAGACAAATGCACTACACTATTAACGTTTAAAGTCCCTACACTATAGATTACATAGACACTTAAGTGACAGTTGTCTTTATGCTAGATTACATGCGATGTATAAAGTAACCAATTGACTTCTCTCTGCATTACAAATAGCTCGTCAAATGACCCAAAATATATAAATTGTAGTCAGCCAAGTGATCAGACATTATCAACAATTTCCGTCTATAAGGGATACATTTACTAATTGCTTAATTTCTGAATTATTACAAGATAAAAATTAAGAGTGGATGCTACTTTACAGCACGATCAAAATACTGATGATTTTAAAAGGAAAGTCACAATATAGAACCTCTATGACTTTAAACAAGTATTCATACCAAGATATTACATCGTTTTTTCGGAAGAAAAGTTATGTTAAAAATAGTTTTAGAACTTTAATTGTTTAATTCCTGGTATAATTTAAAGAGTTCTAACTGCTGGCACAAAAATATAAGTGCATATTTTTTAAAATTTTAGGTCATATTTTGATTTTTTTGAAGCATATTTTAGGCGCATATTTTCCAATAATAAATGCATTAAAATCCGCCCCCTAGTTATAACTAAAAAAAATGTATTACAATACTGTGTACTTAAAAAAAACATAAAATATTTTTCTAAATGTTTATATTATGTGTAAAATTTCGTGGTTTTATTAGTAATGTTTTTTTGTGAAGTTACGAAAAAGTTGTTTGTCTTCTGTAGTATAGAATTTAGGTTGCCTGCATTTGCCCAAGGAATGATACATATATATGTAGTTAGTTGTGGCAAGGTCAGGCTTCATGCCATATTCAAATTTTTTCCAACTACTACTAACTTTGACGATATTTTGCTTCCAAAATAGCAAAGTGATGAGTTGACGATTTTTTTCCTGAAAATATAGTTCAGCAACCAAATTTGAAAAAGGTTAAATTTTTAAAATAATTTAAAGAGTTTTCGTATAAAAGCAATTCGTTTTATTAAATACTTAAAGAATTTACTCATTTTGTTGGTGAATATTAGAGTATCCAAAACCGTAACCGAAAACCGGTCAACCGGTTTTTTCATTTTTGTAAACTTGACCGGTTTCGGTTTTCTTTAACTTTTCGGTTTTTTAGAAACCGGTTTTTGTCAGACAACCGGTTTTAATGAAATATATTTTCTAAAGCTTTTAAACATATTTTTGAAAAACATTGATATCATTTTTAAAAATATTGTTTTTTTTATATAGAAAATTGAGGCCGTTATATTTTACTTTCCATTGTCTAAACAATGTTTACAATATGGTTCATGATCAAGTTGTTTGTTGACATATCAGAAGTATAAAACTTGCTGATTTTCATTGATTCAGAACTTATCTAAAATATACGAATTACGTTTGCATGAAAATTTTATATATTATTTTTAATACCTCTTCACTTGAACACAATGTTGAGTCAATCGGCTAATATAAACCAAATATTAAGTATATCAATTATAAATCGTTAAATTGCAAACGTTATTCTGCAATTCTCATCATATTTAGGGGCACAGCCGAATATAGCATTCTAACTTGTTTATCTTATTTTTAGATGTCGAATTTTGGTATTTTTGTCACCTAATCTATATATATAAAAATGAAATGGTCCATTTATGTAATGGCATCACATGAGAACGGCTGGAGCGATTTGGCTGATTTTTGTATTCGATACAAAATTTTCAGGAAATGGTTTGTAAAGAAAAAAATTATTATATTACCTTCTTTTCACTTCTCACTTTTCTTAATAAGATACATTTTTTGGATAAACTTGAAGATCTAACATTAGTAAATAGCTACTGTGCTAATAAAAAAGAAATTTAAGAATACAGTTATGTTGGGAATACAGAAAATTATTGTAGAAATATGACATTACTTCAAAAATAAGTGAAAAATGGATGAATACATGCAAAAAAAAACCTAAATTTGTTTACATATTCTAATACAAAACTCCTGCTGAGAAAAGCAATATGAAATCAAACTTTTCTAAAATAAGATAACCATTCTTTCCATACTTCTTTGCTTTAGTAAGTTTTAAAATCGTAGGTATATTAAATGACTTCAGTTAACAAGAATTTTTGTATTTAAAAGAACCTTTAAATTGTTATTACAGCATATTCGTAAAAAAATCCTTTCATCAAATTTATTAGCATGTAAAATTTATCAAGTTGGAAAATGTTTTTGAAGTTGAGGGCAACAGAAATACTCTACCAGTATAAAAATAAAGAGTTTAAGGCACTTAAACCAACTTCAATACAATTAATGAAGACTTTTTATTTAGAAGTATGTATTTATGTATGTATGAGAGTAGAGTTTAAATTAATAACGCATCACTTCTATTAAATAAAATTTAATTTACACACAAACACCAGCTCTCATATTCATAAGGTGTTCATCAAAATTATAAGGTCACATACTTTTCATTATGTTTATCCAAAAATATTAATAAAGGGTGTATTTTTAAACAGGATAGCACCTACCAAAGTATATTTATAAATATAAATATACTTTGGCACCTACGAACTGCCAAGGCGAATTTATACAAGGTGGAGTCAGTCAAACAGCTGATCATTTTTTTTCGCATTTTGATTCTAAAAGTTGTCAAAGCTTGTTTTTATATTTAAATATCTACATATTCTAATCGTATTAACAAAATTTTTATTTTTTACATAAATAAGTAAAGCCCTCACTATACAATTATCTACACTACATTAAGTTTTAATAGGAGATAAACTAACTTATTTCTAAATTGGTTTAAGTAACAACCATTTTTAGATTTTTCCAATATACGCGTAACCGACTTCGAAATGTTAAATATTTTTTAATATGTATAATTTACGATTGGAAAAAATGTGTGTAAATAGATTTACAAGGAGAAAGAGAAGCACAAAAAAAATTAAGGAAGCAAAACTTTTGTTACAAAAAGACAATATTACTGTTGCTACATTCCTTTCCCGAATGACATACATACATAAAAAACGGCATGTGTACAAAACATGCTACCGCAAGAAAATATTTTTAAGAAAGAATCTTCCGATGACGATTTGTCGGATAATTTTGACAGCCTGCCTTTCAAATAATTACGAAAATGAATATGTTGTTTTTAGAGAAAAATCCCAAATGGTGTGCTCCTGCAATATAAGCATTTAACAATTTGTGATGAATGCAATCTTAAACTGCAGGCTGATGCCATATCGAAAGGCTTACAAAATTATAATTGTCCAGTTTGCCGAAAAATCGTTGAAGATTCAATGCTCTCTCTAATCTCTCAATCTCTCTATAACTTTTGTGCTCCCTATAACTTTTGAAGTCCAATAGGTATGGTGAAAGCGATATAATTTCTGGAACGTGAATTTATGTGGAGTAGCAGGCATATAATACCATGGATGATTTTTTGACAAATTAACGAAATTTTAATATCTTTCAATATTTATCCCAATATAACTAGATATCCAATTTTCTCTCTAAATTACATTTGAATGAGATTTTTTGTATCAGGAATAATTTTTTTTTTCATCATCACATGTTTTTTTTTTTATTCGGAAGTTTATATGAAAAGTAAATAAGGCAGTCAAAAATCGTTTGTGATTAACTGTCACTTATCTCGCTCAACCTAATACTAAAGAATCGACAAGAGCCTTTTATCACTATCCACTCTTTTTTTTGAGTTATAAATACTGAAGAATCCGAGGCGATTTATAGATTGACTTTTCAGTAATTTTTATTTCGTCTCGTTTTGTCTGTTTTTTTTTGTAAACATGGATAACATTGATCCGGTCGAGATGTGGTTTCAACAGGATGTCGCTACGTGTCATACGGCGACCACAACCATTGAAATCAAAATTTGGCGAGAACTTGGTTTCGGCAAATATACCTGTCAAATGGCCTCCAAAGTCGTGCAATTGTTTGGCTAAAATTCTTGTTGCTCAAAAGTCGTTGAGATATAAATCCTTTTCATTACCTTTCTTATTATAACGGGAATATTAAAAATGTGCGTTTAAAGTGCGACAAAATTAACTATAATTGTTAAATTTCAGATACAATTTGATAGGGAAAAGAATTGTTTTAATGTGAAAATGTTGGATTGGATGATTTTTCGAACATTAATTCAAGATACAAAGAAAATAAGTTCCTTCGTCCAAAATTCGGGAAAATTAAGGTAAAAAAATTTCGGGTCGACCAAAGTGCCTTTTGTGGGTGAAATTCCCAATACTTAAATAATATCTTCTAAGCGCAACGGACTGTAAGTATTTTAGCCAATAATATTAACAATCTATACTATTTGTATTTATGGCTAAACAGAACGAAAATTATATGACCTTATAATTTTGATGCGCACCTTATGTATACTTTTGTTATTTTACATGTGTGCGTTTAAGTACTTGGGCACGGATTGTGGTTGTATTTTTTTGTCGTAGTGTCCATTTGTAAGTTTGTGGGTGGGTGCCAAGAAATTCTCGTTGCGGAGTGAGCTGTGAGTTATTTAAAATTTAATTAAAACTTATTGTCATTCCAGAAACGATACTTGTGAGGCTATTTTATTTTTACTTTTTTCTTCTCTTTTTTTTTGTTATTGAAGTTGACCGAAACATTGAATTGTGGAAGAGATGGCTGGATTGGATATGGGTGGTTTGGTTTTTGTAGCTGACATAAAAAGTGAACATCCATGTACGGTTGAAATTTATATATACGTATGTATAACTTTCTTGTCGACTCATGGCTTACAGTAAGGAAATGCTCATGTGTATTTATTTACACATGTAGTTGTTGTAATGTGTAAGTTGTCTTCCACTCTTGATTTTTATGACAAAACATTCTTGGAAGACCTCATGTGATTTTATGTGAGTTTTTGTCCTACAAATATGTACGTAAGTCGACTTACTGATTCATATAATGTTCGACATACAATTTAAACAGAAAGTCGAAAACGCATAAATATTATTCCTAAAATGTTAGCCATTCACAAAAATTAGTAAATGATTCATTCGAACTTGATTTTTTGAACTTTATGCATCATATTCATTCCGTTTATTACACATCAAAATATTGGTCGTTGACCTTATAAAATTCTAAGACGATCTACAGACATGGTAGGAGGCTGAAATTTTCCCCATATATTCCCTATTGATCAGATAACTTTGGTATTGAAAATGGACAAACAAATATTTAACAAAATTCACGTCCGTTTTGGCGAATAGCCGGTGGAAAATTATGATCGACCTAATTTTCTTTTGTGTGTAAAATTCGCAATATTTAAAGAAACGATGCGATGCGCTAAAGTTTATAGTAGTTTGGAGTTCCAGCAGTGCAAGTATTTTAGCCAATAGTATCAATCAATCTATGTCCACAATAATCTAGCTACATACTATAAAATACACAGGACTGTTACAGAATTCCATTCCGATCGAAAGAGGAATTAATTCCGCATTTTGCTTCTTCAGAAAAAGTAAAACGAAAATTTCTTTCGGAATGAAAACACTTTCAGTTTTCAAAGTGGAATTGATATTTCTTTGTATTTATTTGTTTTCCTAAAAATTTTAATCAATTTCTGTACCAAAAACTTCACTTTTATTTTAATATTAAAAACGTTGTTAAATTAAAATCAGAATAATATAGAATAATTAAATATTTTTTGAGTTAATAAGTTACACGGAATCTGAAAAACCTAAAACGAAATCGATCGGAATAAAAACTACGGCATTAAAACCATTCCGAACAAAATGTGTTACAAACCTGACAATGTTATTCATTTCAACAGTTTTACACAAATAATAAATGGTTTCTTTTAAGGTACGACTAGGTTTAACAATTATTAAATCTATTTTCATATCAGACACTATTAACTTGTTGCAATTTCCGTGTCTGAAACAACTCTTTTTCAACAGACAAAGAATACAAAATTATACTTTAATTAACGTTACTTTTAACAGCAAGAACCTTTCAAAATTATTTCCACGAGCCAAACATTCCAACCATTGCAACCACTAGTAACACTAAAAGTACATTCATACATATTCATTATGAATACATAAATATTTTGACTCACAAATATAAAAAAATCTTACGAGTGCAAGGTCACCTATGTCGACTGTGTAGTAGGGTGGTCCTTAGATTTGACTTTTTTAATTTTCATTGCTCAATAGTCTAAAAAAGTTCAAAATCGGAAAAATTGTATTGTACAAATAAAAAATTGTATGTGTTGTTTTTCTATAGCGAAAGAGTGCTTTGAGTGGGTGTTACAATAACAAAACACAGGTTAAATTTCCACTCAAAGTACTCGTTCGCTATAGAAAAACAACACATTAATAAAATATTTTTCACTCAATTCAAGCCACAGTAGAAAAATTCTGTCATTAAAAATTAGTTTAATTGAAATTTTATGTTCTTATTAAAGGAATTATGAACACTGGTAAAATTATGAGACCATTTAATCGAAAACAATTTTATTTAGTATTTAAAATTTCCCGGGAATTCCCGAGAATAAAAAGATTTATCAATTACCTCCCGGGAAAGCAAAAAGTCTGGGAAATTGGGAACCCTAATGCGACCTCCAAACGTTGTTCGATTTTAAAACAATTTTGCTTTGAACAATTTAAAAGCTGTAAATTAAATAGGAAATATGTAGCAACCTACTGAATAGATATTTAGAGTACGAGTTATAGTGTGGCCAGTGGAGGTGTTAAATGTAAATAAAGTACAATACATATCTACCAGCTGATACCATGCAGATAGACCAAGCAACTTAATACCTTTGCATACTCGTAATTTTAGTCGTATAAATGCGCCAATATTTTAATTTACTGCCAGTAAAACATGATTTTTTCTTAATAAGCGGGTAGACACAAGTATAAGAATTGAACACTGGTGCAATCATGAAAAGATTTCTGGTTTTTAGTACACTCACCAATTGTATGTTCTCGAGAATACGAATGTACATTAGGGTGGTTGGAAAAAATATTTAGTATATAGTACTTATACAAAAAATAATTATTTGATATCGACACTGAGTAAAATTTTATTTTACAAGAATTATTTGCTAACAAGAAATTTAAATAAAAGTATAATATATTTACACTTCACTGAAAGATATCTTTATATGAATAATAATTTAAATATGTTTGTTATTGCCAAAAAAAAATCCTCCAAATTATACCCATTGTGATGTAAATCTAGGGTTCTTATTCCAGGAATTCCCGGCAAATTTGTACCAAGTTTCACTACCCGATTCCCTACACTTTTAGCCGGGAATTAAAAACTGATGAAACTACAAAGAAAACAGGTTAGAACGCTATTTTTTCATAAAAAAGATAAAAAGGTTTTTTGTATAGTTTTTCGCTTATATCTCGAAAATTATAGACCGCTTATTATTACTATTTTTTGAGGTTTTTCGAATGCTAATTTAAATAGCTTTATCGACTTCGCTATCTATTAAGTTTCATACATAGAAAAAACTATTTCTTAAACCATTTTAATTCAAACATTTATTTCAAAATTGAATCAAGTATTCATGTGCTCAAAAACAAAATTTTCTGATATTTTCTATTGAATTTTGAGTTTTGAATTTGATAATTTTGACAATTGAATATACAATTTCCGTTATTGGTTGAACTTTAAATACAAAAATTATTGAATAGATAATTTTCGTAATTGAAAACACAAGTTTGTTATTTTTTGTGTTTTCAATTACGAAAATTATTTATTCAATAATTTTTGCAGAGATCTGTGCCGAACGCCTAGTCTCCGAGCCGTGAAATATTAGAACATTATGACAATATGACATGATAGAAGACCTTGTAAATTGACCATATGTATCCTTGAACAATTCTTCAAAAAAAATCCGATCATTCTCTGCGGAAAAATAGCACATCATGCTTTTTAAATCATTTACTTTGTTGACATCAAGTTTTTTGGGTTTTAATATTTGCTAATTTTATTTGAAAGAAGTTATCCGGTATCTCTCCCACTATGCGTCGAAAATTTTCTCTTTTAACAGTTTTATAAATCAATTCATCCTTACCATGCATCAGTCTATATATATTCAACTAGCGGACCCGGCGAACTTCGCCTCGCCCCAATTTTAAGCCTTCAGACAAACTTTAGAGTAATAATACAACATTTCGCATTTACCGCACTTTTCCATGATTTACACTAAGATTTGGAAAGCCATTAAGGAATAATAATTAATAATTTCATACAAAAACTCGATTTTTCCAATTTTCTGACTTTTCCCAAATTTTCTTCCATAAAAACCTTATGGTGTAGAAAATCACCATTTTTATAGATATATGTATTTTATTTTACTGATAGCAATGCAATCTGCCTTAGATTTGATGCCTAAGGACAAAAATGGTAAAATTTTCCAATTCTATTGATAGGTTTTTTTGAAAAATCCACATAATTAATGATAACTCAAAAAGTTATTAAAATATACTGTGAATAGTTGACATTTACACAAACTTTAATACGTTTATATATTGCGTTTCAATAGGATCAGTAGTTTCGGAGTTATAACAACAAATTGAAGCAAAAAAATATATTTTTTACGTGAAAATGTATTGCTTTATCGCAAAGCCACATATAATAGGCACAAAATGAGATATCGATTAAAAAAATGGATTGATTCTGGATTCTTTTCGAATTTATTCATAATTAAGTGAATTCGCTCATTTTCACAAATTCGTAAAGAATCAAACGATTTTTATGATCGATATCTCATTTTGTTGCTAATATATGTGGCTTTTGCGATAAAGCAATAAACCTGAACAATTTCTGCCATTTTCAATAATTCCGAAACTATTGAGACGATGGAGATTTGTCCCCAAATTGGGGATTTCAATATTTTTTTGGGGACTTAATTTCGTTGGGAGGGATTTGGGGATTTTAACAAAAGTTGGGGATTTACATCCATTTTTGGGGATTTTACATTTTTAGACATTCTTTATTTTAATTTTATAGTGCTCTAATTTTGAATAATCATATTTTATTTAATAGCCATTTGTATCTGTAATTAAAAATGTTAATTTCATTTCTTCAGAATTTGACACAAAAATTTTTGATATTCATTTCGAGACTTTTTTGTTGGACACTATTTACTTTCATAATCTAAAAATTAAAATACCATACATATATTTTAACAAAGGATTTCATCAAAAGATGTTTTTAATGGCCAAATTTTGTAAATCAAAACGAATTTTCGTTTACGTTTAGAACGTAAACGAAAATTATTGATATTTTATAAAGCGCTACGTACTTTTCGTTCCACGTCAAACGAAAAGTAAATAAGACGTAATAAAAAGACGTAATAAATGTCTTATATCTATCAAAAAAGTATAATTAATTATTCAACATAATAAAAAAAATAATTTTTTACGTAAAAATATATCAAAATAATGTTTTCAACTTAAAATTTTGTGATTATTTCAAATATCTACCAGCGGAAAAAAGAGATTCGCATTCTACGGCATTTTTTAAGAGATACTAATAACTTCTTAGATCTACCTGAAGTCCAGTAAGTACTCATAAATATGTACATAAATCTAGTTTCTATGTTGCTTTGAAATCATTCTTCCTTTTTTTATTTTAGGTTTCAAAATTGTGTAGGCAATGACTTCTTAACGTGTATGTCGCAATCTGAAGTATCCAACACAATAAAGGAGTGTCTTGACATCTTTGAAAAACACTTCTGCCGTAAATGGATACGGTTTTCAAAAACACCAGACGAAGAAAATTCTATCAAGTGTAATTTTTATGAAAAATTTGGTTTTCCAGGAATTATTGGGGTAGTAGATGGTACTCATGTCAAAATAAAGTCGCCAAAGGAGGAGCAAAAACATTTATACTACAACCGAAAGGGTTATTATATTTTAAACGTTATGCTGGTAAGTATTAAAGCTGTATGTATATTTTTGTGAAGTGCGAAAACATAATGGTAATTTATTCTAGATATGTGACCATAACATGGTAATAAATTTTGTTGACGCAAGACATCCAGGAGCCAATCACGACTCTTTCATATGGAAAACAAGTGCCGCAGATCAATATCTTAAAAACGAATTTAGCAGAGGCAAGGTTAACACTTGGGTTATTGGTAAGCATAGCCATTTATGATTATAATTAGTAATGATGTAATTTTATATGGACTATGTAGTTTCAAAAGAGTTGTTAATTTTTAAGAATTATTGAAAACTAAAACAATATATTTTCAGGAGATTCCGGTTACCCACTTTTACCTTATTTAATGACACCATTTCGTAGTGTTTCTAATACTCAGGAAGAGAGTTACAATACAGTATTTTGCAAAAGTAGAAATATTATTGAACGTTGTAACGGTGTTCTTAAAGCTCGCTTTAGGTGTTATTATTGGTGACAGAGGTACGTATTTTTCATATCGTAATTTTAAAAAAATTTTAACAGTAATTTCTTAAGGATTGTTATACTCTTCTAAAAAGGCAACTCAAATTGTTAACGTTTGTTGTGGCATTCATAACGCATGTAAATTTTATAAACATGATTGGCCATTTCCAACAGAAGTTCCTACTCACAATGATAACTTTGTTATGGAAGAGGAAGAAATAGACAACAATGCAGCTGGTGAAATTCGACGACGAATTGCTCATAATCTTTCATAAATGTCAAATATTTTCTTTAATTATATCATTTTGTTAAAATAAAAACATTAACCATTTATCAGATAATTTTTAAAAAATGTGTTGTTATATTTTCAAGAGTTCGAATAATGTTATAAGTATATAACTTATATAATTCTTTTAACGATTTATTTGGTTACCATACCACGGTACACAGTGGTATATAAAAAAGAGGGAAATAAATCTTTGTTATGTTTTGCATTTGGACCTCATGGGACCACCAGGGGCGCGGACAGGGGTCCCCAAAGTAGGACACCTCGGGTATGTTAGATTTTTAAAACGATTCCATATCGGGCTAACCGTTTAGAAGTTAAAGTTTTATTTCCCTCTTATTTTTTTCTATACCACTGTGCGGTATTTGATTAGAATATCTGGATAACAATAATAGCGAAGGTCTTTAAACTGTGTACAAATCAATGCCATCACTGCACGCAGTTCGAATATCTGAACAACTTAATAGTGAGATTCTCAAAACTTTGCGTGAGTTATTTTATTACCATGGTGCGCAGTTAGAATCAAATAAATATAGTACATTTATTTTTTTAAAAACCTTTATCAGGTTTTTATTTTACTAAAAATAAACATAATTCATAAAAGGTATATTAAATAAGTACTTCTTTGTCCAATTAGCTAATACTTCCAAAGCATCAGCTATCCGTTTAGTGGTGCCAACTAGCTCCTTAACTACTCCCAGCATTTCACTTTGTATACTAGCCTGTTCTTTAAGAATTTTAAGGCTCTCATATTCAAATCCCTTTTAAAACTTTTGCTGTCCTAGATCATTGGATAATTTTCTTTTTTGAGATTGATTTATAGAACATGAATGCTGGGGTATACTGTATTGAGTCACCACGGTCTCATTGTAATGAGTGTCACTCAATGACACTGTTGGTATATCTTCCATTTGCTTTTCTTGAACAACTATCTCATCAACAGATTCTTGATGACCCAGTCCACAAAACTCGTCTGGTGGCTTGGCTGCCATAGATACAAAAACTATGGAATCACAAGCTTGCTCTATTGGAGACAGTATTGACTGCGTGTTTATCCCACCTCCAGTTCCTTGTGCTTTTAATTTATTTTCTCCTAATTTCTTTTTTGTACGAGTTCTCAAATCGGCCCAAACCTAAATAAGAGATGATTTATAATATAATCAATTACAATAAATTTCTGTGCCAAATTCAATCAAATAACTTAGTGACTAATAGATGTGCGAAAACACATACCTTTTTCCAATCTTTTGAATCACGTTGTGGCGGTCCAATAGCGTTTAATTTTTTTGCTAGTTCCTCCCAGGAATCTTCCTATTATTTCCAAATACTGGAACACCTCTAGCAATGTTAGGATTTTTGTTCATGTGATCTAAAATCACATCCCATTGCTGACTTGAAGTTTGTTTTTTTGACTATTTTACAATAAGAAATTCCCATTAATAGTCTAATATTATAAAATTATGATTTTACATACCATGGAACAAATATTGCAGAAATTAGATGAATTAATTGCTAATTATTTAATAAAATTTCAAAAACGATTGATAAATTATGAACGTTTGAATTTGACTTTTAAGTCGTTTGAAAATGTTTGCTTTTGTTTTATAAAATACGATTATTTTACGTAAAACTATAACTACGTTTACAAATGTTTTTTAAAATATGAAAACTGAAATAAACAATAAATTTCTGTAAAAAACGTTTTGTTCTGTCCAGGGCACACTAAGAAAGGTGACTGCATCACTACAACAATACAAAAACAACAGGTACTTTGTTTTTGTTAAAAAGTATGTGAACTATCAAAGTTGCCTGTTGCTGTTTTTGCTTTTGGATTTGTTGTATTTTTCGTCACAACAACCACAAGTGAATTGACAATTCAAACTGAATAAAAAAAATAATCAGCTGTTTTATCGCAGTCACCTTTCTAAGTGTGCCCTGGTTCTGTCTTATAAAATTAGGCCATAAGTCTTGCTAAAACACAAAGCTGAATCATTCTCTAAGAGCCAATTTTTGACTTCGTATTTAAAAATTAAATTATTATTTTGATTATTAGTTTCGATTCTGGTAATTTTTCGCCAGCATATGTTCATGTTTAGACCCTAAAATCTCCCTTTATCTTTAGTTATTTGTCGAATTTCAGAAACAATACATTTTTTGTAAGTCATTATTACTTATTTTAATTTGGAATTATGAAAAATTTTAAGCAATTTAAAAATATTAAACATACATATCGCACTAGTTCCTCTAAAGAGCGTCAACTCAAAATTTTAAAATGTTCAGTAGAAGCAAAAAACTATTTTTTGTCAATACATTACAATGAAACAACTGTACGGATACAACTGTATGTTTTGGCGAAAGAGTAGAGAAAATGATAGCAAAAAGTGAAAATTGAAAAATTTTGAGTTGACACTCTTTAGAGGAACCAGTCGAAATATATACTTTTATTCGTTTTATTCGATTATTCTACATAAAATTGTGCCAATTATTCGTTATTCGAAAATGGTAATTTTTAAATTATTCGAATTATTATTCGTAATTAAATATTTAAGTGAATACAACCAATATTTAAAATAATGTTTAAGCTTAAAATCTACTCATACATATTGATGATGATAAACTCACAGCATTTTTATGATACGAGTTTGTCTGCTCAAAGGCAAACACAAACGTTACCAGAAATCAAATTTTAGTTGAAATTGGCTTGGTTTTTTTTCGACAACTAATTTTTTTTGGGAGTCGAATGACTAAATGTCACAAACTGCATTATTGGTTGACTTACAAATTGTTTTATTGAATCAATTTCATGTGCAAAAAAATGTAACTGGCACGATACTGTTTCACAGCACGATACTGTTTTAAATAAAACAAAACCCACCACCAATATAATAAGGACTTTATATGGGAGCTATAACCAATTATATGCTGATCGCCAAACAAAGCGGTAAGACGATTTTTATATATACATATTAGAGTGACAATCAGTTGTATGGAAAAAATTTTTTGTTAATATTTTAAAGAGTGCCGTTTGGAATATTGTGACACTAGGCCTAAAAGTTAAGTACTGAAAATTTTATTAAAATGGGCCCAAAAATATATAACATTTCGCTATCTTTTCTTTAGAAATTCCAAATATTGAAAAATTTGACCTTTGACCTTCACGATTTAAGGTTATCGTTTTCCGATTTTAGTAAAACTTTCAGACCATATTTAAAATTACAAGGACTATAATTTACCTGCAAAATTTAAATCGCAGGTACGGAACACTGTAAGAGGTATTGACATAATTTTTTCATATTTTTATTTCCTATTTTGATCTCAATAAATCCCAATGTGATGATCAGAAACTTCTGAAATTTGTTTAACAAAATTTTTAAAAATTTAAAAATGGAGATTTGAAACAGCCGTTAAAAAAAAATATTTTTTTTGGCCATACCTGCGAATAGGTTAACGGTATCCTACGAAGACAAAATCTCATACACAAGTAAATTCGGATATATTTTAAATAAAAATTAGCTTTTATTTTAATTTTTCTCGAAATATGTTAATTTTTTTTCCTAAATTTTTTGTTCAAGTGGCCTGAAACACGTTAATGGTCTGGCGAATTTGTAATAACTTTAACATTTTTTAACCAAATTTTGTCATTTATATCTCATTACAACGATAATTACGTACACATTTCGATTCTTTTGCATTCAATTGCAAAAGTATTTATTTAGTAGCAAAATTTTTAAAATATCTGAAAAATTTGCATTTTTTCCGAATTTTGGCGATAATACAGTTTTTGGGTCATTTTGACCCAAAGGAGATGCAGGGTTAACTTCCAAAAAAAAAATGTTTAATGTAATATTCATTAATATAAATAAATCTATACATTTCTAGAAAACAATGCAGAAATTATACTATTTATTCCATATAAATAGTATAATTTTGCATATATCTGAAATTTGACCTCGATGCGCGTCCAGAAATCGTTGCCCGATTTGGCTCAAATTTTCAACATCTAACATTTAGGCCTAGTGTCACAATATTCCACCCGGCACTCTTTGAAATCTAAAAAAAAAATCGGCTATCACTCTAATACATATGTATGTGTATTATTTACGTAGAATTTAAACTTCATTCAGAAGTAGTCCTTATATGTGTTCTATGTCGAATTAAGGGCTGATCTTAATATAATTCGGTACAACGATTTTTATGTAAATGGGCAATATCGCAATTTTGTTTAAATTTGAGTAAAGGGATTTGTTTTTACTTAACACATCAGTAGCTTTTTGTATAAACAAAAAGAAGTACTTCAAAAAATAGTTTTTTTAATCAAACTGTCACCCTCGGAACTAGTTTTAAAGATACGATAGATCGGATCAACCAATGGATTATGTTTGAAATTATCACGTATGTAACACGAAAAGCATTTGAGAACCTTTTATTGTTTCATTGATTTTATTACAAAATAAAATCGGGGAACACGATATTACAGTTTTTTTGCAACGCACCTCGTCCTTTATTTAATCCACTACAAATCCATCATATGGTACAATATTTTCAATTTTAATTATTCATTTTTATATTTAAACCACACATTTTATATTATTTTAAATTCAATTTAAAATGTAAATATTTTCTTTACAAGCTTTTATTCTCTCTTATGAGTAAAAATATTTCGTTGAATTTTTCCAATATATTGGACATTTCGGTTTTTCCTTTCAAAGTCATGTAGCGTTGACGCAAATATACAGATTTTTACAGTTAATAGAGTTATCAAAAGACTTTTTACTAATTTTTGTTAAATTATGTTATTTTCATAAGTTCGTTAACTTTCTATAAGTGTGCGTTGGACATAGTAATATTCAGTGCTAGTTTAAAATGCTAATTACTAGGGGGCGGATTTTCATGCATTTATTATTGGAAAATATGCGCCTAAAATATGCTTCAAAAAATCAAAATATGACCTAAAAATTTAAAAAATATGCACTTATATTTTTGTGCAGAAACATAAAATAATTAAGTATTGAATTCGAAATGTCCAAAAAATACACAACACTGTTGCAGTTAGAACTCTTTAAATTATACCAGGAATTAAACTATTAAAGTTCTAAAACTATTTTTAAAATAATTTTTCTTCTGAAAAAACTATGGACGATTTATTAATTGTAACATTTTGGTATGAATACTTGTTTAAAGCCATAATCTTTAGAGCTTCTCTATTGTGACTTTCCGTTTAAAATCATCAATATTTTTATCGTGCTGTAAAGTAGCATCCAACCTTAGTTTTTATCTCGTAATAACCCAGCAATTAAGCAATTAGTAAATGTATCCCTTATAGACGGAAATAATATCTGATCACTTGGCTGACTCCAATTTATATATTTTGGATCATTTAACGTGCTATTTGTAATGCAAAGAGAAGTCAATTGGTTACTTTATACATCCCATGGAATCTAGCATAAAGACAATTGTCACTTAAGTGTCTCTATGTAATTTATAGTGTGAGGACTTTAAATGTTAATTGTGTAGTGCATTTGTCTCTAAGTTATCCAAAATCACTAGTTTACGACAGTCTCGTAGAAATGACTGTCAGGAGCGGTAACTGTGTATGTGAAGTTACAAAATCTTTCGATAACGAAATCTCTTATAAATCGAATTTGCAATAAATACAAATATGAATGTTTTTCGATACATTTAATGAATTTTTGATACTTAAAAAAACTAAACTTTTTTGAAGAAAAATCTTTTTAAATGATAATTTTCAATTACTGATAGAGAAATGAAGAACATAATGCCAGTTTCTCGATGTCGAAAGAAGTTCGTCGATAACATTTGCTGCTATTTCTATAACAAAATTTTTTGTCGAAACAATGTATTGCCCATTAATGACAAAAAAAATACATTTTTATTAAAAATTGGCATAATATGCATATAAATATGCATTTTGAAGTAAAATATAACAAAATATGCATTATCAATAAAATATGCAAAAATATGCACTAACAAATCGATGCCATTTTGCAGCAAAATGTGCGATTCGGATAGATAATTAGTCTACATTGTATTTGGACGTTCGAGAAAAAACATGCATTTGCATATAAATCCGCCCCTACTAATTACATTATTTTAAACTCTAAGTGTTAATGTGTAAGTATTAATTGAGTATTAGTTTAGCTATTTCTATATTAATTGCTATTAATATTCTTAATTAGCAGCCTCAAATTTGCTTACACTGAAAATTTCAGTTTTTTATCTCAACTAATTCTTAATGTCTGAAAGGTTTAATTCTGTAGTTAACGAATCTTAAGATCGTCAAATGTGAGGTGTTTCTGAATAAATTTATATCAGCTCGGTTAATTCTTTACGGTTGCATGGTTAGTTTACTAACCACATTTTCAATTGCCATTTTGCTAAACAATTATATTTTTTGAAGACATCGTTTATGATTTTTTCTTTTTTTTGTCATGTTTTGATTAATTTTTTCTTACTTTTCATAATAAACTAACATTGATTAAGCATTAAATGCATATAGTTGCCAATTGTCTACATTCCAGTTCCAATTAATTTTAGGCGAACATTAGCTTGATACTAATTCAGATTCTCTTTCAGCAAAATCAAATGGAGTACGATAAGTTTCAGCTAAAGAAATTCTAAATCAAACTAAAGCTAAAGGAAATATAATAAATAAAAATCAACTAAATATTTGATACTCTATAGTAAAAATCATGCATTTAAGGGTTAAAGTAAAAATGCAATTCTTTTGATTTTAAACTTATACACACAAAAGCGTGGCTGAAAGAGTTAACTGGTTTTTAATTAGGGACTAAAATTAATAAATCACATGTTTTGGTGAATTTGTTATATTCATTGTATATACATTATATCAAACATTTATTCTGATTTGAAACATAAACTGCTGATACACAATATAAACCTCTTTCGATACATATTATTAAGAATTGCAATTATTCTTAAAAACATAGTGATGATTTTACCAAATGTTAAATTGAATTTGATGTGCATTTTTTTGTTGTACATACCTTCTTTCAATAAATTTGCCTTTATTAGTGTGTTTTGTTCTTAAAATTTTATTTTAATATACATTTTGTTAGCTTAGTGTACAATTGTGCTAAGTTTTTTTTCAGAAATATTACAGGTGAGACAAAAAACTTTCTAAAATTCTTGATTTTAAGGGCCTAATTCAGAAACACGAAAGGAAAACGATTTTAAAATTTTTGTATGAAAAACACTCAAAAATTATTTGAAAACTGAGTGATTTTCATACAAAAATTGTTAAATCTTTTAATGCAGTTTTATTACTTATTTGGTATGATTTATAATGAACTTATAGGTCCTTCTTTTGGGACTTGGCACATTTTCTGCTTCATATAAGAAAGTCGAGGTGATAGAGTTCTAAAATTTTAATAAAAAAATTTATAATTTATATTTTTTGGTTGAGATTTATGAATAAACTCATAATTAAAACAATGGATAAACAAATGGACACTAGTCCATTTTACATATTTTGTAAAAATTTCAAAATAATTATCTCAGTCAAATGGAATTGAACATGTTAAATCGCTGGTACGGAAAACCTGTAGGAGGTATTGACATCTTTTTTCCATATTTTTATTCCCTATTATAGGTATTCTCAATAAATACAAATACCTGTGTGATGATCAAAAAATTCTGAAATTTGTTTAACAAAATTTTTAAAAATTTGAAAATGGAATTTTGAAACTGTTGTTAAAAAAATTAAATTTGCTTGGTCATACCTGCGAATAGGTTAACGTTATCCTACGAAGACAAAAACTCATATTCAAATAACTATGGATATATTTTAAGTAAAAATTTTCTTTTATTTTAATATTTCTCAAAATATGTTAATTTTGTTCCTACATTTCTTGTTATAGTGGCCTGAGACACGTTAATGGTCTGGGGAATTTTTAATAACTTTAACATTTTTTTAACCAATTTTTGTATTTTGTATCTCATTACAACGAAAATGACGTACACATTTCGATTCTTTTATATTAAATTGCAAAAGTAATTATTTAATGGCAACATTTTTACAAAAACTGAAAATATATAATTTTTTCCCTTTGTAAACGATCTCACGAACTTTAACTCTCATGCGACACGCCAATTTTTAACCGATCGAGCTCAAACTTTTGTCAAATTTGTTTTATCCTAACCTCACACAAAACTGCCCATCGTTTTTGAAAAATTGAAAATAAAAAAAATAAGGTCCACATTAATGTATACCTTATTGAATATTTTATGTTATCTACATATAAAAATGTATTGTTTAAACTTTTAAATTAATTCCATTCAATGTCGGAAAAAATCGGTTTAAACGGTTTTTTCGAAGTCGGTTAATCGAAAAACCAGTTTTAGAAAAAATTTAAATTTTCTATTGAACCTATTTTGCTGATATTAAATAACAAACTGCTTAGTGGCATTACACTAATATCAAGCACTGTAAATTGATTTTGTTTCTTTTTGCTACATGACTACAACTGGAGCCGAGCCGGTTTTGGGATTTTCTTATTCCCGGTTTATGTTTTAAATTTATAGACTGATTTAAGACTCATTATCATAATTTTGTTTTATTTTTGTTTTTAAATAAAAATTATTTGCACCAGTTGTAACGAATAAAATGCGCATGTAGTTTGTGTGTGTGTATTTGTATCTGTGTTTAAGAGTGTGTATCTTTGACGTAGTCTTCGTTCGTATCGTGTTTATTGTATAGAAAATGATGAAGAAAAAGAAGCAGTTTTATTTTATGTACTTTTTTTCTTCTTTTGTTTTTAACACGAATCCCAAGGTTATGGATTTGCGTAACAACTAGTAGAGACGAGATTATGAATTTTTAATAAATTCACCAATGTACCTACCAGTGGTAGCAGTCAACTGCCTCGTCAACATCAACAATAACAAATGTAGCAGCAGCAGCAACAGTGTCAGCAGTTGAGGGATTTTGTCTATTTTAAACTGTTTTTTCAACAGCGTCTTTTTGTGGTTTTCTAACGTTGGCTGCTAAATAGTATTTATTCAAAGTTCGTTAAAATTTTCCTTGCTACTTTCCTTCAGTTTACACTATTGTGAATCTCAAAAACAAAACAAAAAAAATTAAAAGAAAAGTATATATTTTTTTAGAATTAAAATACAGACGTTTTTGTTTGTTGGTTGCTAAATGTATTTGCACATTTTTCATAAGGTCCTCCTGGTAACTTTATTATCAATATTGTAAATAAGTATATTTTCTGTTTGTTCATCAAGTCGTTTCATTCACAAAACTCTTGTTATTATTCCAAAGTAAGTAAGCAAATACATTTAAATTAATCCCAATTTAAAGTAGATGATGATGATATATTTGTTTAGACTAAGAGAGAGAGAGAGAGAGGGATAAAGGGAGATTTAAATGGTACAAGGTAAGCAGCCCCAACCAACAGCAACAACCACAGTCGAATCTGAAAAACAAACAAGTTAAACAACAGATTTTTACAATATTAAATTTCGATTTTTATTTTTTTTAAACTTTTTTTATATTTTCTGTTTCTATCTCTACACCAGCGAACCGTGGTGTATGAAGTTCCTTAATGCCAAAGGGTAAATAAATATTTGTGTTATCAGAATTTACTTAAATATTTTACTTAGTTATAATAAAAAGAAAAAAATTATGTGAACCAGAAGGAATTTTCAGCATTTGTTAAAAAATAAATAAATTTTAATATCATAATAACAATTTGAAAAAATATTTTGATATAAATATGTATAATATACAGACAGGCCTGTCCCAGAATTCAATTCCGATCAAAAGTAGAATAAATTCGGTTTTTTTTTTCTTGTAAAACGAAAATTTCTTTCGGAATGAAACCACTTTCAGTTTTCAAAGCCGAATTGATTTTTTTTATAATTTTTATAATTTGAAAGCAAATTTTTGATTAGGCTTAAGTTCATTTTATTATAATTTATTTGTAATAATTCAAAGAATATCACTGAATACTAAAATTTAGACAATTGGCAAATTGGTCGTCATCAACAATCTTTATTGTAAATTTCATCTACTTAACTTACTATTATTAGGAATTAGAATATGGGAAGCCAAATTCATATTTATATTATTTGTAAATTAGACAAAATTTCAAATATTTTTTATTATATAAGTATGTGTATTCTTATTATTACAAATTTATTATTTTATCGTATTTGATCGTCGAGGAAATAAACAGCAAGATGCCGAAGTTGGTGGACAACAAGCATACGCAGCACATTCTAATAAAAAAGCCAAGAACTGGAACGCGAAAGGGGCAAAAGAAAATAAGATAGTTACAGTCAAATGCTACAATTGCGGTCGTAATGGTCATTATGCAAAAGACTGCCGAGATAAGAAACCAATGGATCAAAAGACTTGTGCATTAATTGCAGCAGCAAAGGGATTTAAGCAAGATGTCTGGTATGTTGGCAGTGGGGCAACATCTCACATGTCCAATGACAGAAAATTATTCAAAACTCTTGAGCAGTATAACGAAAAGATTTTTCTCGCCGCTGATAAATTTATAGCTGCTACTGGTAAAGGCGAAGTAATACTTAAATCAGATTGAGAAATTCAACTCAAAAATGTCTTATTTGCTCCGGAATTGCAAGGTAAATTTATTTCTATAAGCAAAGCAGTTGAAAATGGTTATACTGCTACAATTAATTCTGATGGTGTGGAAATAAAGGATAGTGATGGTTATATTGCCATAAGAGCCTACAAAGAAGACAACTTATTTGATATGTGTCAAGAACCCAAACAACGTATTTTTGCAGTAAGTAACAACGATATGTTATGGCACTGCCGATATGGCCATTTAAATTTTAATGATTTGAGAGATATGTGCAAAAAGGGTATTGTTAATGGCATGGAGATTTCTAAGCAAGCAAGAGAGCATAATTGCAAGACATGTATGATAAGCAAGATTCATGTTATGACATTTCCTAAAGCAACTGAACATCGTTCCAAACACCTATTGGAGTTAATTCATTCGGATGTGTGTGGTCCGATAAACGTATCGTCAGTAGGAGGCTCGAAATACTTTCTCACCTTTATCGATGACAAGACAAGGCATATATTTGTATATTTTATGAAGTCAAAGAACGAGGTTTTTGATAAATTCAAAATTTTTAAACAGCAAGTTGAACGTCAAACTGGAGAAAAAATAAAAATTCTAAGGACTGACAACGGACGTGAGTATATTAACAAAGATTTTGATTTATATCTGCAGGAACACGGCATTTTGCATCAGTTGACAGTTGCTTATACACCACAACAAAATGGTGTTGCCGAACGAGCAAACCGCACGTTAGTAGAGATGTCACGATCTATGTTAGTACATGCGAATCTGAACAAAAGTCTGAGGGCGAAAGCCGTTGCTACAGCTGTGTATTTACGAAATCGATCTCCTACTAAAGCCCTGTGAAACAAAACGCCATACGAAGCTTGTTATGGCAGAAAGCCAAAAGTTAGTCATTTGAAGGTTTTTGGATCGTGTACAGTAGCTTTGAATAAACGTCCAAAGGCAAAGTTTGGCGCAAAAGGTAAATAGTATATCATGATAAAGAAACCCAAAGCGTTATTGAAAGACGTGACGTAATATTTGAAGAAAATACATTTGAAAATTGTGTTGGCAGTGAAAACAATGTAGACAACGAAGACGATTTTCTCATTTTTGTCACTAGTGAAGTCCAAGTCCCAAGCATCAAATGTTTCAGTTGATGAAGAAGCAATCGAAGATGGATTCAATACTGCTGACAAAGAATAATCTGATGAAATCACTATAACTAACGATAACAGGAATTCTGATGCCGAAAATCAAATTCAAGAGATACCAAAAAGAGGTAGAGGTCGTCCCAAAATAATTCGTGATGGTATGCCTGGTAGATCTAGGAAGCAATATAATATCTTAAATGGTTTATCAACAAAAATAGACGTCGTTCCTCAAACTCCAAAAGAAGCTACTTCTTGCAAAAAGTCAGCGGATTGGAAAAATGCTATGCATGGTTGATTTGCCAGCTGGAAAAAATGCAATAGGTTGCAAATGGGTTTACGCCATCAAAACTACGAAAAACGGTGATATTGAGCGGTACAAAGCAAGGCTTGTGGCAAAGGGCTGCAGCCAGAAATATGGTGTTAACTATCAAGAAACGTTTTCACCTGTTATACGTTATGAAAATATAAGATTAATATTCGCCATAGCTGTCAACAAAGGTATGCATTTACACCAAATTGATATAGTTAGTGCATATTTAAATGGTGATCTCAACGAGGAGGTCTACATGCAACAGCCAAAGATGTTCGTTGATAAAAACCATCCAAATAAGGTTCTACGGTTACGAAAGTCCCTATACGGCCTTAAGCAATCTGGTCGTGAGTGGAATGTTAAACTTGACTTATGTTTAAAGAAGATTGGATTCACAAGCTGTGATAACGAACCATGCTTGTATAAAATGACAGTTGATAACGAACTTGTTTTATTAGCAGTATATGAAGAATTGAATTTGAATTATTAACCGCATTTGATGTTAGTGATAAAGGTCCAGTACAGCATTTTCTTGGAATGGAAATCAAAAAAGATGGTGAAACAGGTGATTTAACTGTGAGTAACACCCAATATATAAAATTCTTATTGAAACAGTATAACATGGAACAATGTAAGAAAGCATCTGTTCCTGGTTTTCAAGTAGCTTGTAAAAATAATTGTACAAAAGCAGATGTGTCGTCTTATCAGACAGTAATGGGTGAACTTATGTATTTAGCAAATACAACTCGACCCGATATATTGCATTCAGTAGCAAAGTTGTCACAGAGAAATACTGAACCTCATACTGAACACATGAACGCTGCTAAGAACATTTTAAGGTATTTATCCGGAACTACTGAACTAAAGCTAAATTACAGATGCAGTCAAACAGAATTAACTGGATATGCCGATGCTGATTGCGGCGGAAATGCTCTAGATAGAAAATCATATAGTGGTTTTATGTTTTACTATGGAAAATATTTGATTTCGTGGGAATCCAAATAACAAAATGTGGTCGCATTAAGTAGCACAGAAGCGGAGTATATCTCAACGTCAAATGCTGCAAAGGTGGCCATTTATTTTAAAATATTGTTACTTGAACTCGATAGTATTGAAGATGTTCCAGTTGTAATAAATGTGGACAACCAGGGAGCTCTTAAATTGGCGTCAAATGCTATATTTCACAACCCAAGCAAGCATATAGATATCAAGTACCATCACATACGAGAACTCATTAACAAGAAGCAAATTAATCTTAAGTATCTTAGCACAGACAACATGATAGCAGATATTTTTACAAAAAATCGACAAAAGATTAAACATACGAAATTTGTTAAACTTATGAACTTTAATTAATTAATTGAGTATATGTATATAATTAAAATGTTTAGTATTAGGTTTAAGAAGGAGTGTTGAAAATATTACTCTACTTAATATTGTAAACCTAATATATAACATACTTTGAATTTGTATTAATATTTTAATCATAGTTGGCTTTGTTTTTTTTTATATAATTAATGAAAATTTTATTATCATGATTCATCGATAAAACTTTAAATCGTTTGGAAATAGTTCTTGTTCTCATTAATTTTTAACAATCTGTACATTAAAAAAATACAAAAATATCTCAATCGTTTCAAAAGTTACAGAGTCATTGCCATTGAAACACAATTCTGAGCAACCATGCAAGAATACAACATGTATTTTGAATGCCTCCTTGATGCAAATAATAAAATGCTTGAGCATAAATTTGAAGATATAATTAAAGATATAATTTTGAAGAATGTATGGAAGGTTCAATAAAAATGGCTACATGAAAATAAACAAGTAAGAGAGCTATATTCGGCCGTGCCGAATTTAATATACCCTTCACCAAAATATACTTTAAAATAAAAATTTTAAATATTTTTAGGTAAACAAAATTTAATTTTTTTTCCAGTTGTTTTTTCGAAATTGTTTTTTAAAATTTTTTTTTTAAATTTAATTTTTTTTTTTAATTTTAAACACTTTTTTTTTAATATTTAGTGAAAAAAAAAATTTGGTGAAAAAAAAAATTCGGGTTAAAAAATATTTTTTCCGATTTTGACCCATTGTAGGTCCAACTTACTATGGTCTTATATACGTCGTTGCACAGGTCTTTGAAATATCTATCATTAAATATCCATATTGTCTATATTAATGATTTAGTAATCCAGATATGGGTCAAAAATTGGTCAAAAATCGAGGTTGTCCTGGTTTTTTCCTTATATCTCAGCTATTTGTGGACCGATTTTCTCGATTTTAAATAGCAACCGAGCCGGAAGAATTTCGGAGATATTGATGTATCACTCGTGTATGTAAGTTTTTTGGGGGCTTCAGAAAGTTGATTTCAACACACAGACGGACATGGCTATATCGACTCCGCTATCTATAACGATTCAGAATATATATACTTTGTGGGGTCGCAAATGAAAAATGTAGAAATTACAAACGGAATGACAAACTTATATATACACTCGCCACTCATGGTGAAGGGTATAAAAAGGCTAAAAAAATGGGGAAAGGCTAAATTAATTTTTTTGTGGCTAAACAAGATTGAAAAGAGCTAAATTTAGTCAGAAAAGGGATAAATTGGCAACACTGGAAGGTATGATAACACTGCTTTTTCGTCCATTTTACAGTTTGTTTGAAACGACAATTGCACACGTGCTTTCATAAGTAATTGATATGTTGGCTTTTTCTGCCTGTTCTACGATGTCGAAAGAAAAATGATTCGATAAAATTTGTATGAAAATTATACAAAATTGTTCAACTCATTTTTCTTTCGCATCGCACAGTGGTATAGCAAAAAATAGAGGGAAATAAATACATATGTAACTTCTAAACGGTAAGTCCGATTTGAATGAAATTCCACATGCATAAAGAGGAAGTGTTGAGTTTAAGTTTTGAACTTGGACCTCATGGGCCCACCAGGGGCGCGACCAAGGGTCCTCAAATAGGACACCTCGAGTATGTTACATTTTGTGTTCCTATTTCAAAAAAAAAATACATACACATATAGAATCTCCTCTTCGAGAACTCTGCGAGTTGTTAAGTTTTTCCTAATAAATTTGTTTTTTTTTCGGTTTTTATTCGAAATCTCGGTTTTTTGCGAACCGGTTAATTTTAAACTATTGATTTTCGTTTAACCGGTTTTTATCACTCGGTAAACCGGTTTTTAAAATTTGGAGCTAAAATTAAAAAAAAAATTAATGTTTTAATTATTGGTCTGATTTGCAGCCTAAACTGCCGATTTACAATACAAACATCTTTAGATTAATATATTTAAGAATTTCAATGATTCTAAATAGTAGAGGACGATGAGTTTACTTAAAAACTTTTTCAGAATAAATTGCACATAATGAAACTATTAAAATTTAAATTCCGCATAATTCTAGAAGTTAAGCTAAATCTTAATAATTATTCATTATAAACTTAGTGATGATTTTACCAAACATTAAATTAAATGTGATGTACATACCTTCTTTCAATAAATTTCACTTCATTAGTGTGTTTTGTTCTTAAAATTTACAATACAAAGTCCTTTTCTGAAATATTACAGGAGAGTCAAAAAACGTTGTAAAATCCATGATTTGAAATATTTTTAAAATCTGATAATGGAGTTTTATTACTTACATATTTGGTATGATTTATAATGACAAATAATCACAGCTAAAAAGAAGTACGTTTGCATCTTATAGGTCCATTTTTGGGAAGTGATATAAATTTCAAAATTATTAAATATTTAATTACAAAATTGACACAATAAACCAGAAAACGATACGATATGAAACCGATATTACCTTATGGGGGCGATTATGATAGCATGTATTATTATTGAAAACGATATTATTATAATATATATAGTTTTCATTCCAATAAAATAAATAAATAAATTACAAACATTTGAAAAAAACTTCAAACTGAAAAATAATTAAATTAAAAATTTTCAACCAAAATACGCAAGATGGAAACAAAATAAATATTAAATCATATTTTTTTTTTTTATTTCATATTTTATTTATTGTATCTTCACAAAATAATGTGAACTATCAATAATTTGTTCAAATCTTAAATCTAAATATTATTTTTTATTTACGTCCCACCACAGTTGGACGAAAAATTATGTTTAATTTATAGATCCTATCATCAGCGCAGGTATGTTGGATTCCTTCTTCTTAGTCGGATGTAGCCATTACTTCTCATTAATGTTCGTGCAAGTGGATTTGGGTGAACTTCTAACTTTTTCAAATATGACTCCGCTTGTTTTTTTATTTCATTTTTCACCAGGGTCCTTATGAATGTTAATATTTCTCACATACCATAATTGAATTCCATAGCACCATATGGGTTTTATTATTGAGCTGTACAGCAAAAGTTTGCAATCTAAACTCAATCTCGAGTTTTTACCAATTAGCCAGTAAATTTGTAGTAATTTTAACTTCATTTGAGTCAATTTCGTATCTATATGCTTTTCCAGGTAAGACGTCGGTCTAGATGCAGACCTAGATATTTAACTTCAGTTTGTTGAGGTATTATATGATTACTTATTAGGATTGGAGGGCACGATTCTCTACGCAATGTGAATATAAGATGTTTACATTTTTGCTCGTTTACTTATTCTCCATTGCAATGCATTGTTTTAACCACCTTTCTATGTCGAGTATATGGTCTTGTAAAAGTACAAATGCTTCTTGGGGGTTTTCATGAATGGCTAGTATAGCTGTGTCATCAGCAAAAGTAGATATGTGGGTTCGACTGTTTGTAGGCATATCACAAGTATATAGCAAATATAGGAAGGGACCCAGTATACTTCCTTGCGGTACGCCTGCTTCAATAGGCTGTGGTGAACTTATGAAGTCTCCCTCTTTAAGAACGAACTTACGATGTCTTAAATAACTTTCTAGAAGCTTGTGTTTGTGTTCACTGGTAAATATTGTTTTATTTTTATGTATGATTCTACTTTACTGTGATCTTTTCCCGTCTTAGGTATCATTGTAACTAAAGAAACCTTCCATTCTGGTGGATAATATTCAAGACGTAATATAGCATTTAAAATAAATAGGATTATTCTTAATGCAATTTGGGGTAACTCGAGGAGCACCTTGTTACTGATTTTATCAATACCAGGTGATATTTTGGAGTATAAATCAACAATAGTCTTGTGAAGCTCAGAAATCTCAAAACGAAGTGGTTCAGCTGCAGTAATATGGGGTAATGTAGGTGGTAACTCTATTATGTCGTTTGACTCGTTTGGGGAAAATACATTCTTTAGATGACTAACAAACAGGTTTCCTTTTTCAGTATTTCAGCCTCCACTAGAATTACGTACAGGAGGTCTGCTCATATCAGGTCTTTTAATTTTTTTTGTAGCTCGCCATAGAGAGTAATTTGAGTACTGGGTGGCATCAAAGTTCTCCAGATATTTATTAATTGAGTCAGTTTTGCGTTTGTGAAGAAGCATACTGAGGCGTTTGCGACATTTCCTAAACTCCGTTTTAAGTTGAGGGGATCTGTAGAGTTGCCACTCTCGACGAACTCTTCTTTTTTCAGCTAATAACTGTTCAATGTCTGCAGAATAGAGTCTATTGTATCTTATTTGTTGGGTTATTTGAGTGGCGTGTTCATCAGCAAGTTTTAAGTTTTGTTCAAAATTTTTGAGTGAGATATCGATATATTCTGGTGTTCTTAGCGATATATTTTCTGTACTGTGTGTGCTAATATATTTTCTATATTTCAACCAATTTATTTTCGTGCTTGAAATTGCAGAGTGACCAGTCGGGGATACTATTTCTAGGGGGTTCAATAGAGTAATTAAATCATATAAAACGTTATTATTTGATTTAAACTGTGGGCATTTTATGTTTTCTACACATATATGACGGTTAAACGGTTTTTTCGATGTCGGATAACCGAAAAACCGGTTTTCTAAAAAAGCCGGTTTTTTATAAACACTATGGGTTATAAAATTCAATGACCTATATCTCTTAAAATATATTTTGTTGACTAAACCTCCTTCTATATGTGTGCACAATTTTTAAACGGAGATATTTTGGTTCATAATTTCTAAACTAGTTATGTATGTAAACTACACATGCCATTATAAATAGATTTGCTTTGGATGGGTCAAAATTAGTTTGGTACATAAATCTGGTTCTACTTGACTGATTTTGGCCGTTTTCAACATTTTTGTTCAACAAAGAATATTTGAGTAGAATTCCATTCCGCTAAGTCCATTCCTGTAGGCTCAATGCCTTCAACAAACAGGCAGACGGTCCGATAGACTGATATAACTAGATCGTCTAAAAATTTCATAAGGACCAAGAACATACTATATAATTTTATAGGTCTACGATGAATATTTCGTTGTGTTAAAAAATTGTTTTAACGTTCATTATAGAAGTTAGCTAATGTTAAAATTTTGTCCTACTATATATGTATGAGTTTTACTGTAACTCATTTTCAGAAGTGCTTAAATTCCAATACAAAACCTTAGTAAATATAATTTTTACTACTTATAAATATTTATATTTATGTGTATCAGATACGTCAAATTATGTTATTTAAATTGTATGTTATATTTATAAGAAAGCTTTAAAATTGTATGATATTTCTTACATACAATGCATTTAAAGAATATATAACGTTAGTTTTTACTAAAAACTAGCAACAGACATACAATACATCTAACCAGATGTTTTGTGGGTGTGTCACCTTAATATTAAAAACAATTATATGTTTAAAATTACTTGTTTTATTATTTCACAATCACTTAAGCAAATACATGCAAGTATATTTAGCATTTGTTTACAAAGAAGTACTTGTTTGTAGTTATCCAGCAGTTTTACAAGTAGTCAATGTATCCCTTAGCGGCAGCAATTGTCACTAATGTCTGAACACAGGAAAACTCCAATTTGTATTTCTATACTTATATTTAAAAAAATTAATTTAAAATCAAAAAAAATATTTTTTTTGGAAAATAACTTCATATGGTCACCTAAAATGCAAAATAACGTAAGGAGAAGCATAAAACCATAGAATAATATATCCATAGAAGCGTTACTGAGAGCGAAAAAACCTAAGTCGTGAGAATGTATTAGTACATAGTTTTGAGATTGTATTGGTGCCTTCTTAATTTTCACCAGACACACAGAGTTCTATAAAAATGTTTAAATTTGATTTTATTTAAATTTTCTTATATTTTCAATGCTAAAAAATGAAACTCTGTTCTATAAATTAAATTCCACCACAAATAATATCAAGTGTCAAAAATTAATAAAAAAATATTTTTTTTTCGTTTGAGCAAAATTAACGTGTTTCGAAAAAAAGTGTCCTGCAAAGTATTCAAAAATTTTGCCAATAATTGTATAGAAGTGTAATAAAGTGGTGCGGTCTGTATTTAGTCGGAAAATCAAAGTTAAAATTTCAAGTATTTTGATGTGTATAATTCTCTCACAAGTATGTTGAATTCACATATCACAAGTACGTGTGTGAGAGTAATTATTGTTACTCTCAGCTTACTCTCAGTTGCGCCTCTAGTTGTACCCTATGCATAAAACGATATAAAATGGAAACTACTTGAGATATTGAAACAACATTTTCAAATCTTGATCACCATTTACAATTATATTTCAGAATTTTCTAATTTTATTTCAGAAATTTCTAATTGTATTTCAGAATTTTTCATTTCTATTTCAGAAACTTCTAATTGTATTTCAGAAATTTCCAATTGTATTTTAGAATATTTTAATAGCAATACCAATGGACATTTCTGAAATACAGATAGAATATTCTGAAATACAATTATAAATTTCTGAAATACTAATGGTAACTTCTGAAATATAATTGGAATATTCCGATTTTTTTACGTTGTTAATAATATAATTGAGGAACATCTTTTGAAAATGAAAGATGGCATTTTTGAAATATCATTTGTTCAAGGAATATTTTTTTGTTCAATATTCTGTGTTCAAAAGAAGAGGATTTTAATGTTACTGTGACACCAATATTATGGAAATTGGATAAGCCGCGAAAAACTTATTATTATACCCTACACCATCATAGTGGGGAGGGTATTATGCGTTTGTGCAGATGTTTGCAACGCCTAACACAGTCTAACACCGATCGACTCAGAATCAATTTTCGTCGGTCCGTCTGGATGGCTGTCCATATAAACCTAGTACGCAAAGTACAGGTCGCAATTTTGAAGATAAATGTTTAATTCATTAGGTATCTACACAAATGTCGCTCCAAATAAGTGTTATATATACGGAAATCAGTTCACCTAATTTTATGATGATCCAATATAAGGCCCGTTTCCGATTAACGAGTAAAAATCTCTTATAAATGCTGTTATACACATACAATTAAACAAGAATAACTTTCATATAAACATAAATAACATGACCTAATTTCGTGGCGATCGGTCCATAATTAGTTATAGCTCCCATATAATGCACTCTTTCGAAAATCATTCACGAAAATAAATTATTGAAATTTTAAAATAAAAAATTGTTTGCTCATTTACTTAGAGTTTGGTATTATATCGTCCCCTTAATAAAACAATAGTGTATAATATTTTTGCCATTTCGAAATAATTGAGTTTAAAATGTTTGTGTTAGTGGACATCTAGAACAAAGGTAATATTTCAATAGATCTTTTGACCTACTTTGTGGAAGTAGAATCCAAATTTTGACCACATATAGAATCAGTTATGTCGATTCTTATTATGCAATAAAAAAAATAATGGTGTATATGCTTATACACTATTGTTTTATTGGGCTTGACCGACCATACTGTCTTACTTGTATTAAATTTAAAACTCTATAAAAGGCAAACCAATGTGAATTTAAAATTTTTAAGCCAATCCAATTGTCGTATGACCATATGGAAGCTGTGTACCAAGTTTTAAAAAATGTGTGTTAAAGAAATTTGATTTGTAAAAAAAGTAATTTTCATCGAAAAACAGTTATTATGAGAGTAATAATCTATATTCGATACGTATGAACTCCTTGTACTACAGAGAGAAATCAATTGGTTACATTATACATTTAGTGTCTCTACTTATTTTGTAAGGTAGTTATTTTACATATCACAAGTAATCTATTGGAGAGTAGTCAGAGGAAGATTTGTTTACAAGCAATCGCTTATTGAACTGCATAGGAGATACTACTTCGGACCAGCTTTTAGACAATCTGTTTGTGATCTATATAGGGTTCATTGACGCCATGCTTAAGACTAGTCACATAGCTGTTTATATAAATAGTGGTCACCCTAAATGATAATTAAAATCACTAGTTCGGTACAGTTACCCAGAATTGCTGGGTAATACTCAAAATACTTTTCTCTAAGAGATTAGATTTGCAGAGCAGTACATTAAGTGCATACTATATTAAAATTTTGATTTATTTGTTTTATTTATTTGAAACTTAAATTAAGGTTAACTACTACATACATTATGTCCAATAGCTATAGCATTTTTTATTTGTGCTAAAGTTGTAGCGTTACTTTATATTCTAAAAACACTTATACTAAATTACAGTCTGACTTGTCTTACAATACGACAAATATCAATAAATATTATTTACTCTCTACGAAGTACTGCTGTAAAAACAATTGAAGTACAATTTTTTTCGTTTCTTTGATCCTGTGATGTTCGGTGATCAAAAAATCATACGGGAAACGTTATTAAAAAGTCTGCTTTGTCTTACAATTTATTTAAAAGGCTTCGTGAAAATTTTAAGTCTACAGAAACAAGGAAAAATAGAGGATTTGTTTTTCCAAAGTATAAAAATTAGTAGCATTGCTAAAAAGCTTATTAGAAGCAAAAAACATGTTTTTAAATTGTTTGAACAAACAAACAAATGTATGGAAAAATAAAACGCTTGGATCAAACAAATTTACGGAAAGAGAGTGTCGTTATATTATATTTATTATAAAAACCATCAATACGAATAAAATTTGAGCCAATTTAGCCAGAATGGTTGAAAATAACGTGACCAGACAATAAATTTGGAACCTTTTACACAGCAGTGATGTCTAGTTGTTGTTGACATCAGAATAAATATTCTTTATGCGGTCGAAAATAAAAAATGTAGAAATTACAAATGGAATGACAAACTCGGGGTTTTGGATATTTTTTAAGACATATTTTACAATGACGTAACTATATCGACTTGTAATGATATCTATCTGTCAAGGTTTGTTTATTTATTTATTTGATCCACCACCAAAATGATGGGGTGTATATTGATTTTGTCATTCCGAAAAGTATATATTCCTGGTCCTTATAAAATTCTAAGACGATCTTGCTAAGTCCATCCGTCTGTCTGTCGGCGGCACGGTAGGGTTTAGAGGGGCATGAAATTTTCACCAAATATTCTCTGTTGATCAGAAATGTTTGGTATTGAAAATGTACATACAACATTTAAGAGAAAGCCCGTCCGTGTTTGAAATAGCTAACTGAATACACGAAATAGGTTGAACCGCTAAAAAGTTCGGCCATACCCATATACATATTTTGTGCCGATAACATTTAAATGCATGAATCTAGCAATGTTTAAAATAGATCCAAATAAATATTTTTATACAAAATGCATACAAATTGTAGTTGTGAGTAAAAGATTCGACACGGCCGAATTATATACTCTTACCTGTTAATTTTGTTTTATATTTAGTCTGTTTTTTATATTTGTTGACATTTAAAAACAATAAAAGATTAAGTAACGTGAATATACAACATACATCCATTTGAAAGGCAACACTAAAATATCACGGTACTAGGTAGTACAACATCATCAATTCACATTTAATAAATGTTATAGGTCACAAAAGAGTCAACCAAATTTCAAACTTGATTTGGTTAAATGTTAAACGAGTTCCTAAATATAATAACAAAACATAGTTAACACAAGATAATTAGTTGTTTCAGCTTTAGGCTATTTTTAATATACATATTTGACTTTTAACTAGCAAAAATATAGCAAATTTTAAAACTCAATGACTTGAATCATGAAGGAAATATTGCAAATTAATCCTTACTTGTAAGTGTCAATAGTCTAATTTTTTAAATTTGATACAGAATTCGATAAAAGGTGGTAACAACATCTAAATTATGTATACTTTGTTTAAGTGAAAATCCAGGAAGCTAATTTTGTGTTTAGTTTTTATAAATAACATTAAACATACTTAACATTTTAAATATCGATGTCTTCACCGACACAGAAACTTACCAAAAACATTACATGTAAGTAACTGAAAGTGAAATGAAAAAAAGAATTTAATGTTGATACTTTTAAGGTAATGCAATTTGTGTTGTAGTTTTATGCAATTACAAAATTATGAATTTGAGAAGTAATTTTTTAATTATGACCCACCCCTAAATAGTAATAACATGTGAATAGTATAATTTTGTATACGAGGATGGGTCAATGTCTGCGACTTTTCGAAATTCGACCTTTAAGGTGTAAAAAGTAGAACTTTTTGTTTTTTTTATTTAATTATCTGCTTAAAATTGAGATTTGAATACATAACTAGTGAAAATGCACTGTCGTTGTTATGCTGTGGTAGGCAAAAGTGCTAAGTCCACTTTAAAAGAAAGGAGTTGAGTTGAGTTTCCTGTTAAAATTGTGAATATATATGTATTTATATTTATCATACTTTATTGTTTTTAGGTAAAAAAAATTAATTAAGGTTTTGACACTGAAAACAAATTCACATTAACTGATTATAGTTTATTCAAAAAGTTTTCCATTATGTTAATAACTATAATTTATAAAAATTTAGTTATTTTGTGAAAATATTTGTTTTTTAACTTTGTATAGCTGATATTCAAAAAACAAACTAAAAAATAAAATGTCTTTTATAGTTTCCTATATGAAAGCTTTCAGTGTAATTTGTTTAATAAAAATAGAAAGATTATTTATTAAATTTTTAATAACTTTTATTCTATTTTCTGTACAGTTAATATTTTCAGTAATTCTTTATGTCTAAAATAAAAATGTAATACTTTTAAATACAAATAACAAAATGTATTATTTGTCAAAAAAACGAAATATTTAATTTTTAAGCTAATAAAATTTGGTAAGTATTTTACATATCGATGGCCTATATTAAAAACCCTCTATCTTGAAAAACACAACTTTTCAGGAGAGCCAAAAAACTGTTTTTTTTGCGTATTACTTGAGTTATTAAAATTCGGTATTCTACAATATTTTTTTAAAGCAACTACTGAATCTCACATATAATTGGTTTTTAAAATTTTGCATTATTGTGGACTTTATGATAGATAGAGGATTTTGCTTTTCAAAAATATTCAATGTGTATGTATGAAATGATGAGATAGAGGGTTTTGCACTTTAATAAAAAATAATTATTAACATTAATAACAAAAATGCAAATAAAACAGCAAAAAAAAAATTTTTTTTATATAATTCCAACCATATTGTGGGCTGTTTTACTAAACATTTTACCATCAAAAAGTAATTTTCGTGAAAATCAAAGATAGAGGGTTTTGAATATAGGCCCTCGATATAATGTATTATATAAAATAAGTAATATAATCAACAATTTAATTACATTTTGTTTAAAGGATTAAGCAAAACATATTGTAATGGTATTCTGGCATATTAAATAACTGTAAGTATTTGATGTCGTTATTGAGCTTTCTCTAGAACAGTATATGTAATATATACATTGCATGCACTATAATTACTTAATTGAAATAGATAACACAGTTCAACAGCAGAAAAAGGCTTCACTAACCACTATATAGATTTGATTCATCATGGTTACCTAACTACAAATATGGTAAAATTTTTTATTTCTATGGATAGATTTTTTTTTTAAATTTTTTTTCTAAAATTGCGAATTTTTGTAGATGTTTCCCCATATAATTTATGATAACTCAAAAAGGGTTAGTCCGATATTATTGAAGTAAACTTAAAAAGTTCCAATTAACATAACCTTTAATCTGTTTATATATTGCGTTTTAATCGGCTCACAGTGGTCCAAATGCTCAATCTAGCCGGAAATGTTTTTAAATGTTTCAAAAGCAAATTTTTTGTATGTTAATATGTTGACAAGTGTCCATAACGGCATATTTGTTTCTTTAAATAGCTACACTAGCATTGGTACATTGCACAGTGGTTCCGCCCATAGGCCAAAAATAAATAAAACGATCACAAAATATTTAGACAAAATGCAAAAAAATTGTGTCTTAAATATCCAATCTTTTTAATGGCAAACCGGTTTTTACTGGAAATCTAACGGGACTTTTTAAAAATAAAATTGAAAGCATGAGCAAATATTAATTTGCAAAGCGCAGCTGAACGCTGGAAGAATAATTCAAAACAAAAGTGCACTTCAAAACGGTCTTGCAATTGCTGTAGTCTACAAAATTAAATTATTTTCAATGGATTTTGAAGTTAAAGGTTTTTATTTTATCTTTTGAAAATAATAAAAACTAACTTGTGTTGTAATTCTTGTGAAATTAATGTTTTAGTTAACCTATATGTTTGTTACTTTTTTGTAAAACTTCATTATGTTTACTTAAAGTTTTAGTTGTGTTCCCCCAAGATTCCCCCGTAGGTTTCTTTTTCATTGTATTAATCTGATTCTTAAGATAATAAAAGTGCTGAAGTTAGTTGCGGAAATTTGCGGATGGGCGTGTAATCTGTAATATACTAACCCGCCCCACAGAAGAATGCTTCATACATTTTGTTGCAAAAAGTGTAAGGAGTGGTTGTAGAGCGCTGAAATTTGGCACAGATAATTATATGGACCAAACTAAGAAACAAGTAAAATTTTATCAAAATCGACCACGCCCACTGCCCATACAATCCAAATAGATTTGTTCGCATAAAATTTTCCCTATTCAAGTAAAAGTCTAGAAATTTGGTACATATATTTTCTGAAACAAAAGAAGAACGTAAGTTTTATTAAAATCGGACATGCCCACCGCATACTGCCCATGCAATCCAAATGCAATACATTTTTGAGCAAAAATTATAAGGGGTGGTCGTAGAGTATTGAAATTTGGCACCGAGAATTATATAGACTAAATTAAAAAAAAAATTAAATTTTACCAAAAAAGTCCACGCCCACTGCCCATACAATCCAAATTGATTTTTTCGCATAATATTGTTTATATCCAAGCAAAAGTCTAGACATTTGGTACATACATTTATTGAAACCAAAAAGGAACACATGTCGAGTTTCAATAAAATCGGTCACGCCCACCGCCCACGAAACCCATACATAGATAAGAATTTTTTGGATATTTCGTTTATTATTCGACAAGAAATGTTAAGTTTTCATCCTGTTCCGAAAACTATTCTTTTTTTTAATCGAAACAAGACACTCCCACCTTTCATTTTATTAAAAAAAGAGCTTGGGGGAAAGTGGGGCTACATTTTTTTTTCTCCATGGAAAATCAAAAATACAATAATAATTAGAGTATTATAGATTTGGGCATGTCTTCTTAACGGTTTATGGTTTCCCCATAATTTTTTTTTACTGATGTTGAAATGTTATATTTTTCAAATATGTTAAAGGTAAATGGTATTATTAGGAAAATTATACCACTGAATTGCGTGAAAATATAAGTAAATTTTTGCTAACACCCTTGCATGGACTTTAGTTCAATTTTCTAAAAATAAAATAAAATAAATTTTTTCTTAAAACTATAAGTGTACATTTCATCTATAAACATTTCTCTACAAAATTGGATCATTTGATTGTTGAAATTAAGTGTTTGAAAAATTGACTTTTTGACACCAAAATCCCTCTGTGCACCGTCTTATTTTTGCATCGGTACATAAAAATCTGATCCATGGAGCTGAGGTAAGCAAGCTTGTAGTAGTGTCAATAGGTGAATTATCGGAGGAAGCAGCTGAAGCTAAAAATAAGCATATAAAACGTTTAGGTTGCAACATACCCGAAAAATATCGCGCAATGCTACAAATACAGAACTTTTAAGTAGCCTGTTTTAAGTTCAGATCCATTTATTTCTGGAGGCCAAACTTACCAACAAAGAAAACAAGTAGTTCAAGTCAAGGAGTTTTAAATTTGATTAATATTTAATATATGTATGTATATTAATGTATTATTTTACCTTACTACCTTATATTACTTAGTAATACCTCATATTGCATTATATAACTTTGTATAACTTTTGGATTTATTTTTTTTTTTCAGTGTGAATTAAAATGGAATAAAAATTTACTTAAATTGTTTAAAACAAACAAATTTTCATACTGAAATATTTTATTTCAAAAATTCATAAAACAAATCTAAAAGCCAATTAACCCTTGAAAGATCAAAGGGCTACTGTGGTTACAGTTGTTAATATTTTTTCTTAAAAATTTGTAAACTTTAAGTTCTTCGGGCATGCTATGAGGTGACAAATTTTGAAGACCCCAGCTTTTTTAGTTTTGGAGATATTGATTATTGACCGCTTGTTCATATAAGGGAAACCACTGTGCATTGCTTCAAAAACAAGTAATTGCTACTTTGTTAAAAAAAATTAATATCTCAAGCGACATTTAACAGTGCAAGTGAAATTGTCATCAAAAAATAATAAGAACAATTAAAAAAAAAATTGTTGGTGTAATTAATATAACAAAGGTAAGAGTAAAAATCACTGTTTAAATTTTTCATAAAATATGTTTTGTTTATGTGAAATTTTTGTTCAATGTCCAAATTCTATTAGAATTTCAAATGGTAATTTAACAGAGTTAAGCTTTAGTTTTTATGTTGTCGTCATCTATATAGGTATATGTAGATTTTTAATGTGTAAAAAATTAGCTGCCACTTTTTGCCTCAACGATTTTTATTTCATTTAGAGTTTAACATGTCAATTACAAGGAAGGAGCTGTATTTATATTTTTAATGTTGGCGTGGCATTTCGCCCACTTCAATTTTTTTAATGATTGGCATCCTTTAATTCCTTCTACACATACAGAAAGACGGTGTGAAAATCGGTCCAGCAGTTTCGCCGTTTATAGGCTTCGAACAAACCCACAAAGAAAAAATGTACATACAAAAACACACATTAATGCCCAAAAAATTTTTTTTCTCAGATTGTTTATACTGATGAAATATATAAACGTACAAAGTTTTATGTCGATACGGCTTTTCAAAAGACTTTTTTCCGGCTAGATTGAGCATTTGGACCACTGTGAGGCTCAGTAGTTTCGGAGTTATAATAACAAATTGATGCTAAAAATATATTTTTAAAGTGAAAATAGCAAATTTTTTTGTTTTAAAAAACTATTATATTTGGGTTTGCGATATAGCAATAAACCTGAACCATTTCTGCAGTTTTCGAATTATGAAAACTTATTTTTATAAAGTTTATATCAAAAAGCCATAGAGGAAATATACATAGAGCGAAAACTAGAACAAAACTAAAACAAAAAAATTACTCAAAAAAGTTACACATACGAGTGTTGTTTTTGTTTTCACATACTTTGTCTTACTAATACATTCTCACCACTTAGTTTTTTGACAACTGAGATAGGTTTTTGACAGTAGAGTTTTCGCTCTATGTGTATTCTCTATGCAAAAAGCTGTTAATTGACACACTCTACACTGAGGGAAAATTGACGTTGCAAAATCGACAACGGTTGGTCATTTTGACACCATTGACACCGTACGTTTACAATTTGTAAACAAACGGGTACGAATCGACAACGCAATGCTGTTAAATTATTCGCTAACGCATCTCAACATGAGTTGCTCTGCTTTGTTTTTATAAGTGAGTTTTAATTTTATTTACATTAAAAATTTTTAATAAATATAATGGATAAAAGTGAAGTAAATAAATGGTTTAAAACCCAAAATATAAAAGAAATCGTAATTGTGTTTAATATCGAATTTGTGTTGATGCAGATGAAGATCCAGGCAGTGCGAATATCGCCAAATCCAGTGACGGCATACAACTCCAAAAATTCCTGGAAACAATAAATATGCCTTCAGCTTTGGTACATTTAAAAGGTAAGTAGAGCCATATGTGTATATAATTAACAGCGATGTAGAATATAATAACCCCCATATTCATAAAAATATCAGTTTTAAGGTTTAAAATACAATTTAGTTAAAACACATTTTAGGCCTAAAATTGCTTTCTTATAAATTCGTATTCATAATGAGCATTTTAAGTAAACAGTATTTTAATATTTTTTTTAAATTCTGTGATGGTAACACTATAACTTTTATCTGCCACTTTAATCATAGTGCAGCAAAACAATGAATATTAAATAATAAAGTACTCGTACTATTTTTTTTCAGTAAATAAAATCTGAAATTACAGATTAAACTTGTTGTTAAACTTACACAATCAGCGAATAAAAACCGTTCCTATTTACATTAAGCCTAAATATATTAATATACAAACATTTTTATATATTTTTTTTCAATTATTATTAAAAGTATTCGAATGACGAATATTCTTTGTTTAAATAAACATCACTATTTTATGATTTCTTTTATTAATTTATTTTTATTGTCATTTTGTTAAATTGTAACAAAATCTAATGATTTTCTATGATAAAACTCTTAATTTTAATGCCGGAGTGAGTATATTAGATTTTGTGGATCTTCTTCCACGATGTTTACACATTTAATTACTACATGCCGTTACAGGTTAACAGTAAATGACAAAAATGTCTATAAAACTAACTTGTGAACCTCATGTAGCTCACTGCCGGAGGAATATCTAACAAAATCATTTTTATTAATACGGCCGTAAGTATTTATTTTATTTTTTAGAAAGTGGACATAAGGGAAGCAGTAGGGATGCTATTTGAAATTTCACTCCGACAATTGACACCAATGTTTTGCCATATTTAAACATGGAATCTTTTATATGTACATATTTTATATTTAAGTATTTATTCTTATTGTATTTAAAAATAAATGTAAAAAATAAAAAAAAAATATTTATTTTAATTACTAAATCGTACACGAACGGTATCAAATCGACAACGTATGGTGTCAAATTGACAACGGTCTAGTGTCAAATCGTACACGAACGGTGACAAATTATCAACGGTCTGTTACAAAATCGTACACGAGCGGTGTCAAATCGAAAATGGATGGTGTCAATTCAGCAACGGAATGGTGTAATTTTTACGTTGTCAAATTGACACCGTTCGTGTACAATTTGTACACATACGGGGTTGATACACTATTGGCCCCGAATGGTGTCAAATCGTACACGGATATGTTCATTTTTCGCTGGGTGAAAAAACTAATTTAAATTGAGAAATCAAAATTAATATTGGGAAAATAGAAATTGTAGTTCAGAAAAGCAATTAAATATTACGAAAAAACAAATGGAAAATAAGAAATCCAAATTAATATTGAGAAAATACAAATTGAACTCTCGCAAATGAACTGTCAAAATTAGTATGGAAATTAATTTGCACAACTCTGATAAGTTTGAGCGACAATTTAGATCTGTTTTATTGTACATTAGAATCAGATGAGTTTTGTTTACTTTTATTTATAAGAAATAAATAGCTGGTCGTCAGTGTATTGTTAAGCTTTTTTTGATTTTAAGGCTCGTTATACTTAATTCTCTCTACAATGAATTAGGTTATTAATGTTGAATAATAATTTGCCCTGTTGTTTGACCCACAAATATAATCTAATTTTTATTTATAAATACACATAGAAAACAACTCATTAACGGATTAGAAGTCAAAGATATACATGTGATTATTTAACGCATATAGATCAATCAATGTACAATTGCATGTGTGTTAAAAACAAAAACATTAATACATAGTTGTATATATTCATAGCGATCACTCTAATGCAGTGCCATATACTAAATGATTCAATTAACTCCCATGCACCATTAAAATTTATTAAGCTTTAACCGACACTCACACAGACAAATTGTATATTTGACTGTCCGTCCGTTGTCTTTGATAAAAGTTTAATTTGTTTGAATGCGGAATTTGATATGACCAAAATACTAAATATTGGATTTTCTACTTAGACTAGCGACAACTTGTTGGAAAGCAACTGGTTGTTTTGCGACTGAAACCAGTCGGACAACAACTCAATGACGATTGCAGCAAGAGAGGGAGTAGGAGCAGCAATCGCTACCGGCTGGCTACGTTTTTAAAGTCAACAAAAGAAATAAAATGTTAAATGCAGTCCGGTTACCAGTTGTTAAGTGGTTTTATTGAGTTTCAAATAATTGCGTGCCACTGTAAGTATGTTGAAATAGATCTTGTTACTAGATCAACAAAAACTCTATTTAAAACTAGAAATCTTTAGAATGAAATGAATAGGTATCTAAAGTAGAATAATTTTGTAAATTGTGGTGAATGTCGTGTATGTACTTTATTCTTAACTACCTATCAAATGTATTGCAAGTAATAAGTTTGGTTTTGTTGTTGTTGAACGTTCATTGTCTTGTGTATGCGCTCATTTGGGTTTGTTGTGGTCTCTTATCGGTTGGCAGACAACTGTTGTTACCAACAAAAACACACTGCTACGACAACAAACTACTCCTCTACTCACAAGCAACTAGTGTTAGTTAAAAGTTCTGCAGTATTACGGCAGCAGTAGCCAACTACAAAAAAAATAAAAAACCAACCAAACAGCCAGACAACAAGTCAATAAGCGAACCAGCTAAAACAATCATAAAGAAACACGATCGTTACCGTCAGCAGAGCCACATACAAAACGCTTTGTGTGTGTGTAAGTATCTGTGTGTAGCTATTGACTCAACTGACTTCAACCAACTTTTGCTATAAAAGTGAAGTATTTTGTTTGCGATACTTTTTGATTTGAGCTCAGTGTTAATTAAGAAGTGAACTAAGTGGGTTGATACCGATTCCATTCAAGTGATTCAAAACTTAGAAAAAACATACCAAACAATAAAGCAACAACAAATAAATAATTGCAAAAAATAAACGTGAAAATCCAACAAATAAACGGTAAAATCAACAATCAAAACCTAATTATTATTAAATTAAAAAAAATATTATACATAAACAAATAATTATTATGTATTTTATTAGCGCAACAGATTTTATATGATAAAAGAGAAATAAAAAAACGAACATTTTTTTAACGAAAAGAGAGAATAAGACTAAACTATTTTGTATGAGTAAGTGACTGTGTGTACGAGTGAGT